>NC_080387.1:13326265-13677230 GCF_028751815.1 Salvia miltiorrhiza | reverse complement strand
TCTATATGCAGCAACCCGAAGGGTTTGTGAAGAAGGGCGAAGAGCATCTTGTTTGGAAGCTGAAGAAGTCCATTTATGGACTTAAGCAAGCTTCGAGGTCATGGAACAAACGTTTTGACGAGGTCATTAAATCCTATAGATTTACTCGTTGTGAAAATGAAAGTTGCGTGTACCGTTTAGATGCCAATGGCGATGTGGTTTTCCTTGCACTTTATGTAGATGATATCCTCCTCATTGGCAACAATGTTGAGTTATTGTCAGACATAAAGAAGTGGTTATCCGAACAGTTTCAAATGAAGGACTTAGGAGATGCAGCGTACATCCTAGGGATCAAGGTTGTTCGTGATCGCCAGAAGAGGATGTTGAGCTTATCTCAAACGTCCTACATTGATACTGTGATTGCTCGTTTCAGCATGCAAAAGAAAGGCTTGCTACCTTTCAGACATGGCATTCCTCTGTCTAAGGACATATGTCCTAAGACGCCTAGTAAGGTTGAGGAAATGAGGAAGGTACCATATGCTTCCGCTGTAGGTAGCCTCATGTATGCAATGCTTTGCACGAGACCTGATATTTGCTATGTCGTTGGCATGGTTGCAAGATATCAGTCAAACCCTGGACCAGGACACTGGACTGCGGTAAAGCATATTTTCAAGTACCTAAAAAGGACTCGAGATTATAGGCTAGTTTACCAATCAGACAGTCTAACTCCTTTGGGTTATACCGATTCAGATTTCCAAGCTGATCGGGATGAGAAGAGATCTACCTCTGGATATGTGTTTACCTTGGGAGGTGGAGTCGTATCATGGCGGAGTGCAAAGCAGAAGTGCATTGCAGACTCCACCATGGAAGCCGAATATGTAGCTACTTCTGAAGCTGCTAAAGAGGTTGTATGGTTCCGGAACTACCTCTTGGATCTAGGAATGGTACCTAATTTGCCTAAGAGTATCATAATTTATTGTGATAACTCGGGTGCAGTGGCAAATTCTAAGGAACCCAGGACCCACAAGGCGACCAAACACATAGAGAGAAAGTACCATATCATACGAGAAATCGTAAACAGAGGAGATGTGCTGGTTGAGAAGATTAATACCTTGGAGAACTTAGTTGACACTTTCATGAAGTGCTTGCCGCAAAAGGCCTACGAGAAGCATGCTCGAGGAATGGGATTGCGGTTGATGCCACCCACTTAGAGAAAACTTTTAGTATAAGTGGGAGAAGAAGTGAAGTGATTGTTGTAATAGCGAGTATTTAGACACATTGTATACTAAAAGTTTGCTTTAGTATAAGTGGGAGATTGTTGGATTTGTATACTGAAAGCAAGAACCTTTTATGCTTGTATACAATGATTCCTATGTTCACTATTTTATCTCCTATCTGATTGTGTTCATGATTGCATATGTATGGTCTCTATCTCTATATAAGTAGATTATATGGTGTGTTGTAGATCACAGAAGACCATATAATTGGAATAACCTTAAGAGATATAAAATGATCACAGCCGAGATGACTTTAGGACGAGTCATCGGTTTAGGCTGCGGTATAGATGGAAGTAGTTTGTCTTGACTACTTGTCTATACTGGTACGTTATAACATATTGATAGGACCACAGTGAGATGTATTCTTCTATCTGACTTAAGTGAAGAATCAAGATCTCGGTGACTTAATAAAATCATAATACTAATAAGATTTCAGATATATATGTCAATTCGTGTATCACTTTGACTTACTATGAGTGAAAGTTATATAGTAACTTGAGTACTCTGTATCTTGGGTGATAGCGGTTAATATATGATATTTGACTATCTGTATTAGTATCCGTATCCGATATAGGATAATGGCATCCTCTTAAGGAGTTCAATAAGGTTTATTTTTCTAAACCCTGCAGGTTGATTAAGTTCAAGCGCAATAATAAAGTTTGAGTGGTACTGCTTAAGGATAACAAAGAGATTAATTAATTTAAGCTGTCAGAGCTCTAATTAATTAATGGATGTCAGATATTTTAAATACGGAGATTTAATAAGTCTAAATACAAGCCCCGACTCATCACCGGCAATAAAGGGGTAAGTCAATATTGGTTCTCTAGTGGAATGAACTAATATTTATAAATTAATTATGGCCTGGGCTGACCATGGAGAATTAATTTATTTGAGGCCCATCTTTATTCCTTGTATCTGGTCCCTGGACTAGCCCAAAGTCTCCTAGCCCTAGTACAGGCAGAAGTCGCCTATCACAGAGAAATAGGCGCCCCATGTTTGTATTTTATTTAAATACAGTTGTCTGCTCTCAGGAAAATACACACACTAAAATATTAGGGTTTCCTGAGAGAGCAGAGGCGCCACACGTGAGAAAGCAGATTTCTGCCTTGGGACTTTCATAGATCGTTGTCCATCCAACGGTGAAAGCTGAGCGGGATACAGCCCAGAAGATCAGAGCTGTAGTCATTCGATTCGATCACCGACAGCCTTTGCATACGCTTCACAAGTAAGTTAATCCTAACTCCAACGTGCAGCATTTAAATTCATAGGAGCATGTTAAGATTAATCGTTGTATGATAAATTAATAATAATCCAAGAAACGATCATCGGGCAAGTAGAGTATTAATTCAGTTTAATATTCCTTCACACTTCAGCTCTGTCGGTCAGCTCTACACTTCAGCTCTGCCGGTCAGCTCTGCACTTTCGCTACTCTGCTCTGCACTCTCTCTCGTCTGCTCTGCTCTGCACTCATCTCTTTGCTCTGCTCTCCCAAATTCAGTACAGCTCACGACTCTTTCTTTCTCAGCCCACCAAGTCAGTTCACGCCGATCACCTCCTTGGCAACGGCGAAGCGCCGTCACCTCCCTCTGTTTCCGGCGACCGCATCGAGCCACGGCCGCTACCCTCAACTCTCATTCAAAACTCGACTGAACCACCCAAAACTCCACAAAAATTCTACCTTTCTTCCTTTTCTTAACACAGACACCCAAAGTATGCAAGCATGAAAACAAGACTCTACCTTTATCAATTCTTTCAAAAATACATATAAACACACAAAAATATGAACATGAATTTGGGTTTCTAAATTGAAAAGTGAAGTGAAGAAGCAAGGGAGTTAAAGGTGAAACCTTGAGAGTTTGATCAATTTCGATGGTCAGCTGTTTGAATCGCTGGGCTGCTGTTCTTGAAGCTCGGCGTTTGAAGCTCAGTCCGGAGGAGGAAACGAGAGAGATGGAGTGAGTGAATGAGAGAGGAGATGATTTTCGTGAAGCAGCGGAGGAGATAGATATTTGAAGAGGGAGAAATAGTGAGGTGGTTGTGGTGGAAAAATATCTTGGTGAAGATGGGTTGGGGGCTTGATGTGAAGATGTGTTGGGCTTTCATTTTTATTACTCAATGTTATTAAAACATAAGGCCCAAATTGAGAAATTAAATCTCAACATACATAAAAGCTTGAATGCTTAATTAAATAAATATGCAATGAATAAAAATTTAATAACTAAATTTACAATTGCTTTTGTAAATCATTTTTGTTGGAATTAAAATAAATTATTTTTCTCAATCCGGCGTGAATCATCTTAAACCTAAGTTCAAAATTATTCTAAACTTAGCTCGAGGAAAACGGGGTATTACATCCCTCCCTCCTTATAAAAATTCCGTCCTCGGAATTACATATCTGGTATTCTAGCTTGTGATACTAGTCGTTCGTTTCATTCATCTCTTTTGTGTCCTTTTCCATCCTGTGATGGTCCCAGTTCATGACGAGAACAATATTATTGTCTCGTAAAACTTGAACCTTGCGATCAAGTATCTGGACTGATTTCTCTTCATAACTTAGGTCCTGGCTATGACTACTTTATCTCGCTTAATCACATGCTTTCTTAATTGCGAGATGCAATACGTATTGTATACATCCACAATGCTTGGTGGCAGAGCCAACTTATAGGCTACAAAGGCCTAACTTATCTAGGATCTCAAAAGGTCCTATATAACGGGGTCGTAACTTGCCTCTCTTTCGAAACGTATAACTCCCCTTGAGGGAGAAACTTTGAACAAAACTCGATCCCCCACATTGAATTCTAACTCCGATTGGCGTTTATCGGCGAAAGACTTTTGTCTATCCTGAGCTTCTTTGATTCTTTGCTTGATGTGGTCAACCTTCTCAACCATTTGTTGGACCAGTTCAGGACCTAACAGCTTTCTTTCACCCACTTCATCTTAGTAAAGTGGTGAACTACGTTTTCGGCCATACAAGGCCTCATATGGACCATTCCAACTTGTTGCTTGATAACTGAGTGTGGTGAAATTTTGGTAATTCATTGGGAAAAATATCTTTGTACTCTCCAATCGGTTGAACTTCGTTAATTGTTTCCTTCGTCCTAAGTCTCCTTCTTAGATTGACTAAGGAATTTTAACATCAAACTTTTCTCATCATCTTGGTAACTTTCACTTCAAAGCTTAATGGCACTCCTTCTGCCATCTAAACTCATTTTCTCATTTCCAAAAGATTATTCAATGTGGGTTTCTAAGATTCCATTGTGGTGGTGTCCCAAATTTCTTTGAGGTGATGGCATAGTGCTCCAGTTCTCTACAGTTTAAAACGATCATTTGCTCTATTCGGACATTCTTCTTAATGGAGTTTCTGGCACTTTAGCCAAAACGTTCACTCTTTTGGCTTGAGCTTGCAATCCTTAGGGTCGGGTTATACCATAAGTTAAGTTCCATTGCTTTCCTTCCATTTCAGAGTTTCCTCTATTTCTTTCATTCCATTTTCTTTTTCTTTACCTCCATCTTGAGGTGGTGTACATATCTTGTTTGTGCGTGAACTTTTTTCCTTCTCCATTTGTTGAAGTGACTCGGTGGTGAGAGTCTCACTCATTGCTTGTTCCTTCGTAATATCTCCCTGGTTTACTAGGGGAAATGAAAATCTCATGACGCGATTCATTTACGAACTCCTTTACGCATTTCTCATTATTGTCCACCATGTGGACCACATATTGACAGCTGGTTGAAAACTTCACCATACTCACTATCTGCTCCAGTTCTTCGCTTGGGATTCCAAAAATCGCTTTGATTACCAAATCTATTGTGACAACTATATAGTGTGAGTCAATATATTGGGATGATGCTCTACCTCGAGATCAAAAATCTTAATTGACAATCACCGAGATCTTAGTCATATGGGCTGGCCAGACCCAACAAAACGAATCACTCAGTCAAATGGGATCTTCGCCCCCAATCATGTCAACTTCTTATTCATGTAAGGCTCTTGTCAAACTTCTAACTTAACATACTTACTAATAAGTACTTCATCATAAATCACTGATACCATGAAAGTCCATTCTATGCCGTTCTAGCAAAGCTATCACGACTAACATCATAATCGTAAGCAACATAAGTTCTTATGTGAAAAACTTAATCTCACCGCTATTGAAATAGCTAAAGTAAATCCTTAGTCTTAAGGCATTGCCTCTATGTTGTAACATATCTATGTTAAACATTTCTATTTTACCAATCCTTACTTAAATCGATCAAGCGGTGCTATCACGACTAACATTCTCAAGGCATTCTTTGGTGGTACTCAAACGGTTTGTAAGAGGACACCTCATTCTAATCGTACAGGCAGCTAGCCTAAAACGACAACAAAAACTTTCTCATTCATTCATACATACATACATACATACTTCTGTTTCTTTTGAAACCTTAACATATATGGACATTTAAAGTCCCTTTTATGAAAACTTTGCTTGTGCTGGAAAGATTCAAGGAATCTAACTCGACCATACATTCATTGATTCGTTAAGGGCTCGGGTTGTCCCAAACACGAAACTATCGTCAAGGGTTCGGGTAGTCCCTAACACGATACTTGCTTATCTTATCGTTAAGGGCTCGGGTAGTCCCAAACACGATACTTAGCTGGTTATATGGGTCGGAGACTCAAAATAATAATATGAAAGCAATTAGCAATTCACATAGCATCATTCATTGAAAGCGCACACTTTTTCTTGGAAACATTCATAACATCTGAAATACATATATGTATATTTTTGAAACTATTATCGTACCTTGGTTGCGGCAGTGTGACGGCGAGCTGAGGGCTACTGACATTACTAGAAGTCTAGAGATACTATTCTAGACTCGACATCAAAAAGCTTATGGTTATCAGAGACATGAAAGAAAACTTATGCTCTGATACCACTCTGTCACACCCCAATTCTTGAATGAATAAATATAATCGAGGTGCAACTAATTCATAGAAATAAACAAGGAACAACCTTGTTAAAACCCGAATAAGATGACAAGTCGGGCTAGTCCCCTTTGGATCACAAGTTTAGTTTCATACTTCTGACAACCGACATTCATTAGCATAAATCTAGGAGTTAAGAGTCTAAACTCGATCAGGGATATCATTTAATATTGAACATGAAGGTCTTAAGTTGATAAAACAAAAGACACTTGAAAGCTAGCGTTGCAGCGGAAGTCTTAATAGAATATTGAATCCTAGCCTCAGCTCCGTCCCGTCAGCACCGGCCAGCCAACCTGAAAAACATTTGAAAGTATTTTTGGGCTAAGTACTAAAGTACTCAGTGGGCATGCATTTTCTGAAACATTTCATTCATTTCGTAAAGACAGTTTATCCAATCATACTTGACATAACTTAGAAGGTTTTAAATTGAAAGAACTTCTAAGCATGTTAAAATAATTTTCATTTGTGCGCACATGTCACATTCCCTTTCTGTTACTCGCTGTGATCCCGGACCTTTTAGCCAACGACGGATCCATTTCTCCCATTGCACTTGCCCTAAGGACGTAACTCAGACAAGTTGAATTGACCTCAGGACGCTACCCAGGCAGGCCCTTACATTACATGCTTCGGAACACATCCAGCAAGCACCCTTATAACGCCTCTTAGTTAGTGCCCAATGGAGATCAACCCACCGAGTCAGCTAACGAGTGTACACAATTCTCAAATAACGTGTTAGGCCATAAGAGAACCTCAATTGATTCATTGTGGCGAGCCTTAAACAGAGCATAGTGCACATAAACATTTTATTGGATAAACAGTTTGCATTTCATTGAATAAATAAAGTGCATTTCATTGAAACGTTTAGAGCTTAATAACTCAATCATACTTTATACATTTGGAAAGTTAGCCCAACTGTTTAGGCAAAGCCTGTCGTTTAATCTTATTATCTAAATCGGAATAGCAGTGCTAATCATCCTGACATTCAAAGCCTACAAGAAATCTATTCTTAATAGGTCTCTTAATCTAAACTCAAGTCACGGTAAAGTGCTTAACATTCTATGATTCACTTAGCCGGGTTTTCAAAATTTAAAGAATAAATAATTGAAAACAAATCTCTTGAGTTAAGAACACCAACAATATTCTTACTCATCTTTCTTTTGTAATTGGAATTATAAAAACCAATTAAATCATGATGCAATGCATGACTCATTTCATACTTAAAATGCACAAGTGCTCTACTCCGTTCTGCTCTGCTATCTAGCTCTGCTCTGCATTCTAGCTCTGCTCTGCAATCTAGCTCTGCTAGTCAGCAATGCTAGTCAGCTCTACACTTCAGCTCTGCCGGTTAGCTCTGCACTTCAGCTCTGCTGGTGAGCTCTGCACTTCTGCTCTGCCGGTTAGCTCTGCCGGTCAGCTCTGCACTTCAGCTCTGCCGGTCAGCTCTGCACTTCAGCTCTGTCGGTCAGTTCTGCCGGTCAGCTCTGCACTTTCGCTACTCTGCTCTGCACTCTCTCTCGTCTGCTCTGCTCTGCACTCATCTCCTTGCTCTGCTCTCCCAAATTCAGTACAGCTCACTACTCTTTCTTTCTCAGCCCACCAAGTCAGTTCACGCCGATCACCTCCTTGGCAACGGCGAAGCACCGTCACCTCCCTCTGTTTCCGGCGACCGCAGCGAGCCACGGCCGCTACCCTCAACTCTCATCCAAAACTCGACTGAACCACCCAAAACTCCACAAAAATTCTACCTTTATTCATTTTCTTAACACAGACACCCAAAGTATGCAAGCATGAAAACAAGACTCTACCTTTATCTATTTTTTCAAAAATTATGCAGCAAAAATACATATAAACATACAAAAACATGAACATGAATTTGGGTTTCTAAATTAAAAAGTGAAGTGAAGAAGCAAGGGAGTTAAAGGTGAAACCTTGAGAGTTTGATCAATTTCGATGGTCAGCTGTTTGAATCGCTGGGCTGCTGTTCTTGAAGCTCGGCGTTTGAAGCTCAGTCCGGAGGAGGAAACGAGAGAGATGGAGTGAGTGAATGAGAGAGGAGATGATTTTCGTGAAGCAGCGGAGGAGATAGATATTTGAAGAGGGAGAAATAGTGAGGTGGTTGTGGTGGAAAAATATCTTGGTGAAGATGGGTTGGGGGCTTGATGTGAAGATGTGTTGGGCTTTCATTTTTATTACTCAATGTAATTAAAACATAAGGCCCAAATTGAGAAATTAAATCTCAACACACATAAAGGCTTGAATGCTTAATTAAATAAATATGCAATGCATAAAAATTTAATAACTAAATTTACAATTACTTTTGTAAAACATTTTTGTTGGAATTAAAATAAATTATTTTTCTCAATCCGGCGTGAATCATCTTAAACCTAAGTTCAAAATTATTCTAAACTTAGCTCGAGGAAAACGGGGTATTACACCCACCCTATATATATATATATATATATATATATATATATGTATATATAAATATAAGTATATATATATATATAAATTTATAATATCTTGACTAATATAACTTATTTATCTTATATAAATGCATGAACAGAGCTTGGAGCCTGATTTCTCCCAGGATGCGCCGAACTATGCCACCTTCCTTCGCCTCCACATGTACGCCGACAGAAGTTATACGTCGGAGAGAGATGCAAGAATTGATGTAAGTGTTTAAGTTTATTCAAATGTTTAGTGAATGTATTTATTTTCTAACAATTATGCATTGTTATGTATGAATTAGCACGAGGTTCATCGACTTGCCGTTGCCACAGGACGAGAACACCGGCTAGATGAGGTGTATTTGGAGGTGGTACAGCCGGACAGGTCACTGATCTACGGCATCTGGAGTGCCGGGCAGAGCCAGGCTAGTAGGGGGTCTATCCGCAGCACAGGCACTTCTGTGGTGTCTCAACAGCTTTATGAGACACGGATCTCCACACTGGAGGAACGCCCGCAGGTTGCAGAGAGGGCTGCAATAGAGGCACGATTGGCTGCAGAGCAAGCAGAACGGCAAGCCCTCATGGAGCGCTTTGCCCAAATGGAGCAGTTAATGAGGATGTATGGTGGTCAGTGAGCTCCATCCCCTGATGATGATGATGCTGCTTAGGTCTCTCCCTGATGATGATGATGCTAGACTTTCGTATTTATGTTTTCAAACAAAATTACATTTGCACTTTATTTTCAAATTTATGTTTTATTGAACTATATATTTCAAGTGTTTTATTAAAACTATATATGTTTTATATATTTGTGGCAATGATGATGATGATTGCATTAGCGTTGTTTTGGTTGTTGCTTTCCCTTTGCGTTGTTTGCTCCCTTTTGGCGAGGGTTTAGATTTTTTTTTCGTTTTCTTGGGCTTTCTTTTATGAGGCTCATCTCCTTATTCGCGCCTGTGCTTTCAATGTTTTTTCCAAACTTCTTTTTTCAATAAAATTTTCATTTCAGCATATTGCATTTAACGTAAACAAATAAATTCAAATCACATTACAATAACCAAATTAAAACACTTTCGGTGTATTAATGTAAAAAAAAGTAATAAATAAAAAAATAAAATTAATTAATTAATAAATAAATATTTTACCGACGATAAAAATAAGGACGTAAACGAACTTGATCAGTAATTAACAACATCTTTCAGGTATTATCTCCACATATTCTAAGATTATGAATATATGAGTGAGTATATAGCCTTTAAATGAATTAATAGGTATAGATATATCAATAATACGAGTGTTCTGCACTGGTGACCACTCGAAAAGAACTTCAAAGTTAAGCGTGCTTGACAGAGACCACAAGCAAAATGGGTGACCCACTGGGAAGTTGGGTGATCGACTCGGAAGTTCGCCTAACATATGCAATATAGTATAAATACGGAAAAAACTTGTACAAATAGAATAAATAAATAAATAAATATTACCGACGGCAACAATGCCATTGCTAACTAGCGACGGTAACCGCCGTCGGTAGCCACGTTGGTTTCCGACGACTTCTCGACCACCGTCCGGCGAATGTTACCGATGGTATCAATGCTGTCGTTAAATAGCGTGGGGCGGTACCGTCGGTAAAGCTCTGTCGTGCTCCGACGAGAGATGGCGGCGGCATCACCGTCGTTAACTGCCGGTAGCGTGCGGTCACCGTCGTTAACGTCGTCAACGACAAGCCGATTAGCGACGGCAAGGTGCCGCCGCCGCCGCTGTCGGTAGCAGTTTTCACCGGTGGCTGTGTCTTATTACCGACGACAGAATGTCGTCGGTAATCGTACGTTTTTTTATAGTGCGACTGACTCAACCTAGAACACCTCTAGTTTGACTTGCAATAGAACAAGGACATCCTAGCAGTGATAAGTTAACCCAAAGTCGTCTCTCAAGGAAGATCTTTAAGGGCAATTAATTATGTCACAGGAAAGCTGTAAACTTAAGATTATTAAGCTAAAACATGGAAAGTAAATTTACGTGAATTAAACTTAACTAGGCGAAAATGAATTATTAACTAATGCTTGTAAATTAAACTTAACTAAAAACTTAATCTTAAAATTATCTAGGCGTGAAACTATTAAACACTAGGCAAGAATTAAATGAACTTAAAGTAAAGAATTAACTAGACAAATTGAATTTAAATAACTTTAATTAAAACTTCTAATCTAATCTAACTAGGCAGAAACCAAAGTGCATAATTTAAAGAAAACATCATAAAATCGCATAAGTAAATTTGCAGAATTTAAAGAAAGCATAAGTAAAAGCAAATAAATAAACTTGATTAAAGAAATACCGTAAATCGTCTTGAGAAGTAATCTGTCACGTAATTACAACTCTAAACGGAAAACTAATCTAAAACATGAATTTAAAGAACTATAAACTAAACTAACTAGAACAGAAATCGAAACTAACACTAGAAAAGCATTAAACCTAAGCTTCGGATGCCAACAGATCTCCAAGATGGCGTCTAAAACTAGGGCAAGGGATGATTTTTTACAATGAAAAGTATGGCCCTATTTATAGACTTCAAATCCCTCTAGATCACCATGGAAGTTGCCATGCAAAGTAGAATTCTAAAGGCAATAGAATCGTGCAAGATAACGCAACTTCCAGCTGTGACGCGCGCTCTGGAAATAATCTCCACTCTGGCGAAAATCGCGGCTCTCGCCAGAGAAACGGCTTCCGCTCTGGCGCTTATGATTCCTCTGGCGCTTTCGATGCCTCTGGCGCTTTCGATTCCTCTGGCGCTTATGATTTTAGCAGCGAAGTGATTCCTCTGGCGATTGCATTTCTCTGGCTTTTCATTCCTCTGGCGATTGGTTTCTCTGACGAGTGCATCTCGGTTTCTCTGGTGATAACTTCGATGGCTCTGGAGCGCGGGGCTTCTCAGCTCTGGCACACCAGAGTATGCACATAAACACGATTCTTAGCCCAAACTCTCCAAAATTTGCACTCTTCATCTCGAAAATCTAAATCTCCTGCAAAGCATAAAATACACCATAAAACGCACCAATTTCCAGAAGGTTATCTTAAAATAAAGCTCATGCAAACCCCTAAAATTAGAACAATTAAGCATAAATCAGCGACACTTAACACCGTTAAGTATTTTCATTTTTTTTATTTCTTGCTAATATTTCTTACTATAAGCATATAATTTTTTTAATTTAAATTTAAATGTTTGTAATATTTTTTTAAATAAAATTATTTTTGTATACACACACACTTTCACTGCGTTCTTGTAACAATTAAAGTTAGATGAGATTTAATATACATATATATTATTAACAAAAAAAAAATCCTACCAATTAATATATCGTATATAAAAATAAAACATAACAAAGATAACCTTGTATTAATTAAAAATCCAAAAGCATACACGATATATGGAAGTAGAAATAATTTGATAGACAAAGATAACCTTGTATTAATTAAGAACGCAGTGAAAGTGTGTGTGTATTTAAAAATAATTTTATTTAAAAAAATATAACAAACATTTAAATTTAAATTCAAAAAAAATTATATGCTTATAGTAAGAAATATTAGTAAGAAACTAAAAAAAAATGAAAAATACTTAACGGTGTTAAATGTCCGTTAAGAGCGGGGGGATTTTGCACTCTTCATGATATGTTGAGGGGCTAACAGCTCAAAATCAAAAGATAGAGAGATAAACGTCTTAGGTGGTTGTATGATAGGGGGCTATATATTTGCTAATTCTTCCTTCTTTTTTGTGTCTCTAATGTAATAATTTGAAAATTCGATTTTCCTACTTGGCTTCTGGATATTGCTGCGATTCGTCTTAATAATAATTACCTTTTTCTTTCAAAAAAGAATATGCTCATAAGTTATTCATTAATTTGCTATTGCGTTTTGTATTTTTTTTAAATAAAAATTAAAACAAATATAATATTTTTATGTTCCATTTGTGTCCTATTTTATTTTTATTTTAATTTTCTTTTATCTTTTCTTCTTCAACTTTAGTTCAATTTTATATGCTAAGGTTTAATTTCGTAATTATTAAAATATATTCGATATAATTAAATTGTATAATTATTTTATGGAGAAGTAGCAAATAGTCTTCTATCGTATCTCTCTAGCATATTTATCTTCCCATCTTTTGATTTTGGGCTGTCAGCTCCACAACATCTCATAAGGAGTGCAAAATCTCTTCTATTCATGACGGACACTTAATATTGTTCAATTTTTTATTTTCTATTTCTCAAGTGGGTCCAAGTCAAGCTTTGATGAGGCAGACATGTTTCGTACCTTCATTTTCTATTTTGTTGTGTTGAAGAAGAAGAAAATTTTATTATTTTTTTTCTTTAATTTATTTCTACGTGCATTTGATTAATATGGATTCTAATAATTTGAGTACTTGATATTTTCAAGATTCATATGTGTTATTTCGTAGATTCAATCCTGGGTTATAAAATGTTTTACTTATATAATGACTGCCAGTAAGAATATAATCCATGAATCGAAACTTCAAAAATTAGGGATCTTATTCATATTTTGTTATTCTTATCCATCAATTGGCAGTTTATATCTGTAGAGTGAGATCCGCTTAAAAAATATATATATTAAGTATCTATCCAGAATAGGGGGAATTTTGCACTCTTTATAAGATGTTGAGGGCTGACAACCCAAAATTAAAAGATAAAGAGGTAAATATGTTAAGGATTATATGATATGGTGCTATTTGTTGTTTCTCCCTTATTTTTATAATTTAATATTACTTTATTAGTTAATAAGTTATTACTAGTATGATTGATAAATACTCCCTCCGTCCCGACTTTTAGTATCCATTTGCGAGTGACAAGGATATTAATAAAATGATTGAATTAATGTATTGTAAGTGCAATAAGGGTCCCACCCTTTATGTGAGACGGTCAAAAAAGAAAATATGAATACTAAAAGTTAGGACGGAGGGAGTACAAAGTTATGATATATATATATATATATATATATATATATATATATATACATATACTTTTTTCACTCATTTTTTGGAATAAATCATAAGGATTATTTTTAATAAAAATATTATTAAAATAATAAATATAATAATGATTACCATAACACATATTTGCTATAGGATTATTTTGGAATATAATAATGATGACCATAATAAATACTCCCTCCGTCCACCAATTAAAGCCCCATTTGAGGGTGGGCACGGAGACTAAGAAAGCTGAAAAAGATGTTGTGAGTGAAATATAAGGGTAGTTGATTAAAGTGATAAAGTAGTTGACTAAAGTGTTAAAGGTGTTGTGTGGTGGTCCACTAGTGATAAAGTGTAATAAATATAGAATATAAAAATGATAAAGTTGTTGTAAGGTGGGTCCATTAGTGGCAAATGGTAGTAAATATAGGAAAAGAAGAAGAGTAAAAAAGTACAAAAAGCACAATAGGGCTTTAATTGGTGGACAAAAATTTAAGTGCAAGTAGGGCTTTAATTCGTGGACGGAGGGAGTATAATAATAATAAAATAAAAAGATTATAGGATGCTGAATGAATCACATCCGCAATTACATACACAATTGACTTATAAGTAATACTACTATGTTAAACTCAAAAATCTACAGAGACACATTTATGCATATACATTTGGATAAAGAAAAACCGATCATAGGCCATGGCTATTGGCTATTCTCGCAAGTGTGCTTAAGAGTCTCGCTGCTAATTCAAAGGGGCAAAGTCGAAGCATTTAATATTTTTTTTTTTGTGAGATATTTTAAGTTTAAATATATTATAAACATTACACAAATCTGAATATATATATATATAAAAAAATATATTATAAACATTATACTCCCTCCGTCCCGCGAGTCTTGACACGTTTTCCTTTTTGGGCCGTCCCACGAATCTTGACACGTTTCCTTTTTGGGCAAATAATTATTACTTTCTCTCTCCTACTTTATCACCTTTATTATATTCTCTCTCCTATTTTATCACTTTTATTACCTTATCTCTCCTACTTTATCAATTTTATACTTTATTAATTACACATTTAAAATACTAATCTACAACTCCTTAATTCCCGTGCCGAACCCAAACGTGTCAAGACTCGCGGGACGGAGGGAGTATTCAAAATCTCCCCAAAAAAGGTGACAATAAATGCAGTTTATTAGAAAATGTATAAATTAAAATAATTGGTAAGTGTAGGTCCATGATTGGAGAGCTAGAATTCTAACAGTCAGCGGCGTAGTTCCAAAGTTCCAGCTGTCTTTGATCCAAACCCAAATTTTCTAATGGAGGTTTGTTCCTATTCTAGTAATAAAATTGCATGTACCAATGTATTTTTTATATATGCAAAATAATGATTTGGGTGGTGTTATTTTATAGTAAAATATATCCAACTAAACTACAAAACTGTTGAAGTAAGTAATTTAAAAAAGTTATGGCTACATTCATCCTTTCTCTGCCAACAAACTCAAGAAACTAAATTTTATTCTGATAAATACTAGTTTCTGTTTAGCATCGCGAATCGTGGGTTTCCTACAGAATCTTCCAGTTTGTAGTGTGTGTCTCTCTCTCGCCTTCTCTGACCAAATATCTAATGTAGATCTACTGCGTGTATTATTTTGTAAAACTAAATTTTGATATTCGCTCCTTCCTAATTCTTTTTTGAGGTGAAAGGAAAATTGATTATTTATATCGAAATGAGAGTTATCAATATAGGGTAAATGATTTTTTAGGTCTCTTTTTACTGCTGTACATTTTAAATTGGTATATCCGCACGACGAATATCAAAATTTAATGATATTTCCTTTGTTTCGACTATCTTGAGACTTTTTTTAACGTGAAAATTAAGAAAATAATATTTTATGTATAGATGAAAAAGTGAAAATATGAATAAAGGGAGATGTTCAAATAAGAACCACTAAATAAAATTAGAACAGAGAACCATTTTAAGTCATTCGATCATCAAGATCTACGGTGGATGAATGCAGATCCTGGGTTCAAATCCTGAAGGGAACAAAAAATTTATTATTTTCGGATGCATTAAATTTAATAGCGAATGCATTGATTTATATAGTAGATGCATTGATTTTAATGGTTCTTATGTTCTCACGATAAGTGTGGTTCTCACTATAACCGCACCCTATGAATAAAGGATAAAAAGTTTGTCAAATAAGGAAAAGTCTCAAGATAAGTGGGACAGAGGGAGTATTTTAATTAAATAAGTATATATAAATATAAAATAATATCAAAGTATAAGAAAATTTTGAAATATTTTTAGAAGAGTTAGTCTCATGTACACTCAAATGCATGTATCAGACGAGTTAATCCGGCCTGCCCAGACCTAATCTTTATATATTAACACTATATACTATAGTTTTTACAAATTAAAGCAAAAATGACGCTATTATTAAATTGAGATTTTATATAAAAAAAGAAAGAGAAAACGTAACAAAAAAACCCTTGAAAGCACAAGACAACAAACTAAGGACCCGAGCCTCGAAAAAAGAGAGCTCGCATATCAAAAGAAATCAACAAAAGGTGCCTAGCAAACACGCCAAGAAAGATACCACATGATATCATTAAATAAACAAAAAAAAATGCAGCACGCCAAGTGTTTGATAAAGATCCCCAGCCATAAAACTCACCTACCAATAAAGAGTATCACTTGTAGGGTGGGTGTCACCCAACTCCACTTCATCTGACCATCGTCTATTGGCGATATTATTCATAACATGAAAATTATTGTTGTTGTTGTTGGCGCCTTCTCTCAGATCATGTCGTTGCTATGACCACTGGGCCACTTGGCATGAGCTTCAAACCCATGTTGCCTCCCAAAACTTTGCCTCGACAGTGATATACCCTCAATGAGATTTCACTAGTCGAATAGTGAACGGCTCGGGCACCATGCGTTTACCCTCTCCAACACCCTTCCCCAATAGGCATCGGGTTTTTGGTCGACACCACGAATGGCATTGTTCGTCTCCTCGATCCAAATACGGGTGATAAAATCGGTTTCTTCGAGCACGTACATATGGCGCCCCTTCTTTTGGTCTTCTTTCCCTTTTCCCTCGCCGTCGCCGGCCTCGGTTGTGGCTGAGCCAAACCATGGCCCTGTTCCGTATCCTCGCCCAAATTAATCACTGCGAGGTCCGCCTAGTAATACGGCCCCGATAGCTCGTCACACCAGTTTGAAGAAAAGAAATTGGGATTGTGTGGGGTTCATTTGATAGAAGATTTTGAGAGAGAATATGAAAAATGACGAATAAAAGTTGGAGGAGTTGATGTGAAAATAGTGTAGGAATAATATATATTTATATAAGAAAAAAGTTGGTTTTTTTCTTTTTTTTTTTGCTAAACTAGCTGTTTCTATCTGTTGACATCGATTTTTCAATTTTTTTTAATAGGACGCGTGTAACACATGCACTGGATATTTCGGTCTACGAGCTTGACTCATTCGGATGAGCCGTGCCTCGAGTCAAAGGCATCTGTATCAACTAGATCATCATACAGCTGACTTGAGCCAACCGCATGAGTCAACCAATACGTGTACGCTAAGTGCTCTAAGCGTCCTTTCTTACTTCACAAACTTTTGATCAATCCCAAGGATGTAATTGTTATATTTTTCCTTTACCATGATCATTCGACTCATATCCAACTTCATTTACTATAACAATCACGTCGAGATGAGACTGAATCGGATATTAAACTATATCTATAACACTTAAATGAAAGATTCTAGTTCATGGAATTATGATAAACCTGCTAAACAATTTAAATAAATTAAAAGTAAGAGAATAAAAATTAAAGTACCCTTTTTAAAAGCACGCAGATTCTCTGCCTTTTCGTGGTGCGGCAGACAGAGTGAGTCGAGAAAGAAATGTGAGAATATGATTGAATGCAGCTAGGATTAGATAGAAAGCATATAAGTAAGTTTTAATTAAGAACCCTAATTAAAACTTACTTATATGCTAACCCTAATTAAATAAATTAAATAGGCTTAATTAAGTCTAAAATATTCTATTTTGGGTTTGAGCCAATTATAATGAGACAAACAAAGGTGAAATGTGGCCACTCTTATTAAAACGAAATGAGTATTACTTTGATGCAGTCCCAAGCAACATAGGCCCTTTACCCTTTATTTTTCCAAAACTCTTCCATGTTAATCTGCCAATGTATAAACAAATAGGATAAGACAAAGTTATGAGGACATATGAAGATCATATTTAATTAAAATTATTTATTTTAATTATATAATTTATTAATATTCAAATATGATGTAATTTCCTTATGCATCCTTGGGCGAAGACGTCTTAAGAGGCCGCCTTACGGATTAATGGGAAGAAGTGAAAATGACAATTGCACTCTCCTAATCTCCCAAGCTTCTCAAATTGAAAGCTAAATATATAGTTATATAAAAATAAATGTACGAGCTAGGGAAATTTAGCATCTTAATTTATTAAACAAGGATATTAAAATATGTAATTATCAATTTGACGAAGCTTCCTAGCACTTAGGTTGCCGGGCACCGACCAGAGGAGTCATCATTAGGCTTCCATTTTTTATTAAATCTAAGGAAATAATGATTCAAGGAATTACTAGCACGAGCTCAGATTCTTAATGCAAACTTACACTACCAAAATTTAATTAATAGCTCTGGTTATACAGTCCCAACCTTATTAATCATCATCATATTTAATTTGGAAAAGTACAATTTTAGTTTTGGACCTTAAATGTTAGCGTCATTTCCGTTCTAGAATACATTTGAGATATTTATAGAAATAAACTTCATAAATCTAATTCAGTTTAAATTTAGAAAATGTCCGAACTCATTTTTTCCTTCAAACTAAATATAAACGATGTGAAAAGAATAATTTCACCTCTACAAACCAAACCACATAATTTGAGCACTATTATTGAAAAAAATGATTGTGCATATTGAATTGATTCGAGATTTGGACTTAATTAAATTTATATATGGTTTATTTTTGTAATGGAGCTATATGGGTTGGTTAGTTTTAGAATTATATTTTTGTGTAGAATGTGAAAATAATGTATTTTTTTTTTTATAAAATTAATGTATTCATTGTTAAATTTAATATATTTGAAAAAAAAATCCGTTTCTCATAAGATTTAAATTCAAATAATGCATTCATGTAATAAAAATAAGGGAAAAGGTGGAGATGCACTATTGTAGTGGTAGCCCCTATAGTGTATAGCTCCCCTTACTCACTGTGTGTGTAAATAGGCCTCCGAAGTCTTAAAAATCGCTCAATTAAATCCCTCTGGCCAAACGCCGTTTTCCTCCGTTAGTCAACATTTTTTTTTCAAAGTCTGCCTCATCTCTGGTGCCTTCTTCCCGTGGACCACCGCAGCCGATCATCCTCTCCGTCGTCGCCTCTCGTCTTTCCAACCACCCCAGACGAACTCCTGGCCGGAGTTCTCCAGCGGCAGAGGGATTTAAAGTCTCGGTTCTTAGGCAAAGTTTTGGAATTGCTGCATCTCCCTCTGCTTTTTCTTCATCTTTGACTCGCTAGTCTCTCTCTCTCCCTCTCTCTCTACGCGCACACCACCTTCTTCTCTTTCTCTTTTCGCCATTGCTTTCTCTCTCTACGCCAACATTTATTTCTCATTTCATTTTCTTGTTTTCTTCTCTCCACACGCCATCTTCGCTGGCGTCCGAGCCGATATCACTCCGCCGGTGGACAAATTTTTCCAAATTTTTTCCATATCATCGGACTCCATCGGAAGGAGAGAAGACTTAATTTGACTTCGGAGCTTCGACAGTGAGGAGAGCGGAAAAACTGAGGAGCGTTGTTTTTGGGGATAAGTTTTCCAAATCTGCAGTAGAGAGAGAAGGCGAGGGTTTTTTTTGTTGGATATTTGGAGGCTCTCTTTCATTATTCGAAGGGGAAGGTAGGGAAGTTCGTTGGCAGTGTGGATGGTAGTGCGCGGAGGAGGAAGAGGTGGCGGATTGGTGGCATGATAATGAGTGGAGTGGGATGGTAGTGGCGGTGGTGCTGGTGTGGAAGTGAGTGCAGATTTCGTGCAGCAACTCCGGCGAAGATGAAGCCATCGGAGATAAATGTGGGTCGCCCATTTTAATTTTTTTTTTTAAATATTGACTAACGGAGGTAAACGACGTTTGGTCAGAGGGGTTTAATTGAGTGTTTTTTAAGATTTTGGGGGCTTATTTACACACACAATAAATAAGGGGAGCTATACGTTATAGGGGCAACCACTACAAGGGTGCATCTACACCTTTTCCCTATAAATAATACATACAATGTGAATCTTTATAATAGAATAATAAAAAATAATTCTCCATCATCGCAATAATTAATTATTCTCATCTGAACTCTTTCCTCGACTTATATAATCTATAATTGAAAATGCACCAATACTTTGATTCCAAATTTGTACTTTTTTCTCCATATAATTCTGTTGCTACTGGGAATATATTTTTCCTCGTTGCCTTTACCGTACCCTTATCGTCATTTTGTACGTACTTGGCTTTGCCAATTTTAAAAAAAAGTTCGATCATATTATTATTTCTGATAAAATTCAATTTCAACTCAACATCATATCTAAATACTACTTTGTTTTTCTATGTGTTATTTTGGGAAAGTGCGTAGACGCATTAATTAGGAGCAGTACGGTTTTGAATCGGTGATTATGTACTGTATATTGAATATGTTGATCTTGAGTTTCTTTCATAACTTTTTTCCGAAAAAATAAATCACAATAGGATCATTTATTAACGATCATTTGATTTAGTGAATAAGATTGATAAAATCAATAAGATTAGAAGATGACTAAATAATTTATTTAATTTTGAGTTGATAAATAAAAGAATTTAGCGCTCCAAATTATCACAAGTAACACTGTGTAATTTGTAAGAGTAATGTTGATATGAATGTTATCAACTGAATGTTAATAACATTGAAATCAACATGCAGCGGAAATAAAAAAACACACATGAATATTTTTTCATGAATTATATAAATATAATCCGCGAGTGCCTCAAGGCTAAAACACTATGATCATCAACAATACAAAATACAGATTTGAGATTTCTTGGAGATCTATCTTTACAGATTGGTTGCATAAGATAAATCTACCTATCTACTCACTGCACTAGAATGTCGAATCAACACAGAACTAAAACACCCTACTACGCTCCAATGGCCTTGTACTTCAAATCTTGCCCTTGACCTCCAGTTAATACAAAGTGAGACTTTACAGATTAGTTGTCTAAGCCCCCTTCGTCAAAGCAATCCTTGAAGAACCAATATCACGTTTGCAGCAGGAATGTTGAAACAACACAGCCGAAAAACTCGGACAAAATAGTCTGCTACGCTCCAATGTCCTCGATCTTCAACCCTTACCATTGACTACCAGTCAATACAGAGTAAGCCTTTACAGATTGGCTACCTAAGACTCCTCCGTCAAATCATGTTTGCAGCAAGACAAAGTGACGAGTTGGTTGTGAGCGAATGTTAGGTCGGTGAAAATGCACTCCCAAAACGTAAGAGTGAATGAGGCTTCTTGCTGCTTTTATAGACCTTCATGTCGTGGTTAGTTTCCTCTACTTCCCACTTCCAGACGCTTCCTATAACCGCTGCAATCCACCTCTGAAAACTGCTAGTCGACCAGTCTGGAATGTTGGTTGAAGAGATCATGAGTCCTGAAAAATAGGAACTAACAGCCCACTATTTTGGACCATGATAAACCATCTTTCCACTTATTAAAAACGTAGTCAACAAGCACAAAACCTTTATTCCACAACCAAAGAATAATAAAACGTGAAAGGAAGGTAAAGATTAAATATATACACTTACCAATGGAGAGTCAAAGTTCAGTGTCAAGGCAGACTTCGGAATGTTGGGTAGTTCCCAGAAATATTGACAACAAAAATATTATCAACATTCAACCCAACATTGTCGAATTCAACATTGACTCTAACAATAAATAATTATTCAATTATATGATTAAAGTGTGGACCCAATAATCTATCACGAACTCGAATCATGCAAGTGTCATGCAAAATCATACTTATTACTTAAACCAAACACTTCCTAAATAGTACTCCCTTCTTCCTAATATAAGCGAGACGTTTCTTTTCGGCACATAATTTAAAGAGTTAGTGTTTATGGGTTTAAGTGTGTTTTTAATTTTATCCTTAATTATGTGATAATTAATTATTTTAGATTAAATTTAAAGCCAACATTTTAATTTAGTATACTTATATTTTTTTTAATAATCTTTGATTTATTAAAAAAATACAGTCGGAACCGCCGACCACCACCTGAACCCCCAGAATCGCCGCCCATCACCCAGAACCGTTGACCCACTCATTTCCCAAACACCCTGAACCCCCACCCCCAAACCCCACCCTCGACCACCACCTTCTAAACCCGTCTGGTGCCTCCCCTAGAATCGTCGGCGCCTCCCCTCAGATTCAAACATGGAGGACGCTCGGCGGCGGCGATTGTGGCATAGGTTCTGCAACAGAGTCCGCACCCCCAAAATCCTGAGCACCCCCCCACCTCCACCTCCCTAAAAAAACCTAACGCCGCTGTCACACCCCAATTCTTGAAACAATAACTATAACCGGGGTACGACTCATCATTTAATGAACAAGGGAAAAACCTTGTGAGATCCGAATAAAAGGGATAACAATCGGGCTTAGCCCATTTGGATGAAGAAAGACATGTATTCAAGTGATACAAATCAATCAACAAACATAATAACTTCAGGATCACAAGTTTAGTGTCATGCTTCATATAACCAACATTTATAGAATGAAATACTTGCGAATTTATAGTCTCGACTCAACAAAAGATGTTTAGAGTCGTAGCATAAAGGTCTTAAGTTAAGGAAACAAAAGACAGATACTGGCTAGTTCTACAGCGGAAGTCAAAACACGGAGTTGAACCCTAGCCTCAGCTCGTCCCGTCAGCACCAGCGATTAACCTGAAAAACATTTGAAGATATTTGGGCTAAGTACTAATGTACTTAGTGGGCTGCAACTTTTGAAACATTTCATAATCTGAAGAACAGTTTATCCAATCATACTGACATGACTTAGAAGGTTTTGAAGTGAAATAACTTCTAAGCATGTTAAAACATTTCATTATATAAATATATATATGCTTAATTTGCGCGCAGTTGTCACACTCATTTCTGTTACTCGCTATGATCCCGGACCTTTTAGCCACCGACGGATCCATTTCTCCCATTTACTTGAACTGAGGGCGTAACCCAGACAAGTTTCTTTTGACCTCGGGACACTACCCAGGCAGGCCCTTACTTTACATGCTTCGGAACACATCCAGCAAGCACCCTTACAACGCCTCTTAGTTAGTGCCCGATGGAGATCAATCCACCAGGTCAGCTAACGGTGTACACAATTCTGAAATAACGTGTTAGGCCATAAGAGAACCTCAATTGATTCGTTGTGGCAAGCCTTAAACAGAGCAGAGTGCACATAAATATTTTATTGGATAAACAATTTATATTTCACGAACATTTAAGCTCATTAGCTCAACCATACATTTGGAAAATAAGCCCACCTGTTTAGGCAAAGCCTGTCGTTTAACTTATCTCTGAATCGGAATAGCAGTGCTAATCTTCCTGATGTTCAAGACCTACAAGAAATCTATTCTCAATAGGTCTCCTTAAATCTAAACTCAAGTCACGGTAAAGTGCTTAACATTCTATGATTCACTTAGTCGGGTTTTCAAAATTTAATGAATAAATAATTGAAAACATTTTCTCTGGAGTTAAGAACACCAACAATATTCTTACTCGACCTTCTTTTGTAATTGGAAATATAAATAACCAATTAAATCATGATGCAATGCATGACTCATTTCATACTTAAGCATATAAGTGTTTACTTAATATGCACAAGTTCTCTACTCCGTTCTGCTCTGCTACATTAACTCTGGTCTCTACCAGCTCTGGCTATCGCAGCTCTACTCTACAGCTCGGGTATCCCAGCTCTGCTCTGTGATATAGCTCTACTCTGCGATTTAGGTCTACTCTGCAATCTAGCTCTGCTAGTCAGCTCTGCTAGTTTAGCTCTGCTAGTCAGCTCTGCTCTTCAGCTCTGCTAGTCAGCTCTGGCATTCAGCTCTGCTAGTTTAGCTTTGCTAGTCAGCTCTGCTAGTCAGCTCTCGCATTCAGCTCTGCTAGTTTAGCTCTCCTAGTCAACTCTGCTCTTCAGCTCTGCTCTTCAGCTCTGCCGATCAGCTCTGCTGGTCAGCTCTGCCGTTCAGCTCTGCCTTTCAGCTCTGCTGGTCAGCTCTGCCGGTCAGCTCAGCACTTCAGCTCTGCCGGTTAGCTCTGCACTTCAGCCGTGCCGGTTAGCTCTGCACTTCAGCTCTGCCGGTCAGCTCTGCTTTTCAGCTCTGCCGGTTAGCTCTGGCGTTCGAGCTCTGCAATCCAGCTCTGCACTCTCGCTACTCTGCTCTTCTCTGCACTTATCTCCTTGTTCTTCTCATCTCCCTAATTCAGTACAGCTCACGACTCTTTCTTTCTCAGCCCACCGGTACAGTTCGCGCCGATCACCTCCTTGGCAACGACGAAGCGCCGTCACCTCCCTCTGTTTCCAGCAACCGCAGCAAGCCACGGCCGCTACCCCCACTCTCCTCTACTCTCGACTTATCCGCCCACACAGCCAACTCCACAAAACAACACGCTCAAAGCTCGATTTACAGCAACATAAATCAAGACTCTACCTTTCTCCTTATTCTTATAACACCAACACCCAATGTATGCAAGCATAAAACATAAAAGAGTATGAACATGTATTTTTTTGAAATCATTTGTTCGATCATGAGTAAGAATGAAAGGGCAAAGGAGTTCATAGATGAAACCTTGGCTTGAATGCTGGGGTGCTGTGTGAATCGAGAATGAGCTATGGCTGTTGTTCTTGAATTCGCTGGGTGTTGTTCTTGAGGTTCAGTCCGAGAGAGATGAAGTGAGTGAAATGAGAGAAATATCTTGGCTATTGTTTGAGTGCTTGCGGAGGAGTTAAAGGTGAGGAGAGAGGGAAATAGTGAGGCGGCCGAGAGGTGAGCAAAATATCTAGGATCAAAGATGGGTTGGGCTTTCATTTATTTACTCAAACGTAAATAAAACATAAGGCCCAACATGAAATAAATTCACATACTTTCATTTAAATCAATATGCAATGCACAAGAATTTAAATGACTTAAATATTTACAAATGCTTTTGTAAATCATTTTTGTTGGAATTAAAAAAAATTCTTTTTTTTTTCTCAATCTGGCGTGAATCATCTTAAATCTAAGTTCAAAATTTATTCTAAACTTAGCTCGAGGAAACGGGGTATTACAGCCGCCTTCCCCCACCTAGAACTGCCAGCGGCGCCACCCCCACCAACAAAAACCCACCCAAATAGCAGAACCCAAATCGAAGCCCTAGAAGCTCACCGGATTTCAAACGAGGGCGGTGATTTCTCTTGAACAGAGGAGAGCTAGAGCTCCATTTTATTTGTGCGTGAAGAAAAAGGGTAGAGAAAGAGAGAGATACAAGGGTGACGACGGTGGCCGTCGGCATCGGCGGAGAAGCTGCGGCAACGGACTGTGGTTGGGGAAGATGAGAGAGTGACCTTGTAGAGAGAGAGAGGGGGGAATATAGGAGGGAGAGAGAGAGTGTGATTAATGGGGTTACTTAAAAAATTAAGGGTGCATTTAATTGTGTTAATTAAGGTCTTAAGTAGTTAGTGACCATTATTATTTCTACAAAAGAAAATGTAACACTTTCATTGGGACACTCCAAAAAAGAATACGTATCACTTATGTTGGGACGGAGGGAGTATCTAATTACTATTCGCTTAAAAAAAGAAAAGAGAAAAAGCGTCTAACTAGTGACTTTGGAATTAATTTAGCCTTGTCTACTCCATCAAAAAAAAAATAAAAAAAAAGTAGTCTTGTCTACATTCACTTTGAACCTTCTTAATGCTTAAAATTAATGGCTCCGGGTTTAAATTCATCATAGCGTGATCTTTAAATTTATTTATAATTAATTTAGTCATACATAATATGTATATACATAATGCCCCTAAATTTATACCAAATTGGTTCAGTTTTTTAGGGACTAATTCAGCTACTAATTATCAATTTTCATGACTAATTTACCCTTCTACAAATTGACGGTTGAGTTTGAATTTGGAAGATTTTGTTTCTTTTTTCCTTTTTCTACATAATTAGTTTAGAAATAATTTTTTTAATTCTCGCTAATCTTAACAATATCTATGCATCAAAATTTTGACATTAGAAGTAATTATGCTATTTTATTTTCATTTTCTTTACAAAAAAGGCAATTTTCTTATTATTAAATCAATTTTCGATCAACTAAATATGAATACAAACTCTGTTGATTAAGCTTAGCTAAATAATTTTCTCAATCCTGCAATGGTTATTATTAAAAAATAGCATGGACTTTGCCTTCATAGTGATTTTTTAGTCCAAATTTATAAAATTACAAATAAAGCCTAAATTTATCTAGGTTGTTCAGTTTATAACCTGAGTTAAAATTTCATTCGCAAACGTACTTATTTCACTTAAGAGTTTAAATTTTAGTCTAATTTAAAGTTAGATAGTTGTAGCTGACATAGAGATAAAGAATATAATGTCATTTTTTTTAATTTTCAAGTCAGCTTTCGACGAGCCATATCAACCCTCAGTTGGCCGAAATTTTGATTTGGGCTATAAACTTAACAACGTAAATAAGTTTAGGCTATATTTGTAATTTTATAAATTTAGGATTAAAAAGTCATCATGAGATTAAAGTTCGAACTATTTTAACACTCTCTTAAAAAAATATTATGTTTTCCACTTCTCAATATAACTTCTTGATTTTATTTCTTTCTCTTTTCCTTCAATATTTTTCGACTACATGAATAAATAATTAATTAAATTCTGTATAAATTTATAATTTTTATATACACATAATTTTATAAATATACATATATACACATTATTTAGATATTTTAGATACCTTTAAGTCATATGTTTAAATCATGAAATCTTGTAATTCAATAAATTAAGAAAAGCACTTTCACGACTAAAACTACACAATTATATTTGAGTTGAATATATAAAGAAAGAAGAAATAAAGAAGAATTACAATAATAATATTGATATTATGAAAAAAAGTTCGAAGAAAAATGAAATAAAAATAAATCATCGACGACATCGTTGAATCAACTTCGAGCAAATCAATTAGTGCTCCACCATTGAGTTACAGCTTATAATGGTGGACGAGAAGTAGGTTTCAGGCACCAAAATTAATTTCGGCCACCGTTAAATTATCTATGGTGGTGTATCCAACGGCGGGCATCGACGATTCATTGATGAAAATCAGTTTAAAGTACATAAATTGTTAGAGATTGAAAAGCACATTTTTTTTCATTTTCATTTAACAAAATACATATTTGCCTTGAACGAAAAATCTTAAAATGACCTTTAATTTGATATATGATACGTAAAAAATAGATCTACAATGAACAAGCTATGATAATTCAAAGTTTTAATATACTAATATTTTCTTGAAACTAGAAACCTTATTTAAATACATTTTTCTATTTTTTTTCTTAATTTTAATATTTTAATTTTTGAAATTATGCATTTCTATTTGTTTTATATAAAATTTATTAATAGGTCATTATGTAATTATTTTAGAATAATAGCATATTATATATTATAATTTTTTAAAAAAATACACTAAAGTACTATATAATCTCATTTTACATTTTAAAAAAAACTAGTTATACATATATATATATATATATATATATATATATATATATATATTATTTTAACCTTAACTATTAACATGCAACAAAGGGTTTATTTTAGGTAATATTTTTTGAAAAAGAGCATGACGTTTTCCTCTCAAAAAACCCTAACCCTAATCCTAGTTTGCCGCTGATTTTGCCGTCGTTTCTCCGTCCATGTCTTCCGACCTGCCGCTGAATTCGGCGGACTGAAGCGCCTTGAACCTCCCTCCGGTGTCAAACAACTTCCAACGTACCTCAGCACCTCTTGCTGTGAATAATGACAGGCGCAATTCTGTTGAGACTTCTGCATTGGTGAACAAGCAAAAATCGATTTCTGCAGGACCAATGATTTCTGGTCCCTCCGGCACTAAGGCCATCGAGGCATCTGCACCCCCCGTCTCTTATGCGAATGCTACTGCGCCGCAACGTACCAAAAAAATGGATCTCCCTGCACACAAATTCCAAGCCCTTCGGCCGTTTCGCCAGGGGGAGATGGGTATCCTCAAAGTCCCAAAAGGAGATACAAAACTTCCAAGCGTCAAAATTCCAGTTTGCTCTTATAGGCCGACTTATGATGAACAAATGAGAGAAACCTCGAACTACTCGTGAACTTAAAGCGGAACTCCAGTCTCTCTGGGCGATTAAGAATTCCTGGCATTTAATGCCAATGGGAAAAGGATATTATACATTGAAATTCCATACTAAGGAGGATAAAGCGACTGCGAAAGCTCATCTTATTTGGGACCTTCCTGCGGGTTCTTTGAGGCTCCGTGATTGGGTTCATTTTTCCAATCCTTACAAGGAATCGTCCTCTTTAGCTCAGGTTTGGGTCAGAATTTATTATTTACCTGTGGAATTCTGGCACCCCGAAGTTCTATCTGGCATCGGATTTTGGCTAGGTCAATCGCTGAAAATTGATGGTAATTCTATTGATGATGACGTTGCGCATTTCACTCGCATTCTGGTGGAAATTGATCTTGCTCAGCCTCTTCCGGAGAATATGACGATTGATGGTGGAGACTATTCTTTCAATATTGAATTTAGTTATGAATATTTTCCTCTTTTCTGTACGAGATGTAGGATCACGGGACATTCGGTGGATAAATGCCGGAGAGGAAAAAAAGAGGCAAAACAACCTGAGGAGATAGTGAAGCCAAAGGAACCCGAATGGCAGGTGGTGGGAAAAGTGAATGATCATTCTCTGGACAAAAGTTTGGATGCAAGGGAGGGGTTGGTTACCGTTGATGATTACGACGGTGAACCGGATGAACAGAGACAGCAGCCTTCAGGGCCGGACATGCTTCAAGCCTTGTGCAAGGATTTGAGAGCTCCGGGTGCTAACAGATTCAACGTTTTGGATGGTATGGAGACGATTGATTTAGACGATGCTCAGGGCAGGGATGAGTTACCTCAAGCAATGGTAGCTAAGCGGGATGCGGACAGTGACGGTACTCTAAGTGCGCAGAATTTGGAGAAGGAGATGGGGTCGCCAGGCTTTGCTGTGGAAGGCACTATAGGACCCTGTGAGATTGTCCAGATAGGGCAGAAGGATAAGCCTTATGATCAGGAGGTTGATCAGGCGGGATGCTCGGTGATGGAGAACTCGGAGATTGCTGACTCTTCGGGGTCATAAAAAGGTAATGACAGGGGAAAAAGATGATAACAGAAAGCAACTCATACAAAATGAGAACTTGTTGATGGATCAAAACTTATCCTCTGATAATGAGAAGGCTCAGACTGGAATTGAGACAACAGCTAAACATGATGTGAAAGTTATTGCTCTAGAGAACGAGATGAAGGTCCAGCGTCTTAGACAAAGTATCTCTGAGGGGCAAGTAGACTTCCCCAAACGCGGCCGGGGTCGACCCTCTAAACAAGATCAAGCGGCGCGGAATCATAATAAAGCCCTTCTTATGCAGCAAGAGAGTATCAAAAATCGGCTTCGTAAATCTGTTGAAGCAGGTCATACCCCACGTGACTATATTGTTGATTACAGCAAAGATGATAGTTTGCGAACGATGGATAACGTTGTGAATAAATGTTGGGATAAAGAAGCGAAACTGGGTGAATCCCAGTCCAGATTGAAATTTTAACTTAATGAATTTCTTGGTGTGGAACGTCTGTGGCTTGACGGACGAGTCTAAACGTCTTCTTAAGGAACACTACCATTCATTTTCTCTGATTATTTTAGGTTTAATTAAACCTAAAACTAGATTTCATAAAGTTCGTCAGCACTTTTGGAGATCTATTAATATGATCCCTCGTCATCAGAATTGCAGACACCCTCGTCGTTCGAATATTTGGTTGTTGGCTCATCCTTCGGTTCAGACGTGGATTATTCATTCTTCGGACCAGGTGGTGATTGCCGATTGCTGCTGGCAATCGAGGAACTTCCGTGTTGCGGTTGTTCATGGAGCTAATGACCAGATTACTCGTCGCTATTTGTGGATGGATCTCCTCTCTTTTGTTGATGGTAACACGGTGTTCATTGGGGATTTTAATGCAATTAAGGGAGCTCATGAACGTTTTAGTTCTGTGACACCTTCGAGGAGCTCTTGTAATGAGTTCTGTGACTTTATTGAGGCTACTAATTTTATTGAGTCGCCTACCTCTGGTATTCGGTTCACTTGGTCTGGCCGACGTTTCCTTCCTAGGCATGTGGAATCTCGGCTTGATAGAGCTCTTTTTTCGGCCATCTTTGGAAATTTATGGTCTAAAATCAACACTCATGCTCTTCCGAGGCTTACTTCTGATCACTCGCCTCTGGTCTTTCAGTGTGTCTCTGATTAATCGGCGCCCGTTTAAGTTTCTGGACATGTGGATCTCGCATCCTGATTTTCAGGAAAGAGTGAACTCCTCCTGGTCGGGCATTGTGAACACTTGCTGCCCTATCTTCAAGGTGATGTTTAAGCTTAAAAGACTTCACGGTGATCTTAGGATCTGGAATAAAACTGTGTTTGGACATGTTGATCAGCAACTTCAGTCGGGGCAGCAGAATCTGATGGTTATTCAGAACAAGATTTCAGATTTAGGGTATACTGATCAACTTTTTGATGAGGAAGTGGCTGCCCAAGCTCACCTCAACATTATTTTGGAAAGGAAGAATAGTCTGCTGCAGCAGAAAAGTCGTGTGAATTGGTTACAGGATGGCGACCAGAATTCTTCTTTTTTCCACCGTCTAATTCGCTTCAGAAAGCAAGGCATGAGAATTGAGCACTTGAAGATTGGAGATACTTTTTCTTACGATCAGGACGTCATTCAACAACACATTGTGGAGTTCTTCTCTAATTTGTTCAAGGATGATGGTGAGAGCAAAGTGGAGAGGACTATGCTTGAAGCTATTATTGATCATTATGTTACTGATGCGCAGAATGATAATCTCATTGGTATTCCGGATGATGATGAGATTACAGCTTCCGTCTTCAGCTTGGACGCTAATAGTTCGCCGGGGTCCGATGTCTTTTCGGGGAGGTTTTTTCAGAATTGATGGTCCTCCATTCGCGTTGATATCTTGGCGGCGGTCAAGGCCTTTTTCCGCTATTCTTATTTGCCTGCGGGTTGCAATTCTAGCACGTTAATTCTGATTCCTAAAAAGGATAATGTTGAGACTGTGGCTGATTAACGTCCTATCATTCTCTCAAACTTCTTTTTTAAGATTATTTCGAAGATCTTGGCCACTAGATTGAGTGGGGTGGCAGCTGTGGGGGTCACTCCTAATCAATTTGGTTTCATCGGAGGAAGATCGATCCATGATTGTATTATGCTGGGATCTGAGGGATTTAATTACATGAATCGTACGGGGCGATGTTCGAATATGGCTTGTAAGATTGATATACGCAAAGCTTTTGATACGATGACTTGGGATTTTATTCTGCAAGTTCTCCGTGTGAATGGTTTTTATGAGAATTTATACGATGGATTTCTATCATTTTCAGTTCGGCACGCTTATCCATCCTTTATAATGGCCAGCTGAGAGGTTACTTTGCGTGCTCTAGAGGGGTTCGGCAGGGTGATCCTCTTTCTCCTATTCTCTTTGGAATTGCTGAGGATGTTTTGAGTCATTTATTCCTGAATTGTGTTCGTTCTAGACATCTTATTCCCATGGATTTCAGTAGGTCTGCGCATTTTCCCACTCATCTTCTCTACGCTGATGATATCTTGCTCTTCTGTAAAGCGTCGGTTAAGAATGCGCGGAAAATTAAAGAAATTTTGGACCTCTATGGTGAGCTTTCTGGTCAGAGGTGTAATCCGGCCAAATCCCACGTTTTCTTTGGGTCTGGAGTCTCTAATGTTATGAAAAATGGTGTGGTCAGAGATTTGGGTTTTGCTATGGGATCCTTACCGGTTACTTATCTGGGAGTTCCGATTTTCATTGGTCGTATTCGGGCGTCTCATTTTATGGGTATCCATGACAGAATTATCAATAAATTTTTGAATTAAGGGCTTACAGCTTTCTATGGCTGGTAAAATCTGCCTGGTTCGCTCTGTTATTCAAAGTTCGGTCACTCACTCTATGATGATTTATCGTTGGCCAAAATCTCTTATTTACAGCTTGGATAAGAAGTTTCGTAACTTCATTTGGTCTGGAAACGTGGATAAAAAACCTTCATGCCCGGTTAGCTGGTCCCGGGTCTGTGCCTCGCGCGCGGAAGGTGGTCTGGGGATCAAACCGTTTTCGGCTATGAATAAAAGCTTTTTAATGAAGATTGCTTGGAGACTTATTCAAGGTAGGGAGTTTGCTCCTGCGATTTTATGCACCCGTTACTTGACGAGCTTCGGCTACGCCAAAACTTACCTTGCTTCGTCTCCAGTTTGGACTGGTATTCGGGATCTTGTGGATAATTTGGTTGATAACTCTTACTCTTATATTGGCACTGGTGAACATACTTACTTCTGGCGTGACGATTGGCTGGGATATAGGTTGATGGAAAGGCTTCATATTCTGAGTTTTATGATGGATTTTCTCGATCAAACGGTTAGCGATTACTATTATGATGGCATTTGGCACTTTACTGCGGATTTTATAATCAATTACCCGGATATTGTGGTGGATATTTTATTGCTTCCGATTAGGGAAGAGGGAGACGCTCGTTTCTGGAAACACTCGATTAGTGGGAATGTGACTGCTCACCTAGCTTATGCTACTCAGAATCATAGTTTTCCGAAGGTGGTGTGGGGAAATTGGATTTGGGAAAATTTTATTCCGGAACGTCGATCGTTGATTTGCTGGCGCATTATTCATAAGAAGATGCCCACGCTTGATAATCTTATTAGACGTGGAATGATTGGTCATTATCGGTGCATTATGTGTGGTTTAGATGTGGAGACCATTGATCACTTGTTTTGGAGATGCACTGCCCTGCAACCGGTCTGGTCTGAGTTCTTGGCTTGGTTTGGCAAAGAGGAGTTCGCTCACTGCTTGGATATTTATAGTGCTCTTGTTGCTTCTTGGAATGAGCACTTCAGCCCTCAAGTTCGTTCTTTTTGGAAAGCAGGGATTATTAACCTTTTGTGGAAAGTCTGGGATTGCCGCAATCAAACGACTTTCAATGATGCTATTTTTCATCCCAAAATCATTACGGGCTTTTTGAAGGTGATGTTTAAAGAGATGGACGCTAATTTTCATAAGCTTGGTTGTTCAAATAATTCTTGGTCGGATTACCTGGTGCTTAGAAGAATTGGGGTCTCTACGAGGGCGGCTCCGCCTCCCACTATGATTGAGGTACATTGGTGGCCGCCGGCAGGACAGTGGATGAAAGTCAATACCGACGGCTCAGCTTTGGGTGCCCCGGACAGCATTGCTGCTGGTGGTATTTATCGGGATAACTGGGGCTGGGTGCGTGGATGTTTCCATTTTAAAGGTGGTATGGGTTTTGCTTTCGAGGCTGAGCTTCTTGCAGTGATATATGCGGTGAATATTGCTCACCATAGAGGGTGGCGATGGCTTTGGATTGAGGCTGCTTTGCTCTCGTTTGCGGCACGGGGCTGCTCTCCTTGCCGTCTCGTTTCTGAGTTTCTGCTTGAGGTTGGTTAGTTTTGACGACGGCGTCTCACCGGCCGAAACTTCTAGCTTCTCGGTCCGCTGGGGTCCTCTTGCTCGTGGGGTGCTTCCGGCGATGGCGTATAACCGGCCGGAAGCTACCTCTGAGTTTGTTGGGTTGGGGGTTGCTGACTGCTCACGACGATGGCGTATAACCAGCCGTGTAGCCGTCTATTTCGGTCCTTTCGTGTTATGCTCACTGCGACGGCGTATAACCAGCCGTGTGGCCGTCTATTTCGGTCCTTTCGTGTTATGCTCACTGCGACGGCGTATAACCGGCCGTGTTGCTTTTTTGTTTTGGTTTGGGTTGCTTCTTTTTTGGTTGGCAGTTGGCGACGGCGTCTCACCGGCCTTCTACCTTCCGTTTGGCTGTTTTGTGGGGCTAGAGCCGAGATTGTTTGGGGACGATGGTTAGGCCGGAGTTCCGGAAACTTTCTCTTCCACTCTTCCCCTCTTTTGTTTCTTTTTCGTCTTCTAGACGGGTACTCTTTTTCCTTTTTACGGTTTTTCCCACTGGGTTTTCCGTAAAAGGTTTTAATGAGGCTCGGTCCTTAGTCTGCTTTTCTTGTGCTTTCAAGGGTTCTCTTAGGTTCTTTTTCCTTTTTCTTTTTTTATATATAAACGCATTTTAATAATAACATGCAACAAAGGGCTCTTCTAGTTAAATAAAAATATGATGGAGTTGATATTTCTTTATTAATGGTATAGTACAGTAATTAGTTATTTTTTTATTTATGAAAATAAGATATTTTATTATTAAGGAAGTTTATGATTTACTTGGTATAAATTTATCTTTGTCGTGTGATCTGAATATATCACAAAATTTATATAGTGATCAATAATATAAAGTTTACATTTGAAACTAAAATAAAAATAAAACAGAGAAGCTCAAGCATCAGCTTTAAATTTTATTTACACTTATAACAATATAGAATCAACTTAAGAAATGTCAAAAGTTTTTTTTTCTTTCTTTTGAGAACGAAATGTCAGAAGTTATTATATTAGCATATTAATTTAACATGGAAGCCACTTTAAAGTTGGTATAACTTATAAAGTATTATTATTTGAAAATAAATAAATAAATTACGTATGTCTTACATTCGGAAGACAATTAAAATTAAAATTTGGTTCATGAGAAATATTGAAATTTAAATTGGAAAGTTATTATTCATCCCTTAATTATCGTGAAGGAGAATTAGGTAAAATACAATTTCAATTAAAAGGGATAATTTATTAACTTTTGGAAATGTTGCAAATTGACAAAAATATCCAATTATGTACATACATAATATGTATACTTAGCACTACTCATTTATTTATATAATTATTCGTTTATCAAAAAATAAATAAAAATTAAAGAAGCTAGAAGCCAATGATAGTGAGGTAAAAATACATGGAATGCCAATTATTTTTTTACGATACGGTCCCAAACTAGATTTCCATCATATATCAATGAAGGAAGATTAAAATTTGATTGATATAATATAAGCATATATTATTACAAACCTAATTCATTTTCAGAATAATTAAACTTTTAGGAAGATGTTGGGAACCCTGTGGAATATCCTAACCCTTGTTTTGATGATACCAAAATTCATAGGACTTATATGTAATAGACTAGAATCGTTTTGAACTCAAGTGTTAGAGTTCGTTTCTAGTTTAGTTGCGGTGTCGAAGACTGAAGACTGAAGACTGAAGAACGAAGACTGAAGACTGAAGACTGCAGATACCAACTGAAGTATCAGCTGAAGACTGATTATTTAATGCGCGCAATGGACTGATACTAAAGTCAAGTATCAGTTGAACATTCCTCCTAGGACTGATCTTCCAACGTTCAGAGGAATCCACGTACGCACAAGTACAGCCGCATTAAATGCAGAGATCTCAATATATTATCTCTGCAGAGGTCATTCCTATCTGGTGGTTACTTTTCAGAGATGTCACATCTCCTGTCCATCAAAGAGAGCCGTTTCCACACAGACAAGGAACCTCGAAGATTGAAGCCTCAGCCCAAATTCGAATTGCTCTCCAACGGAAGAAATCTTGAAGACGATTTACGCCAACGGATCTATTCAAGAGTTCTCCTACAAATAGCGCTCGAGGATCACTTCAACCTTCACCGATTCAACGACATAAGCTGAAGCTCTGCCGAAATTGCTACTCAGCCTAAAGCTTAACCGACCAAAGCTTGAATCGAAGAAGAGAATTCCAAAGCCAAAATCAGTCACTGCTGATTACATACATTCTCTTAGACCCTAGGCATATATCTGTTTACCCAGAAGCCAAAGGTCAAACTTGCTTCAAAGAACTTGTTCTTTGTAAGTATAGTTGGCACTCGTTTAAACCTCTCCCCCATAAGAGTGTTTGAGTGATTCGGAGTTCAGGAAGGTACTCTGAACTCTGAGTGAAAAGTCTGAGCACGAGGTGTGCTTAGCAGGGAAATCCTACGCGAGGTGTGTGGGTGCTGAAGAGGGGTTATCTTCAGTTTACGGTTGTGTGCACCAGGCAAGCACACGGGTACGGTTTGCAGTGCACCAGGCAAGCACTTGCGGAGTGGATTGTTGGTCTGATCAACCAGCCGTGGATGTAGGAAAGTGTTTTTCCGAACCACGTAAAAGTCTATGTGTTATTTACAGCTTTCAGTTTTACATTCATACTTGTGCTATTTCAATTGATAAAACTGAACACTGACTAACAGCAAAGAGAAACCTTAATCCAACAACTTAGTCCACCGACGCTATTGCGAAACTAAGTTTAATTTCCGCTGCGTATGATATCAATCTGACTGAACTATCCTCTGATAGTAAGGAAGAGCGATATCATCTCTATCTTTGCAAACACGACTGAAGCCCTTACTTGAATTAGTTAAGTTCCAGTAACTTAACTGATAACTCATTACTGAAGAGCTTTCAGTATCAGTCGTCAACCCTGTTGGTCAAAACTGATTTCAGTAAAACAGGAGTCTTTGTTTGCGTGTAAAGTTTCGTTTTAATCTCTGACTGAGATCCCTCTGATTGAGGTCAGTAGATAGTCATAAAAATAGCCTATAGGTGTATTCCCCCCCATACACCTATTCGAGACCCCCCAGACCTAACAATTGGTATCAGAGCAGGTTGTTCGCAAGAATTATCTGCATCTGACTAGGTTCTATTTGAACTAGATCCTTTTCCTTAAAGGTCTCGAAAAAGTTTTATTCTTTCTTTTTGTGCTTGCAATTTGCTCTATCTGCCGTTATCTGTTCTCTCTTTTTTTATGGAGACTAACCACAGCAGATTATCTTCTCTACCTATGTTTAGTATTGAAAAATACGACATATGGAAGTTTCGGCTTGAAAGCTTCCTCACCGCCCAACATTGCCGAATGTGGGAAGTCATCACTAGCGGACCGATCACCATCACCGAAACCATCAAAAGGGTTCCTGCTGATCTCCGACAGGATCCTTACGATGAGGTCCAACCCAAGTCAAAGGCAGACTTCACCACAGAAGAAAGGAAGCAAGATGAGTTAGACAACCTCGCCAAAACCATCATCTCCGGCACCGTTCCCGACAAGCATGTCATGAAGATCATCAAGTGCGGAACAGCAAAGGAGATGTGGGACATTCTAGAAAGATTGTGCGTAGGTTCTGAGGAAATCAAGGAGAATAAGCTATCCATAGCTTGCCAGAAGTTCGACTCCTTCCTCATGCTCAAGAATGAATCTGTCGAGGAAATGGAACAAAGATTCAATCTTATCTTGAATGAAGTTCAATCCATTTCCAAAGACAAATACACTCAACGAGAAATCAACCTGAAGATTCTTCGAGCACTGCCACGTGGCGAATGGCAGATCTACTCAATCGCTCATCAACATAAGCCAGGATTCAGCCAGCTCCCGACAAACAAGCTTTTCTCCGATCTCATGGCAAATGAGTTCGACCTTCTGAGAAATCTTGGTAACAAGAAGACTGGAGGATCAGACGAAGATGGTCCATCAACCTCAAGAGGAGTTGCTCTGAAGGCCTCAACCAGAGAAGGCAAGAAGCAAATCAAGGAGCCAACGGAACTCAACCCAGAGGACTTCTTCAGTCAATATGCTTTGTTGACTGAAAGATTTAACAAGATGGAGTCCAAGTTCCGGAAGTACAGAAGGTTCCACAAGCAGCACTACAAAGGAAAAGAAAGAGAAGGGAACTCCAGACATTCCACAGATCGAAGCGGAGAAAGGAAGTCAGCCGCTTACGACATCAAAGACTTGGAATGCTTTGGATGTAGAAAGAAAGGGCACTTTCGACATGAATGCCCTGATCTGACTCCAGCTGAGCGCAGGGAACTGAAAGCTAAGAAAGATCGTAGCTTTTCAAAGAAGAAAGCGATGGTTGCTGACGATGCTGACTCTTCCAAAGACACATCAGAATCATCCGACTTCGACAGTTCCAGCTCAGATGATGAGAGCCGAGCCCTGATGGCCAATGAATCAGAAAGCGTGGCTGACAACAGCTACGACAATGGAATGAATGGCCCAGAGGTAAACTCTCACTCAAAAACTCCTTATACTGATAACTTCCTGATGCTTTCAGGAGACCACTCAGAATCTGGAGATAGCTCATCTGATGAAACTGACGAATTTGATCAGCTCTTGACTGATCACTGTCAGCTGAGGAAAATGTTCGAAGATCTTCTCAAGCAGAATCAGAAAATGGACAAGGAGATCAATGATGAACGAGCTAAGAATTAGACAATCATCTACTTTCAGGATGAAACGTGTCTTGATCAGCTAATCATGGAGAACAGTCGACTGGAAGAAGAGCTCAGAATCTCCAACTCAGAATGTGAAAGAGCATCTCATGAAATCAAGAGGCTCAATCACAAACTGGAAGAAACAGTCAAGAACTGCATGATGCAGTCTCCCATGATGAGCAACTTTCCATCGAAAGGCCTGGTCAACAGCATCGGAGGAAAGGCTGCAGCTGCCAAAGGAAAGGATATCATGATAATCTCAAAGGACGATCCTTCTGAAATCACAACCTCAGAAGAATCAAGAGATCATGATATGGATGAAGTTCGCAAGCGCAGACTGATGGCTAAATCAAATATTCCACCTCCACGAAACTACAGACGAGCTAAGGAGGCCCCCAACCAGATCATTCTATTGAAAAGGCTGGAAAGCAGATTTTAGTCAAAGATCCGGGAAGGAACATCAGGAGTCAAGAAGAATCTTCCTCACCAATCCAGGGGGAAGAAAAGCCACATCAGTCAGAAACTGACATCCTCAGTTCAGTTTCAGAAGGAACAACATCCGTGGAGACCAAGCAATGCTGAGTCCAGACAAACCAAGAGCCATCCTCGACAACAAGCTACTGGACATCAGCCAAGTCTCCAAAAGTCTGCAAAGACTCGAGTATCTCAGGGAAGATACTTTGCCGAGCAAAGAAGACCTTAACCACTAATCAGACAGAACTGCTACAAGAGTGAGGCCTTCAAAAGGATTTCTCAACAGAAGAATGCTCATGTGCCACCTAAAGCGCCAACGACATCGATCAGACATTCAACAAAGCGCAAGAGATCAGCCAGACCAATTCTGAAGCAGATATGGGTTCCAAAGGGAACTCGAGCTAACATCGAAGGACCCAAAGCTTGATTTGGTGCCTGAAGCAACTCTTCCTTGCAGGTCAATGTCAGGAAACATAAAAAAAAGGAAGAGGCCAAAGCTTCAATCAGAACGTGGTATCTGGACAGTGGCTGTTCGAAGCACATGACGGGCTACAAAGAATATCTATCTCAGTATGTTGAGAAAGCTGGATCCAAAGTTGCATTCAGAGACAACTCAATTGGAGAAACAAAAGGCTACGGTGTGCTCAACATGGGTAACGCCAGTATCAGTAATGTTAGCTTTGTTTCTGGTCTTAAACATAATCTGTTGTCTGTGAGTCAATTTTGTGACAGTGGTTTCACAGTGAAGATCAAGAAGGATGAATTCACTGTTAGAAACAATCAAAAGAAGGTGCTTCTGAAAAGATTCAGACAAGGAAGTCTCTACGTCGTTTCTTAGGAAGACAGCCCACCAGAAACGTGCCTCATCAGCAAGAGCAGCTCGGAGCTCAATTGGCTATGGCACAAGAGACTCAACCATCTCAACTTTAAGACGATCAACAAACTTGCTAAGCATCAGCTGGTAGAAGGTCTTCTTTCTATTGTATTCCAAAAGAAGCAAGAATGTGAAGCATGCCTCAGAGGAAAGCAAACGCGGATGTCATTCAAGTCAAAGTCAGGACACTCCTCTGAAAGGATTCTGCATCTACTTCACATGGATCTGTTTGGCCCGATCACTCCAAGAAGCTACAATGGTAGGAAGTATACCTTAGTAGTCGTTGATGATTATTCACGATATACTTGGGTTATATTTCTCTTCAAGAAGAAAGAGACACTGGAGGAACTGCCAAAGCTGCTGAGAAGACTGAGCGTTGAAAAGGAAGTCAACATCATCAGCATCAGATCAGATCGTGGGACTGAGTTCCTCAATACTGTTATTCGTAAGTATTGTGATGAACAAGGAATCAGTCATCAAACTTCTGCAGCAAGAACTCCACAGCAGAACGGAGTTACAGAAAGAAGAAACCGGTCTCTAAAGGAAGCAGCAAGGACGATGCTAGCCGAGTCAAAACTCCCCTTGAAGTTTTGGGCCGAAGCAGTCAACAACGCATGCTACACGCAGAATCGCTCCTTTCTCACTCAGAGACATGGAAGAACTCCATACGAGTTATGGAAGAACAGAAAGCCATCGATTGCCTACTTCATGCTTTCGGTTCTAAGTGTTTCATACACAACAATGATAAGAAGAGGTTAAACACTTTCGATAGTAAGGCTGATCCAGGAGTCTTCCTTGGATACTCTGGAACAGAACGTTCAAGCAAAGCCTATCGAGTGTTTAATACTCAAACTCTTTGTGTTGAAGAAACACCTCATGTGATCTTTGATGAGTCTACAGATGGTTTCAGGGAACAAGATGCTGAAAAGTATGTTCAGATCGCTGAAGGTTTCCAAGCTGAAATCCACAACATCGAGCCCTCTACTGTCTTGGTGTGGGGACTTGGCAAAGATGAAGATACTGAAATGCTTCAGTATTAGAAGATCAACCAAAGGTCTGAAGGTTTCAAGGTACACCAAATGGATGTCAAGTGCGCATTTCTCAATGGAGTGCTCACAGATGAAGTCTATGTAGAACAGCCTCCAAGGTTTGAGGTTGCTGGACCAGATAAGGTGTACAAGCTGAAGAAAGCGCTCTATGGGTTGAAGCAAGCACCAAAAGCGTGGTATGATACTCTCTCGGAGTATCTGGTTGAACAAGGCTTCAAAAAGGGATCTGTGGACAGAACTCTGTTCACTCTCAAAGAAGGAGAAGATCTCTTGCTTGTTCAAATTTATGTCGATGACATAATTTTCGGATCCAAATCCGAACGCATGTGCAAGAAGTTTGCTGACATCATGACCAACAAGTTTCAAATGTCCATGATGGGAGAAATGAATTTCTTTCTCGGATTGCAAGTCAAGCAGACCAACGAAGGAATACTGATCAGCCAGTCCAAGTATGCCAAGGAGCTGATAGCTAAGTTCGGTATTCAGCACATGAAGTCAGTCAAGATCCCAATGAACACAAACTGGAAAGTTGATCCAGGTTCAGAAGGAAGCTCTGTCTCTTCGAAGAAGTACAAAGAAATCATTGGATCTTTACTGTATTTGACTGCGAGCAGACCAGATATCGCATTTGCAGTCGGGGTATGTGCAAGATATCAATCAGATCCTAAGGAAGCTCATTTGGATGCAGCTAAACGGATTCTGAGATATCTCAAAGGCACACCCAATTTAGGATTGTGGTATCCAGCAGACGACGACATCAAGCTCACCGGATATTCAGATTCAGACTTCGGTGGACGCAAGCTTGATCACAAATCAACCTCCGGAACATGTCAATTCCTAGGCAACAAGCTCATCTCTTGGTTTTCAAAGAAGCAGACTTCAGTCGCCACCTCTACAACTGAAGCTGAATATGTTGCTGCCGGAAGCTGCTGCTCACAAATCCTGTGATTAGTCCATCAACTAAAGGACTATGGGATCGACGAAAAGGAAGTTCCTATCTATTGCGACAGCTCCAGTGCTATTGCAATCTCCCAGAATCCAGTTCATCACACCAGAGTAAAGCACATTGAGATTCGACATCACTTCATTCGTGATCATGTCGAAAAGAAGAATGTCTCTGTGGAATGGATTCCCACTGCTATTCAGAGAGCGGACCTGCTGACCAAGGCTCTTCCAGAAGAGAGGTTCAATGATCTTTGTGCAAAGATCGGCCTCATCAACCCTGAAGAGTGATGCTGTGTTTGAAGATTTTCTCAAACAGTCATGCTGACTGGTGGTCAACCAACTGCTGCTTCTACGATCGCCGACGTGGAAAGCAATGAAGTCCGAATGCTCATCTGAATAAGAAGTCATCCTGTTGAATCAACCAGGATCACGTGGTATCAACTGACTACTATGCTCAGTTGATCAGTAAGTATTTTAAATGCTTACCTTTCAAAATCAGTTATTTCAGTTATGAGCTTTAAGTTTTTAGTTCAAAATCTTTTCTCTAACTGATCTGTTTCTTTTAAAAACTTTAACTGATTGTTGGATTTGTTGGAAAATGGAATATCCGAGAAGGACAAGATTTTTATAAAGTGAAAATCTGTTTTGATTGAACTTGTCCTGATCTTTTTGCCAAAAATCCTTCCAACCTTTTTGCCTCTGCAATAAAATTTCTTGAAAAGCTCATTGACATGACAGTATGTAATGATGCCTTTCAACTTTTTAGAAAACACAGTCCCTCGCAGTGACGGCGGACGCGAATTTTCTCTTCAATTGCATTTTAGGCACAGTTTTCGAAAAACCTTTCATCTTCTACATGGTTCACATCTTGTCTATTTATACCATGTTGTCTTCAATATTTTTCTGCATCAACTAACAACTCTCCACAGCCTTCACTGTGAGAAAAAGTTTCAATTGTTTCAAAAGTTGCAGAGAAAATTTGTTCCGACTAAAGGAGAAATCTATGACTGCAAAGTCATGGAGTGGAAGAATGACGCTCACATACCTGGTCTTCACCGAACCCTTCCACTGGATCTCAACGTCTCTCCGGCGTCAAAGTTTGCTCTACCCTCACTTGTATCCAATGAAGCAAGCGTCTTCCATCCTCATGCCCGGTGCATTAGTTTGTAGTACCTGTCTGAATAAGGACAGACTTCATCGTCTTCATCAAAAGGCCTCTCGCCTTTTGTGAAGCTTCAATGCAGAGCAACAACAATGAGCAGGAACTCATTGTCAACCGGCGCTATGTCAACAGTGAGACCCTCACAATCTCCACTGAATTGACAGCCCCTCACCTCTCAAACCCTCTGCTTCTCTTCTTTTTTCTCGTTATCTGTTTCTTCTTCCTAACCTCCTTCTAAGCCTTCGCCTTCTTCATCCCCCATGACCCCAATATCTTCCTCCTGCGAAATTACCTTCGCATGGTCTTCGCTTCCTTCTTAGGTTCATCCTTCTTTTTGATGTTGCCAAAAAGGGGGAAAAGTTGCACAATCTTATGAACTTAAGTCGGTCAAGCAACATGATCATCCTTCATCCGATGATCATGAGGAAGATTAACCAGAGGATAAGACCTCAATTCAACGGAACACAAGTGAGAGTGGAACAAGCTTAGGATCATGAAGACACGAAGACAGAAGATGAAGATCAAGAAGTTCAAGGCGCAGCCAAGCAGACTGCTGGAGTCCATGGGTTTCCCCATGATGTTTTTGTTTTTCTTTTTACTCCAATGTAAGTCTTGCTCTGTACCTCGACTGATGGCTTATCAGTCTTTATTAATGAAATGAACTTCTTATTGATCTCAACCTGAAGACAATGACTCTTTGTCCAGGCTCTGATTATGGTTTTTCTGTCTTCTTTTAGTTCTGTTTTTAGAACTGTTTTCGTTCTTGCTCTAAGTACAAGTTTTTAGGATCTATTGTTAAGAGGGAACTGTTTTCACCCCTTGTTTAGAACTTGTACTGTGAGTTCAGCCTTTTTGCTGTCTAGAACTGCTGTGTGGTTTTGGCATCATCAAAAAGGGGGAAATTGTTGGGAACCCTGTGGAATATCCTAACCCTTGTTTTGATGATACCAAAATTCATAGGACTTATATGTAATAGACTAGAATCGTTTTGAACTCAAGTGTTAGAGTTCGTTTCTAGTTTAGTTGCGGTGTCGAAGACTGAAGACTGAAGACTGAAGAACGAAGACTGAAGACTGCAGATACCAACTGAAGTATCAGTTGAAGAATCAGTTGAAGACTGATTATTTAATGCGCGCAATGGACTGATACTAAAGTCAAGTATTAGTTGAACATTCCTCCTAGGACTGATCTTCCAACGTTCAGAGGAATCCACGTACGCACAAGTACAGCCGCATTAAATGCAGAGATCTCAATAACTTATCTCTGCAGAGGTCATTCTTATCTGGTGGTTACTTTTCAGAGATGTCACATCTCCTGTCCATCAAAGAGAGCCGTTTCCACACAGACAAGGAACCTCGAAGATTGAAGCCTCAGCCCAAATTCGAATTGCTCTCCAACGGAAGAAATCTTGAGGACGATTTATGCCAACGGATCTATTCAAGAGTTCTCCTACAAATAGCGCTCGAGGATCACTTCAACCTTCACCGATTCAACGACATAAGCTGAAGCTCTGCCGAAATTGCTACTCAGCCTAAAGCTTAACCGACCAAAGCTTGAATCGAAGAAGAGAATTCCAAAGCCAAAATCAGTCACTGCTGATTACATACATTCTCTTAGACCCTAGGCATATATCTGTTTACCCAGAAGCCAAAGGTCAGACTTGCTTCAAAGAACTTGTTCTTTGTAACTATAGTTGGCACTCGTTTAAACCTCTCCCCCATAAGAGTGTTTGAGTGATTCGGAGTTCAGGAAGGTACTCTGAACTCTGAGTGAAAAGTCTGAGCACGAGGTGTGCTTAGCAGGGAAATCCTACGCGAGGTGTGTGGGTGCTGAAGAGGGGTTATCTTCAGTTTACGGTTGTGTGCACCAGGCAAGCACACGGGTACGATTTGCAGTGCACCAGGCAAGCACTTGCGGAGTGGATTGTTGGTCTGATCAACCAGCCGTGTGTTGGATTTGTATACTGAAAGCAAGAACGTTTTATGCTTGTATACAATGTTTCCTAAGTTCACTATCTAATCTCCTATCTGATTGTGTTCATGATTGCATATGTATGTTCTTTATCTCTATATAAGTAGATTATATGGTGTGTTGTAGATCACAGAAGACCATATAATTGGAATAACCTTAAGAGATATAATATGATCACAGCCGAAATAACTCTAGGACAAGTTATTGGTTTAGGCTGCAGTATAGATGGAAGTAGTTTGTCTTGGCTACTTGTCTATACTGGTACGTCATTACGTATTGATAGGACCACAGTTTGAGATGTATTCTTCTATCTGACTTAAGTGAAGAATCAAGATCTCGGTGACTTATAAATCTTAATACTAATAAGTATTCAGATATATATATTAATTCGTATATCACTTTGACTTACTATGGGTGAAAGTTATATACTAACTCGAGTACTCTGTATCTTGGGTGATAGCGGTTAATATATGATATTTGATTATCTGTATTAGTACCCGTATCCGGTATAGGATAATGACATCCCCTTAAGGAGCTCAATAAGGTTTATTACGCTAAACCCTGCAGGTTGATTAAGTTCAGGCGTAATAATAAAGTTTGAGTGGTACTGCTTAAGGAATTATTAAGAGATTAATTAATTTAAGCTGTCAGAGCTCTAATTAATTAATGGATGTCGGATATTTTAAATACGGAGATTTAATAAGTCTAAATACAAGCCCCCGACTCATCACCGGCAATAAAGGGGTAAGTCAGTATCGGTTCTCTAGTGGAATGAACTGATATTTATAAATTAATTATGGTCTGGGCTGACCATAGATAAATTAATTTATTTGAGGCCCATCTTTATTCCTTGTATCTGGTCCCTGGACTGGCCCAATGTCTCCTAGCCCTAGAAGGAGAGAAAGACGCCTCCTACACTAATTCTGTGCCCACACGTATTTAATTTTATTTAAATACAGCTGTCAGCTCTCAGGAAAACACACTGATAAAATATTAGGGTTTTGAGAACTGTGAGGCGCAAGGAAGAAAAACGTGTGGGGCTTATTTCTCTCTTGGGACTTTCATAGATCGTTGTCCATCCAACGGTGAAAGCTGAGCGGGATACAGTCGAGAAGATCAGAGCTGGAGTCAGATTTTCGCAGGAAACCAAGTTCTGGCAGTCTCCGTAAAACGGCCATAACTTCCTCCACAGAACTCCGATTCAGACGTATCAAGCGGCCACTGAAAGCTCTCTCGAAGACGAAGAAGTCGTATTTCTGGGCGAAATACGATTTGAGGACGTTTGAGGCTTCAAACGAAGGCTTGAAGCTGACTGGTCTGTTCAGATGCGAATCTGCGAATTCTTCTGAATTCTTCAGGTATTTCTGAGCTCCAACGTGCAACTGTTAAATTCATAGGAGCATGTTAGGGATTAATCGTTGTATGATAAATTAATAATATTCCAAGAAACGATCATCGGGCAAACGGAACAGTTAATTCAGTTTAATATTCCTTCAATTGGTATCAGAGCCCAGGATTAATTTCTTGGCTCTATTATTAATTTATGTACGATTAATAATGTGCGTTGTTTTTTACTGCTGCTGTTCTTCGTGGTCTGTTGATTCGTGGGATACGTCGTTTTGACGTTGTAATCGTTTTTCACCACGAGAAAAATCCGTGGTTAGATTAGGATTTCAATTTGTTTTGTTTTTCCTTTGTAATCTGTAATTGTTGGAAATCGAGACGAGAGCGACGACGAATCAACATCGAAGAACGGAGGTTGGCTGCGTACGGGACCGGGCAGATGGGGCTGCGGGCGCCGAGGGGCTGCGCGCGCGCGGGTGCTCGCACGCCGTGCGCAGCGTGCCCAGTCAGGCGCCGCGCGGCCGCTGCTACTCTCGGTGCTGGATGCTGTGCGAGAAGGTGGGCTGGTGGCGAGGTGAGGCAAGGCTGGACGGGGGCGAGCAGGGGCTGTGCGCGCCCGGCGGGCGTCGCACGGCCGCTGCTGCCGAGCTGCTGCCTGTGCGCCGACACCGCCGAGACCAGGTGCCCAGGCTGCTACTGCTGCTGCTCGCGCTAGGAGGCTGCTGCCGCACCGGAGGGCTGCTGCGTGCGCCGGGCAGCTGCTCCTCGCCGGGGCTGTGCGCCTGCTGTGGCTGGTGCCGAGGGCTGCTCCAGCTGCTGTCAAGAGCAGGTGGCGGCACCGCCTAGGGGGTCCCAAACCCTAGGTATGCGCGAGTTTCTACAAACCCTAGGGGGCCCAAACCCTAATTCCAAAGACGGGCCTAAAGTGTTCGGGCCAAAGTTTTGTTTTTGGGTTTTCTTTTCTGTTCTTTGTAATAGATTAGAAATATGGGGTTCCACGAATGGGTCACGAAGAACTTTAATTCTTTTATTCTGTTCTTTGCATGTCGTGGTGTTAATCCTTTATGCTCTATGCATGTTGTTTTTGTCTTTGCTTGTTAATATGTGTTTATTAACTGCGCTTAGACAAGCATGCTAGGTTTATCGTTTTCTTAAGCATGTTTTAGAATTCTGCGAGCATGTTTTACATGTTGCGTTCTAGAAGAGCATGTTTAGGATTATGTGTTGAGCATGATCAAACCTTTTGAATTAAAAAGACTAAGCTGTTGATAATTTTATGGATGATTAAAAATTATTTAAATTTCCACAAACGGTCTCAAGACAAAGTGATTGAGAATATGAGTAAACGACCACCCTAACGTGGCTTACTTCATATTTGATTTCACAAGTTTGTTAAGTTGAGATTTCTATTAAAAATATTTAAATCCATTTAAGTAATGAGAGTTATGCGGTAAACGACCACCCTAACGTGGCTTACTCGTATGATTTTCATAAGTACTTTAGAGGATGGATTTTAAATAAGATAACTAAGAAATTAAATTGAATGTGGCATGGTCCTAGTGAGTATGTCAAATTCAAGAATTTAATTTCAAAGTTAGATTGTGGTTATTACTAAATAATTTTTATTCTTAAAATTATGTAGACCTCCACATGCGGTCTCAAGACAAAGTGTTTGAGAATATGAGTAAACGACCACCCTAACGTGGCTTACTTCATATTTGATTTCACAAGTTTGTTAAGTTGAGATTTCTATTAAAAATATTTAAATCCATTTAAGTAGTGGGAGTTATGCGGTAAACGACCACCCTAACGTGGCTTACTCGTATGATTTTCATTAGTACTTTAGAGGATGGATTTTAAATAAGATAGCCAAGAGATTAAATTGAAAGCGGTATGGTCCTAGTGAGTATGCTAATTTCAAGAATTTAATCATCAAGGTTAAATTGTGGTTATTGTTTAGATATCATTTCAAGTACAATGTACAACTCCCCAACGGAGTCCCTTCTTGAATATGATATGGTCTGGTTTAAGTCCAACAATTAATTTCCTTTGTCAAAAGGTCAAGTTGACATGGATGGAAATTAAACGACTAGGTAAATAGTCTGGTTGAGGAATTCATGTGTAAACGACCACCCTAACGTGGCTTACTCGTGAGATTTCTTGGGCAGTTGGAGGTTTCATTAATATTGTTTTTATCAAAAGGTTACAATATTATTGTTACGAATTATGTGCTTTATGTTCGTTACTTTCAGATATGTCTATGTCTCTTACTGTTTATTTATTCTTGCACAAAGTCTTTTAACCGGTCCACATATATAAAATGGAAACGCAGTTTTTGGATTTCTATCTTTATCACAAACTAACACATTTTTTGTGTTGCTTACTACTCCACGTTCTTATGGTCCGAACAATGAGTCAACTGATGAGAAAAATGAATTACATAAAAGGTGGCATAAGACGAATAATGTGGCTATGTGCTATATTATGAGTATAATGACACAAACCTTGTAGCTTCAACATCAGGGCATGGACGATGCTATTAGCATCATGCTGAATCTTAAGAAAGTGTTCGGAGAGTCGGACTGAGCTGCTCATTTAAATTTAATGAGAGTAATCTTGTTATTTTTATGAGTGAGTACAGCTCAGTGCACGAGCATGTCATGCAATTTTTGACGGACTTGACTTGCTCAGTGGGAGTATCGACGGTGAGGCAAAAGTCGATATTATCCTGAACTCTCTTCCCAAGCCTTTTAATTAAGAACTTCCGCCTCAATGCTGTTATGAGCAAGAAAGATACTTCTTTTGAGTTACTATAGTTACGGCTAAGGAAGTTGTGGGAAAGAGATGTGCAAGCACTTGTTATTGCCAAAGGTGAGCCATCTTCTTCGTCGAATGACGGGAAGAAGAAGGGTCCAAGGGACAAGAAAGACAAGGGAAATAGTGGGAGTAGTGGTGTGATAAGATTGAGTATTGGAAATTTCTTCTTTCAATACTCAAGGCAAAGGGTTAAGGTACTTCACTTGCTATAGTAATTGAGACATATCAGCTCATTTTCTACTCAGTTGTGAGTAGTGGATAACGAGAGAAACTGATAATGATTGTTACACCTTGCATGGCCTTTTAAGCTGACAAGGAAGCTGAGAAGTGATGAGATGATTGTCTTCATAGGCAACGTGACTAGAGTCGCAGTTGTTGCAATTGAAGCCTTGTCTTTAAGTTCTAAAGACATAGTTTAGTTTTTGAGAGTTCCTTATCATGTTCCAAATTTTGAATAGATGGATCTTATGTCATTTTTTGATAGTGGTGTTTCTATCATAAGAAATGACAAAGTTGTCTATTCTGGTATTTTGAACATCTCTCTTCATACTATAACTTGTCTACAAAATACCTTTATATTGCATTTACATCATCGAACAAAAGAAAGAGAAAAGTTAAGGCTAATCTCTCATGAGGATCTTACACATATATTAATACCCTAGAAATAGGTCACATCTATCTTAATAGGATCCAAAGGCTCGTGTCTAAATAAGTACATTGGATTCAATCCAGGTTGTACTATTTCGAACCTGCGAATCCTGTATAGAGGAAAAGATGGAGACCAGGTCATTCATGACAAAGGGGATAAAGGGCCAATAATGTGTTAGGAATGATCTTTTCTGATTCATTGTCAGTGTTTGGGATTCCAACCCAGTTTACTACACCATGTAATCCCTATATGAAATGGTGTGGTGGAGAGAAGAAATAGGTCTATCTTGGAAAAATATGTTCGATGATGAGTTATGTATCTTTGCAATTAGTCCTAAAGAATCAGAAGGTGGTTATTAGCAATGACACACGATTCTTAGAAGTGGACTATGGGAGTAATCACTAATCCAAGTCAGATAGTGTGCTTCAAGAAATTGAAGACATTAGACAGGCGATTCCATCACCCAAGCCAAGTGTGCAAGAGTTTTGTACCACAAGACACTGCACGCACTGTTGACACACATGTGCCACCACAGATCCATTGTAGTGGGAGGGTTGTGGGACAACCCGATCGATTTATGTTCTTGGGAGAATCTTTGGATTCAGTCCCTGGTAGTGAATATAAGAGAATCGACCCAGATATCTACTTGGAATTAGTGGAAGACGAGAATGTAGATTTCTGGCACGCCTCAATGGAGCAATCCATTAAGAATATGGTTGTATACTAAGAAAATCTTGCTACCAGAATGCCGTAAAGCCATAGGTTGCAAGTGAGTATACAAGAGAATGATAAGTCCGAATGAGCAAGGTCGTAGCTTTCAAAGCTAGACTGGTGGCGAAAGGTTATGCCCAGTGTGAAGGTATAGGTTATGATGATATTTTCGCCAGTGCCATGCTCAGAACATTCGGATCATTTTACCCATAGCAGCTCACTTAAACCATCGAGGTTACGTGAGGGAGGGAGAGAAACATCTCGTGTCAATCGCTCTCGTGTCATCGGTGATGTGGTTTATCTTGCATTTTATGTAAACAATATCCTCCTAATTGGCGACAATATGGAGCTATTGTTAAGACATAAAGTAATGGTTATCCGAACAGTCTCATATGAAAGACTAAGGAGGTACAGTATACATCCTTGTGATCAAGGTTATAAGGGATCACTAGAAAAAGATGTTGGGCTTATCTCGAGTGTCTTACATTGATACTGAGAATACTCGTTGTAGTATGAATACCGCCAAGAAAGGATTGCTACCTTTTAGATATGGCGTTCCTTTATCTAAAGACTATGTCTTAAGATACCTGTTGAGGTTAAGGAAATGAAGGCAGTATTCTACGTTTCCGCAGTAGATAGCTTCATGTATGGTTTGCTATGTACGAGATCTTATATTTGCTATGCAGTTAGCATGGTTGTAAGATATCTGTATAGTCCTAGTTAAGGACACTGAACTGTGGTAAATTATATTCTCAAGTCCCTAACTAGAGAATAAGGATAGTTTACCAGTTAGACAGTTTAGTTCCTTTTTGGATTATATGATTTCGGATTTCCAGGCTGACCGGAACAAAGAATAATTACCTCGAGCTATGTGTTTTCCTTGGGAGGTAAAACCTTTTGGTTTGACCACTACCTCCAGGGTCTAAGAGTGATTCCTAGTTTGCGTGAGAGCATCACCTTCGTGGTACCTCAAGTGCAGTTGCAAACTCTAAGGAATCCAAGAACCACAAGGGGTCAAACACATGGAGAGTAAGTACCAAGTTATACGATTATTCGTAAATCGAGGTTATGTGCTCAAAGAATAAATTCTCACATATTGGAGAAACCTACTGATCTTTCACAAAAGGCTTATCGCAAATGGTCATTGGAAGATGGGAATGCGATTGATGCCAGATTGATGCCACCCACTTAGGAAACTTTAAGTATAAGTGGGAGAAGTGTTAGGTGATTGGTAAATAGACGCATTGTATACTAAAAGTTTGCTTTAGTATAAGTGGGAGATTGTTGGATTTGTATACTGAAAGCAAGAACGTTTTATGCTTGTATACAATGTTTCCTAAGTTCACTATCTAATCTCCTATCTGATTGTGTTCATGATTGCATATGTATGTTCTTTATCTCTATATAAGTAGATTATATGGTGTGTTGTAGATCACAGAAGACCATATAATTGGAATAACCTTAAGAGATATAATATGATCACAGCCGAAATAACTCTAGGACAAGTTATTGGTTTAGGCTGCAGTATAGATGGAAGTAGTTTGTCTTGGCTACTTGTCTATACTGGTACGTCATTACGTATTGATAGGACCACAGTTTGAGATGTATTCTTCTATCTGACTTAAGTGAAGAATCAAGATCTCGGTGACTTATAAATCTTAATACTAATAAGTATTCAGATATATATATTAATTCGTATATCACTTTGACTTACTATGGGTGAAAGTTATATACTAACTCGAGTACTCTGTATCTTGGGTGATAGCGGTTAATATATGATATTTGATTATCTGTATTAATACCCGTATCCGGTATAGGATAATGACATCCCCTTAAGGAGCTCAATAAGGTTTATTACGCTAAACCCTGCAGGTTGATTAAGTTCAGGCGTAATAATAAAGTTTGAGTGGTACTGCTTAAGGAATTATTAAGAGATTAATTAATTTAAGCTGTCAGAGCTCTAATTAATTAATGGATGTCGGATATTTTAAATACGGAGATTTAATAAGTCTAAATACAAGCCCCCGACTCATCACCGGCAATAAAGGGGTAAGTCAGTATCGGTTCTCTAGTGGAATGAACTGATATTTATAAATTAATTATGGTCTGGGCTGACCATAGATAAATTAATTTATTTGAGGCCCATCTTTATTCCTTGTATCTGGTCCCTGGACTGGCCCAATGTCTCCTAGCCCTAGAAGGAGAGAAAGACGCCTCCTACACTAATTCTGTGCCCACACGTATTTAATTTTATTTAAATACAGCTGTCAGCTCTCAGGAAAACACACTGATAAAATATTAGGGTTTTGAGAACTGTGAGGCGCAGGGAAGAAAAACGTGTGGGGCTTATTTCTCTCTTGGGACTTTCATAGATCGTTGTCCATCCAACGGTGAAAGCTGAGCGGGATACAGTCGAGAAGATCAGAGCTGGAGTCAGATTTTCGCAGGAAACCAAGTTCTGGAAGTCTCCGTAAAACGGCCATAACTTCCTCCACAGAACTCCGATTCAGACGTATCAAGCGGCCACGGAAAGCTCTCTCGAAGACTAAGAAGTCGTATTTCTGGGCGAAATACGATTTGAGGACGTTTGAGGCTTCAAACGAAGGCTTGAAGCTGACTGGTCTGTTCAGATGCGAATCTGCGAATTCTTCTGAATTCTTCAGGTATTTCTGAGCTCCAACGTGCAGCTGTTAAATTCATAGGAGCATGTTAGGGATTAATCGTTGTATGATAAATTAATAATATTCCAAGAAACGATCATCGGGCAAACGAAACGTTAATTCAGTTTAATATTCCTTCACCGTGGATGTAGGAAAGGGTTTTTCCGAACCACGTAAAAGTCTCTGTGTTAGTTACAGCTTTCAGTTTTACATTCATACTTGTGCTATTTCAATTGATAAAACTGAACACTGACTAACAGCAAAGAGAAACCTTAATCCAACAACTTGCTCCACCGAGGCTATTGCGAAACTAAGTTTAATTTCCGCTGCGTGTGATATCAATCTGACTGAACTATCCTCTGATAGTAAGGAAGAGCGATATCATCTCTATCTTTGCAAACACGACTGAAGCCCTTACTTGAATCAGTTAAGTTCCAGTAACTTAACTGATAACTCATTACTGAAGAGCTTTCAGTATCAGTCGTCAACCCTGTTGGTCAAAACTGATTTCAGTAAAACAGGAGTCTTTGTTTGCGTGTAAAGTTTCATTTTAATCTCTGACTGAGATCCCTCTGATTGAGGTCAGTAGATAGTCATAAAAATAGCCTATAGGTGTATTCCCCCCCCCCCCATACAGCTATTCGAGACCCCCCGGACCTAACAGAAGATTACATTTTTATTGTTGATAATTTAATTTCACAAATATACATTGATCCGGATAGATTTAATTTATCCTAAATAAAAAGAATTTTACAGTTGTACGAATTCAGAAAAGTATGCATACTGCATCCGTGATACATTGTTTATGGAGTGTCTAATTTCCAATTGAGAATGTAATCTGTCGCTGGATTTTTTTTTTAAATTATACGAAGTATTTATTACTCCCTCCGTCTTAGCTTTTCGTATCCACTTTTAGTTGTAAATACAACTAAAAGTGGATACAAAAAGCTGGGACGGAGGGAGTATATAGTTAAATAAGCTATCCGTATTTAAGTGAGACCTCTACACCATTCAAAGATGAAAAAATAATCGCACGCTGGCAGAACCACACAAAGGTGGAAAAGATAACCGTTTGAAAATTACAAGAGGTATTTATTATATAATTAAATAAGTTACCCGTATGCAAGTGGGACCTATACACCATTTAAAGGTGAAAAAATAATTGCACGCTGGCAGGACCACTACCTACATAAAGGTGGAAAAGCTAACTGCATACAGGCGAGATCGAACCCAAGACCTCTTATAAAGGAAAGTCTTTGAATGCTTCAACTTTGCTACTTGAGCTAATTAGTCACTTAAAGTTTGCCAGCTAAGAGTCAGTTGAAAATTGGTCGAAAGAAAGTTGTTACTTGACTAAGTTTGTCAACTAAGGGGAAGTTTACTTTGCATGAGTGATTAAATGGAAGATTGAGTATTTTTATCCTAAGAGTAGGATTACTCCAATTTTATCCATTTGATGGGATAGGAATCATGCAAAACTAGCTTAAATAATAAAAATAATTAAAGGTATTGAAATATTCCAAAGTTTCAATTCAACAAAGTAAGCAAGAGATTAACCTTATTGTTTTTATCTATAAAAACCAATCCTTCAAAGTAAACGCCCACTAAGAAAAATCAATAGTTAAGGTGATTAGCTGACGAAATTTGTTAGCACAACCGTTATTTGGTTAATTAATTACTTTCTTAAAAGTTAATCTTCAGCATCTTACGGCTACAAAGATAAGTTAATGCGATGCATTTGAAGAAATAAATTCTTGTATTCAATTTTAGATTACAAAGAAAAGCAGTTAGAATTGAAAAACAAAAAAAAAGAGAAAGTAGTAGTCAATGCGTTTGGATTGTGAGCTAAGAATTTTTTTTTCTAATTTGTGAACTGTGTTGTTGTAATTTTTGTCAAGATAAATACATCCATTTTTCCATTTTTCGTGAATGTTGGTTTTATAACAGAACCATGTAAAATCTTTGTGCGTCAATTTTTTGTTTCTTGAGTGTTGTTTCGTTTCTTGATTAAGTTTGAATCTTAACTGTTAGAGTACTTTCACACTCTATTTGATTGTCATTGTGTAGCCAACAAGAGTGTTTTCACATGTTCTACTTGACTGGATCAGAATAGTTGCTTCATGAGTCGCTTCAAATGTTCTAAGTTTGCTGAAGACACCGTGCAGCCTTTTATTGCAGGTTTTGGAGATAAAGTTAGAGATATCCCCTATTTATTTATGGATATACATCAACCGAATGTTCAAAGTGTGGAGAAGTCTAGGGTTTCAGAGAACTTTCATCTGTTATGCAATTCTTATCCAAAGGAGTCCTATTCGAACTTGGAGTCTTCTAGGGTTTCGCTATTTATTGGTGAAGAAGAGGACTCACAAAGGCTGTTGCGTTTATTGGTACTCTATTTCTTTTAGAGAGTATTTTCGTGCATGTATTGAGAGCATACTGTTTGTGAGAGTGTGTTCTTGTTTGACGCTTTTATTCCTTGAAAGCATGGGGTGTTCTTTCGTTTGTTCATTGCTCCAGCCTGTTGGAGCAATACTGTTGTTTGGGTTTGAGCGTTAAATGTGTAGCATTCAAGCTTAGGGAGTGAGTTGTTAATTTACTCTCAGTTATTAACGTAGTTGGCGGTTTGGGAAGATATAGAGGTTAGAAAGATCGATTCTTCATGTGTAAGTCCTTTGTATATCTTATCATCACTAGTGGATAATTTACCTTAGGCGTGGCCCCACAGACGTAGGTGTGTTATCACTGAACTGGGTAACCAACTTTGGTGTTCTTGTGCTTTATATTTTCTGCACGTGTTTCTGTTTGAGTATCTCTGCGAGTACTAACATTGTGTGTGTGCGAGATATATGATCGATCATTGGATAGGTACAATTTCATTAACATTAAGCTTTGATAATATCATTTATTCTGAAAAATTAAACGGGCTTCCACTCTGAAAAACTAAACGGGCAATCTTCTTTGTTGCGTTTACTTTGATGGATAAATTTATCCATGAAAAAGAATGGATAACAAAAATTTATGCCTATAAATGTCTCCTTTCTTTTTCCATATTTTACAAAAAAAAAATCACAATTTTTCCTTTTTTATTCTCACTTCAAAGGTGGATAATATTATCCCTCAATAAAAATGAAATATCGTGTAATCTTGCCTTTTGCAGAGAAAATACAGTAAAGTCTTAAAAAATAAATATAAATTTCATTGAATAAAACATCTCAGACACATAATACTACTATATATCTTATATAACACCGTTATATCTCGTTTCAAATAGACTCTCTCAATTATTATTCTTCATTTATTAATCAAAGTAGCAGTCTGACTCAATTATTTCCCAAATATTCCCAAATATACAATTAAACTGGTACTTTAGTGTCGCGACCGGACCTAATTAAGGATAACTAAGCCGGGGAAACCGTGACGAAGGGAGGGAGACTAGAAGCGGGGTTAGAAAGGGGTGTGAAAATATAATGAAGGATCGAACTTAATCATTGACAGTGAAGGGGAAACATTTATAATATAACTTACGTTTAGCCACAAAGATTCAAATAGCTAGTAAGTTCGGATGGATCCGACTTAATTCAAAAGGGCTTATTACTGAAGAATACGCAGCGGAAATTTATAAATAATTGTTGTTTAATCATAGGGACTCGAATAACTAGTACGCTCGGATGAATCCGAGTTGACTTAAAAGACATAATACTCGACAGTACGCAGCGGATTAACAATATCTGACCTACATGTATGGAGACATGTACCCAAGAGTTCATTTAATAAACTTATGACAAAAGCCCCACTCGTCACTTCATCTTCATCAGCCACTGCTCAACCTGCACATTTAGAAATATATGCAGGGCTGAGTACGAGAGTACTCAGTGGGCACGTATGCCTAAATATAAATATAAACATGCTTCATGAAACTGTAAATTGTCATGCCATCATAAACAGTACAGCAAGGGAGTTTTCGTGAAATAGGCCCAAGCTTACTAAATTCTTTTGTGATACTTAAAGTTTGTCTGCAGACTAAGTTCTCTTGTAATCTATCATATCTGGAATTTAGCAGTTACTAAATTCTTTTGTGATTCTTTCGTAACGAAATAACTTGTTCAAAAGTAGCATTAAACTCGTTTGATAGGTATATAAAGCTGAATTTAGCAGTTAAATCATCTCATGCATTCATTCGTATAAAAGGCCTACGACACGCAGGGGATCTCCATATATGTATAGTAAAAGTAATGCCCACCTGGTAGCAAAGCTTTGCTTCAGTTCAATAACTCCTTGACAAGCTCTTACTCTTGCGCTTAACCTTTAAAGCGAGAACATAAGGTCAAACCTTAGCTCGATGAAAATTCTCAAATAAATGAGAATGCGTAATATGAATATGCATGATTCATATTCCGTTAATTAACCAATTAACCCAACTAGGTTCCGTCCCATGAAGTCAAGTGATTAACTACATTGATTCGTTCTCATAAGGTGTTCTCTCCTCTCTCTCTCTCTCTGCTCTGGAGGTCAGCTCTGGCCTCTAAGTCAGCTCTGGCTGAGTTAGCTCTGTGGCGAAGTGATTCCTCTAGGCGGAACGATTTCTCTTGGTGAAAGTGATTCCTCTGTCCATTCCTCTGGCGAGGTGATTCCTCTTGCCATTCCTTTGGCGAGGTGATTCCTCTGGCCATTCCTCTGGCGAGGTGATTCCTCTGGCCATTCCTCTGGCGAGGTGATTCCTCTGGCGAGGTGATTCCTATGGACTGGGCGACTCAGCTCCGCAGGCCTCGTCCCCGCTGGACTTGTCCCCGCTGGCCTCGTCCTCTCTGGTCTCAGCCCCGCTGGACTCCTCCCCGCTGGACTTGTCCCCTCTGGACTTGTCCTCGCTGGACTCGTCCCCGCTGGACTTGTCCCCTCTGGACTTGTCCTCGCTGGACTTGTCCCCTCTGGACTTGTCCTCGCTGGACTCGTCCCTACTGGACTTGTCCTCGCTGGACTCGTCCCCCCTGGACTTGTCCTCGCTGGACTCGTCCCCTCTGGACTTGTCCTCGCTGGTCTGGGAAGAGCGACGGGGTCTCCAGTTTTCAAAACCAGACATCTCCGTCCTTATCTCGCCTCGATTCTTACTCGTACACAGACCTTAATCTCTACCTATGTGAGCATGCTGTGATTATTCAAGTTCGTCTACGTTTTAAAGCTAAAGCTCTCGTCGTTCATCAAGGTTCAAGTCGTAGGTTCCACTAATTCGTGACTTAACATGCTTTTTATTCATTCGTTTACAGCCCATAAAGCATGATCTCTGTGAGTGTGATGCATGCCGATTGGAGTAGCAACAAGGGTCGAAGATTACCTTGCTATAGCGTGCTTTGGTCGGGTAAAGAATGATGGTTTCTCGCTTTTTCGAGCGTCGAGGTGCAAACTGGAAATGAAATGGCTGTTGTTCTTAGGTTGAAAATAGGCGGAAAGGAACATGGCGAAGGGTGGAAAAGATAAGCCGAGTTTTTACCTTGTTCAAGTTGGAAGCAAGAATCTCGATCCACTCCCCTTTGTGCAAGGCGTCGAGAGAGATGAACTTCTTGCTGTTGCTGCTGAAATTTCTAAGTGTTTTGAAATGGAGAAAGGGGTGGCTCAAGGATTGAAGAGTGAATTTATAGGAAGAGCTCGGCTGTTGTGCACTTGAGTGCCGAAGGGAGAGCATAGGCTGAGATAGGGTGCAGCAGGCGAAGTGGCGTGAGGCCTTTCGATTTCCCTGCCAATGGGAGGAGTTGCTGTTGCAGTCTTGGCGTGCGGCTATTCGGCTGCCCTGCCAATGGAAGGAGGGCTGCTGCTCGCTGCAGCTTGCGTGAGGCTTTTCGGCTGCCCTGCCAATGGGAGGAGGGCTGCTGCTGTCTTGGCGTGCGGCTTTTCGGCTGCCCGACCAATGGGAGGAGGGCTGCTGCTGCAGCACCTTATCCACCTTTTCCCCTTTTCCTATTTTTCCTTCTTTTCCTTACATGTGGCGTTAGCAGGTGGCGGATAGGGTGGCTGATAGGGCGGCAGATAGGGCGGTGATGTGATCTAAGTAAAACCCTTCAGGGTTGGTCCCACTGAATTAGAAATACTGGTTTCGCGTTTCTGATAAAATCTATACTTGCTAAATTAAATCCGTAGATTTAATTCGTTCGTCATCCTAATACTCAAATTAAATCCGTAGATTTAATTCGTTCGTCATCCTAATACTCAAATTAAATCCGTAGATTTAATTAGCTTCAAAGTCGGAAATAATTCACGACTTAGTAACATCATGAAATAAACTCCATCTTGATAAATAACACAACTTTGCTAAGTTGGTTATTACTAAGTACTAATAGTTCACCAACTCAAAGATTCTCATCGCGGTCTTAAACATGCGAAGGTAAAAAGAAATGCATACTGCTAGTGTAGTGACTCTGTCTCCAAAATGCGTAATTCAGAAACATAGTTGAAATCATAAAGTGCTTCGATTACTGGCAGATAGAAAAATAAACATGCAATACTAGAATTTAATACTGATAAAAGAGCGGGTTGTCACATTTAGTTTCCCTAATATTTAAATGGGTTAATAGCCGGAAAATACACGAACTATTTTGAGATTTGCATATTGCACATGACCTTCAAAATTAGCCCCAGAATACATGACCTTTCAATTTAATCGCAATTTGCAGCCGCGTTGACTAACACTTTGATCGGTGGTAACGTGGCCGTCGGATTTTGTTGACGTGGATGATTTTCCGGTGTATGAATCGACGTCGTTTTGGTATTACATTACAATACCAAAAATGACGTCGTTTCGTTGACTTAAATTTTGAAATCATCTTGTCGACACCCATTTTAATTAGGGTTCTTAGATTTGCGTCTGTCCCAGAAATTTGATAGGAATGGTGTTGACTTGAAGGCCAAATCGCGGCGAGTAAAGGAAGAAGAAAGGTGTGAAGAGAGTTGAAGCCAAAACTGAGGCGAGTTGATACGGAGAAGCATGAGTTATTCTCGAAGCTCGTCGTCAGTGGAAAGGTCGATTAATGGCATGGAAAGGAGATGTTATCATAAAATCCCTACGATTATGAAGACGTCTCACACTGAGAAGAATCCGAAGAGAAGGTACGTTGAATGTCGATGGAGAGCTGTCAATGATTGTACTTTTTGGGATTGGGTCGATCCTGAACTCACACCCTATTACAAGCGTTGTTTTAACAAAATGAGAAACAAAAGGGATGCTGCATTGAACAATTACAGTGGATTTGAAGGCCTTGAAGGTGATGGAGTTGAATCTTCCATGGTGAAGAACGAAGATGGTGCAGATGATGTTAAGTTGCAAAGAATGGAAAGTAGAATTAAGGCTCTTACTTTTGCTTTGATTTTGGTCATCATTTTGTTCCTGTATTCAAAATTGTAGACTACTCTTTGGATGTCAATGAAGTATGGCATTTTGTTCCTTTATTCGAAATTGTAGACTACTCTTTGGATGCCAATGAAGTAAGGCATTTTGTTCATCATTTTGTTCCTGTATTTAGAATTGCATTGAAATGAAAGAGTGCACAAATTTGCCAAAACCATAACCTTCATTGATCTTGGGAAGCATACAGAAGTAATAATCACAGTTATGTTCGGCAAAAGCTAAGACAAAATGGGGGATTATAACTTGTTTATCCCTGAATCTACATCACTTCCAAAAGATAAAAACTTTAAATTCCAGAAGTTAATCACGGTATTTAGCATGCATTTACATCACTTTCAAAAAACAAAAACTTGAAATTCTTCTTGCTTGATTCATTTGTTGCAATTCTCTTGTGTTGCCTGCCCTTCTATCACTGAACTCTCCGACCCTTGGCCACTTCCACCTCCACGAGCCTTGCACCTTGCACTTTCCCGAGGTCTGCCTCGTGCACCACCTCGAGGTCTGCCCCTTGTCATTCCAGCTGCTCCATCATTTAAGGGTGTAACACCCATTTGAAGTGATGCCTGCATTAATGAATGAATTCATCCGCTTTTTGTTATAGTAAAACAATATAATTACACAAAATTGTAGTTCAGTAATGTCACACTTACCCGAAAGTAGTGATTGCCACTGCCTTCATTGATATAAACTCCACAGCCAGTCATTGCAATTGCCTTCTCCACACTGCAAGTTGCTTCTTATCTGTCTTCGAAAGCATGGGCCTTTTTTCCCTTGTCAACTACTGGAGCAGTAGGATTCTTTGGTCTTCCTCTTTTCCCCTTTTCAGTTGTAGCCTTCTCAACCTTTTCCTTCTAGCACTTCCTATTGTTATGGCCCTTTTCACCACAATTCCCACAAGTCATCACAAGCCCTTTCCTTTTCAGTCTGTTTTTTGGATCAACTTCAAGAGGATCCCTAACCCTATTCTTCTTGGGTCTCCCGGGCATATTTTTCACAAGAGGGGGCTTTATTTTGTCACCCTCACACTGTGGCCACAACATCTCCCCATTTAGAGGCTCCAAAGCATATTTATATGCCTGCAAATACCTATCAACTGTGTAGTAATCACAGACATAGGTTGATGGTTCCTCTTTCAAATACCTAATAGCACAAACAACATGCTTACATTGTATACCCGTGAGCTCCCACATCCTACATGAACATATCTTTTCAGGTATGTTCACCACATACTTCTCCCCAGAATCATCAACTTCGAATTTATCATGAAGTGCAGGTAGGGGGTTCATATTTCTAGCCTCATACTTTAGTGTCTCAAGCTTTTTGTTTATCATAGGGCAAATCCTATCAGTATACTCAGCCATATTATGTAGTTTCTTCACTTGTCTTACCATCAGTGATGTCCTAATCTCTTCCATCATATGTATCAAATGTCTACCTCTAGCACTAAGTATCCATCCGTTGAACGTTTCACTTATATTATTATCTACCATATCAGACTTAGGAATGCATGACAAGAAAGGCTTACAGAATTTAGCCACCTCCCTCCCAATGAAATCTTGATAAGCTCCAATACTTTCACTCTTCATCTCTTCAAAGACCTTGCTGTACTGCGGCACCATAGTTGATCTCACAGCCTTCCAAAATAAATTCTTCAGTGTTGCTCCTTTGTTTTCCTTCTTCCAGTTCATGTATACGTGTCGAGCACAATTCCTGTCACTACAAGAAAAACGCTCATACTTGACGGTTTTTAGCCGTCATCTATGATATCCGTCGACCGTCAAGTATACTGGTGTCAAGTATAGTACCTAAAATAGATGACGGTTAATGACCGTCATCTATACTAATTATTCTTGACGGTTGTATATGTATACATGACGGTGGAAAACCGTCAACTATGATTTTATACATGACATTCATATTATTTTCTTGACGCTTTCTAACCGTCAAGAAAAATATAATACATGACGGTTTTTTTTATATTTCGACATTTTTTGACCGTCATGTATGTTCGTTTTCATGACGGTTTATTGATTATATTTGACACTTTTTGACGGTCATGTATATATGTTTTCATGACGTTTCTATGTTTATTCTTGACACTTTTTAACCGTCATTTCAGCCAGAATATGTCATAATATTTAGTTTTCTTGACATTTTATAAGCGTCATCTATAGTCACATTAAAACCGTCACATTTGCTTATTTAGATTTTTAAAATATTATTTCGTATTATATTAGTTTTTTCCTATTTTAAATTTATAAGTATTATTAAATTGTACAAAAAAAGAAATCAAAACATACTGAAAATGACCAATTAAACATTGATAACCACTATTCATCCAACATCCACAAAATAAGAACCAATGTTCTACAACATCTCCCAACAACATAATGAACATCTAAAAAAGATTTAAAAATCCACCATAATAGTATTTTTCAAGTGAAAATCCTACATACCACACTCACAAATCATAATAGTTGCAAAAAACTTTCAAAACGTCGTATCAGCGCGCAAGAACTTCTCCATGTCACGTGTCAAGCTACAAGACAAAGAAAACTAGTATATTAACAACACTATAAATCCATAGATATATTTAATAAAAATTCTAAGCATTAAATATCACAAACCTCATTAATGGTAGAAGTTGCCCAATCTTCTCAAACCTCATTTATCTCTCTCACAGAAGTTGCCCAATCTTTGAACTTCCCTTCTGAGTTCTAACATACCTTTTGCCAGGTAATCCCTCGGAGTACTTGTTAGTGAGGCAAGAACCAACTGCTTCCATCACAGCTCGAGAGGTGAAATTCTCTGAAGCAATAAGCTCCAAGCTTCTAAACTAACGATTCTTCTCTTTGTCAATAATGCTGCGAATCTCTGCATCAACTTCTGTCAATCCATAGTCTGCAAAGGTGCTCATAGCTCCTAATCATTTAAATTCATGACAAACAAAACAACTTTTAACTTCAACCAATTCAACAAAGGAGAACAATTTTGTTTGTTCAATCACTTAACAAAGCAGAATACGTCATATGCAGATACATAGAGAATGGAAGGAAAAGGAAATACTCCATAGTATCCTGTAATGCAGAAGCTGCTGGATACAAACAATACCTCCAATTTCAGGAACAGACGCAGAAGAGGGCGGCCTCCCAGTGCCTAAGCTCCCTTCAAGAGGGCAGCCTCCTAGAACGCTTTTTTGATACTAAAAAAAAACTGCAACAAAAAATATAATAATAAAAAAGCAGAGTGTTTTTCGGATAATGATTTATCTCTCTCACAGAATACTGCACAATCTAGTCCATTTTACTTGGATAATAATTCAAAGAAACCAATTTTTTTTATGTATGATTGAATTCAAGATGTGAATAAGTGACATCTGATGCTTACAGATAACTGCTTGCTAACCTAATCAACCAAACTACCAAAGTAAACCACCAAACTCCATTTTCAAACTCTTTTTACATGCCATAATTTCAGGTTTTCTTCTAATGCACTTAGGTAATAGTTATAAGCAAGAAACCATCCAATTAAGGGAAAATAAAGAAAATAATACTAATGAAAAGTACAAGTGATTATTAATGCAGGATAGGCTTTCACTTTGTTGTTGGTTGGAAATTGGAATGAATTAATGAAATCATCTACAAAATTAATTTTTTTCTTTTTATTTTTTGGGTTGAGGATACATAAATTTTTAGACATTGATTGATGGTGGACTCGAAATTGAGAATAGTAAAATAAGAAAAATAATGTGACTAAAATATGAGGAAAATGATACTACCTTTCATGAAATTACTGCACTCCATGCCATAACCTGCAACTGCATTCATCAATGCCATTTAATTGTCACAACAAGCAAATGCAAATAAAGTTTCTAACACTTTACACCACAAACACACACACACACACACACACATATATATAGAGAGGGAGAGAGAGGAGAGAAACCATGGCAGAGAAAAACCAGAGCTTTTGGAGAAGACAAAGGCAGCCATTTGCAAGTGAACAGCTGCACACCTCTGGAGTTCTTTACATACTCCTAAAATAAGGGGGAGAATATCATACATCAAACAACGTAATTCTCATATATAAAGACAAAGTAATAAACAACACCTGATTCCTCATCGAATTTGACGACTCTGATTCCTGATTCGGAAACTCCATCGATAAACAACACCTAAAACAGGCGAAGCAAAATTTCAACCACTGCTATCAAAATATAAAGTTGATCCAGATTATCACCACCATCCAAAATAGGCCAAGCAACAATTTCCTCATCAATTATTGCAAATATTTTTCGATAAGTTTAGTTTCTAACCTGCCAAGACAACTGTAGAGAAGTGCTTTCTTCCCACTCCAAAAATTTCACCACTGCTAAATTATATATTTCTCAGCCTAAGTTAAGATTGTCCTACACATTCAAATTAAAAAATCATCATAATAAAAGTACCTAAAGTCCCCCGGGACTTTTATGTTAAAGACAGAATTTACTTACGATTTCTCATTAAGAACAACACAGTGGTTGCCTGATCTATTAGCAATGCTGCTAGAGAAGTAATTCCAAACCCATCGACCAAGAACTTGCTAGAAAATTGGAAAAGAAAATGCAAAGAAACACAAACACAAACACAAACACAGTCAAGTCTCAGTTTTGTTTTCCACTTCATTGTCTTGTTCATGGAATAAACTAATTTATCAGCAAAGAATTGTCTGAATCTACCAAAGAAATTCAACTAGCAGCACTCTAGCAATGATCCATGATCTACATAACAACATTGACTCAAAGCCTAATCAAGCAAATTCCAACAACAAAGCTTAAATCAGGAAAAAACTAATGAGCAAAAACCTTCCGAGATAGGGCAGCCGCACCGGAGGCAGGAGAGCAGCACGGTGTTGCCATTAGGCGGCGCCATATTTCGAAGCTTCGCGAGGAGGCATGGTTTGTCGTAGCCGCCGCCCCGCTTCAATCCCCTGCATCCGGCACGGCCGCACCGCCGTGAGTGGCTGCCACAACAGATCTCGAAGAAGCTGACGAAGGCGAGGAAGGAAGCGGCCAATAGGGCGAGATATATTGGGGTCGGAGGCGACGGAGGATAAAGGGGGAAGAAGGAGAGAGAGGAACTGAAAAATGTAGGAGCAACAGGAGTTGATGAGGAAGGCTCCGGAGAAGAGAACGATGACGAGGATGAAGAGGTCGAGCATCGCGGAGGGGGGGTGGCGGAGACAGAATTCAGGGCTTCGGCGTACGGCGGCGGAGGGGAGCGATGAGAAGTCGTCGACGCCGGAGGAGATGGAGCGGCAGAGGCGAGCGATATCCGATGATCTGAATTAGGGTTTCTATTTTACTTAGGAGATGGAGAAGAATGAATAGTTCAGGCTGATATACTTCTGCACTGTTTCGATACTTGGTTTCCCATTTTTTGGAGTTAATTTATTACTATTATTACTTATTAGTATAAAACATAAAAAGAGTTAGTAATTATTTTTTCGTCAGGTTAGTTTTTTAATAAAAAAATTTGGCATTTAAAAAAATGACAGTTTGAACTTTTTAATAATAAAAAAAAATCATAAAAAGTTGCCTTTATTTTAGTTTTTTAATAAAAAAAATTTGGTCTCTTTAAAAAATATGACGGTTTTATAACATACATGACGATATGCATAAATGTCATGTATAGCAATTAATTTAATGTGCATACATGACACTTATTTTAAATATACTTGACATTTTATACAAAATGTCAAGAAAAATAAAATTAATGACAGTTTGTTCAATAACATACATGACAATTTGATTAACTGTCATGTATTGCATTTAAATTAACGCACATATATGACGCTTTGTAATGAGCGTCATCTATACTATGAATAAATGACACTCATACATGACGGTTTTTCTAAAAGTGTCAACACAGCGTCATGTATTGTATACATGACACTACATACATGACGCTTTTTTTGGAAAACGTCATGTATTCAAAAAAGGCGCTCATACATGACGCTTTTTAATAAAAAGCGTCATGTATGCAGTGTCATGTGTACTCAATTTTCTTCTAGTGTGTGCTCGGCCCTCGGAGCATAAGTGCTGACAGCATTCATAAGTCCCTATTATGAAGTATTATAACTCATTAGAATACCTTAACATAAATGAAACACAATGTGAAATTAACAAGAAATACAAACTTACTTATTGTTGATCAGTTATGAAAGTGTAGTTTTCTCCACTTCCTATATCCAAATCTTGCACAAGCAACCTCACAAACCAACCCCAGTTAACCTTATTCTCAACACTCACTGCTCCCCATGCTATAGGGAACATTTGATTGTTCCCGTCCTTCCCAACAGCACACATAAGTATACCCCCTAGATAGGTCTTTAAAAAGCACCCATCCAACCCAATCAAAGGTCTACAGCTCTCTTTAAAACCCTTTTCTCAAAGCACTGTGACCTATATAAAGACACTTGAATACACCCTCACTGCCAACCACAACCTCATATGTACCCTCTGCATCTACCCTCTTCAACTCAGCTATGTATTTCCTCAGAGAGGCATAGTGATCCTCAACTGACCCCCTGACCATTGTTAAAGAAATTTTCCTTGCCTTATAGAGCCTGTCTCTGCTACAATCAGTAGCAAACCTGTTAGCTATATCCCTCCTCACTTCACCTATGTCCCAATCTGGTTTCACTCTGAAAACTGGCAGATATCTTTTGGCTACCCATTTGGAGCTAAGTAATTTATTCCTTGTAGCCCTGTTACATGTACACTTCCCACCTAAAGACTTCACCATGAAAGACTTATCCTTTTGACAAACAGATGCATAAACTCTCCAGGTACATGGAGGCTTACAAATAGCCTCACACTGGTATTTTGATACTCTCCTAAACCGAATAGACCTCTCATTTGCTATTGCCCAGCTTGTTAATGCTTCCTTACACTCATGCCCATCTGCAAATCTTAGCCCTAGCTTGATATCAAGCTCTTTCTCATCAGATTTTGGATCATACCTACTCTTTTTCTTCTTAGATCGAACCATCTCCCCTTCACCCTCACTCTCACTACTATTAACATCATCATCAGATTCCCCATACTCTGATAAATTTTCTTCCTCCCTTTCAGGCTGACACTTCTCCAATAACTCCCCAACCCAAGAACCCTCCCCACTTTCTTTCTTTTTCTGTCTAACATCCAAATATTCTTCATCATCAACACCTTCCCCATGTGGATCATCATCCACATCAGTTTCTTCCTCATTAGAAGGATTGTATTCAGTCTCAGAGTCACCACTGTCTACTGTTCCATCCCACCTTTGAAGCCCCCAATCTGTTCCACTAAGATCATATGTAGGTACATCAGCGTTGTCCAGTATCTCTTTAAGAGAAGGCTGATAATCCACATCATCTGCCCTAAACACTGCCCCAGAACCATCACCATCATCTGCCCCAGACTCTAACCCATCATCTGCCCCCGAACCAACCCCATCATCTACCCCAACATTTGACCTAATCCCACCCTCCACAAAAACATTTAAAAACCTGTATGAACTACTTAGGAAGCTCAACATCTCTATAACCTCTTTACCAGTTTTGATTACCTTTTTGACATATGACTTAGGCTCTACATATAGTAACTTACCCCATTCCGAGTAACCTAAACCCTCGACTAATTCTTTCAAATCAAAAAACCCAAACTTGTCTTCATCTAGGTCAGAAAACACTACCTTTTTCCCCCAGAATAGGCATCAAGGCCATGTACTTCCTTAAAGCTTCCACCGTGATGTATGAAGAGGGTGAAATTGCAACTGAAAAAAAAAATGATTATTGAAAGAAAAAAGCAATCAGACGAACAAAAATCACCGATTGAAATAACTTACTTGTCACCCATGTCTCCAACTTCAGTTTCTCAGATGTGCTATCCAAACGTCGTGCTTTCCTTTCGGCTAAATCCCTCTCCTTTCGTCTGAGGCGTTCTACCAGAATCGAAGCTCGTTGTCGATGGTGTTCTATATTCCTTCGTCTGTGGGAAATAAATTTATCAGTTAGGGCATTTTAATTGGGAAATCAGATATGTCTTCTAATTAAAATGCCTAACGACGTCGTTTTAAAAGCGTGGCATTCCACTGTGTAAAAAATGCCAAGTGTAATGCCACGTAGTTTAAAATTTTTTCCACGTCATCGCCGGTCAAACATAAGAGTGGTCAGAACTTTCGCCGGGTGCAAATTGCGATTAAATTGAAAGGTCATGTATTCTGGGGCTAATTTTGAAGGTCATGTGCAATATGCAAATCTCAAAATAGTTTGTGTATTTTCGGGCTATTAACCCTATTTAAATATCTTGTTTCAGAAATCATATGCCCCAATCTCAAATTTTGTCCTCGTTGTTAGGAACGTGGGTTGTTGCTAGTGCTAGTCCTTGCCAGAATTAAGATGTTGGAGTTCGGTTGATTATTTATTAATTTAAAGTACACAAATAGTTATTAAATTCTACACTTGGTAAAATATGTATTCGAGACCGTATGTATATCCGTATCCGTACATTCATCCTTTTCATAGTGCAATTTTTTTGGCATCGATGACCAGTGACCACGACTATATAATTTAATTATTAATGTCAAAATTGTTTTCGTACAAGTCGTAATGGTTAACTTCTTGAAAAAGCAATGCGAATAAATAGCCTAACATGGAAAGAAATGCAAATTTAAATAGTGATTTAACTTCAGATGTGAGCTATATATAGGGAAATAGTAGTGCTATTTGGACAAAATTAATTCGAACAAAAATAAGGTTACAAATTTTTAAAATCCATTTATTTATAAATTTTGATTCAAATTTAAAAGGATTTAGTTAGTTTTAATTGTTTTCTCCATATTGTAGTTTTTTCGTAATTTTTTAACAATTTTTTTATTTTTTGTTATTTTATTTGTAGTTTGTGTACTTTAAAGATAATAATAATTAAAAAGGTTATAAAAAATTACAATATAAAGAAAACAATAAAACTAGCTAAATCCTATTTTATTTTGAACCAAATTTTTAAATAAATTTATTTTATAAAGTATTTAACATATTTTGTCCGGACAAATTTTGTCCAAATAGCATTATTGATAGGGAAATGTTGTTTACCTCATTTTTGGGTTGTATTTGTGGGTCTTTTTGTTATGCATTCGAGCATGCTTCGTATCTTTTAGTTCTATTCTTCACTTGCTCGATGTTATTTGATGGTGTTATTGTTGTATTGCAGGAATCGGGATTAATCGAGCTTTTTGGCATCATTTGGGAATATTTGTGAAGTAAAGCTGACAGCCACCGCCGTCCCACGGCGGCCGCCATCCAGACACCGGCCGCCGCCCCCATGGCGCGCGCCGTGCACATTTTTGGAAGAGCCAGCGAAGGGAGTATACGGCGGCCGCCATCCCACGGCGGCCGCCATCCCTGGACGTTTTCGGCAGTTACGATTTTTCCATTTAAAAGTCCAATTTTAGGGTTTTCACCCCACTTCCGACTCCAGCAGCCTCTAGGGCATTTTTCTCCATTTTTCCCTTGGATTATGAGCACTTAAACACTTTAGAAATAGCTTGGATTCCTATGATCAAGATCGGTTTATTGTTGATTTGGATTTACATCTTGCACTCAGATTGTAAGGATCATCTTTTATCGTCTTGTTTGATTGATCACAATACTTTCCTTGATCTTGATTAATAATTTATGTGTTTAGTTTAATTCATGTGTCAATTTCTTACCGTGCTTTTTCTACAATTGCTTAAGTCTTTATCCGTTGGTGTTATTTACAAGCTAGCTATTATGTCTCTAGTTGTTGAGTAGAATCGTCTTTGTTAGCATAGAAGAATCTTTATATTGCTTTCTTATCCGTTTATGAGTTGCCATGTTTCCTTGTTGTGAGATGAGTCTAGTTTTAGCTTTGCCTGTTAATGAATTTATTATGTTTGCTTTATGTTCGTTATTTTCTGCCTAAGGTGAGAGAGTAAAGCCAGACCCAACTTCCCGATTAGAGTGTTTAGGTTTTCTTTCCGTTCTTTGTGAGTAGCATAGGTAAAGCCCTGTTAAGCCTTCCGTGTGAGACGACTTGAGTCACCTTACTGCGCTAGGACGACCTCGTATAAATTCGAGTCCATCCGCTAGGTGTTTTCGGATGAGTCAAATTTTGGCGCCGTTGCCGGGGAAGGCTTTAGGCATTTAGTTGTGTTGCATTTATTTTTCGTGTTTATTTTGCTTCTTTCTTTTGACTTGGTTATTTCCTCCCTTCGGTGCATTTGATTTGGTTTGCTAGTGTTGTGTATGCAAGGTCGCCGCAGCTTAAAGAGAAAGCTAGTGCCTTACTTCGACAACATTGACCGACCTCGTGAGGTCCTGTCTAGCCTGGAGAAGGAGTCCGAGTCCAGTTCGAGAGACTTTGTGGAATCGCAGTATCAAGAGAAAGATTGTGAAGAGGGAATCGCCTCCAACTACATTCTGGAAGCCATTAAGGATACACACTCAGTACACTCTGAAGAAGAAGAAGAGGTTCATCCCAATCCCGACCAAGAAGTCATGGCGGAACAGAATGTATAGTAAATGGGAGACTTTTCCAGGCCTGTTATTGGGAACACTAGCACTTCAGCGATAGTGCTTCCCACGGCAGTCCGAAATTATAATCTGAAGCCCAACGATTCAAGCTTGCTACCGCTCTTTCATGGGATGCCGAGTGAGGATGCTCTACAATTTATCTGAGACTTCTGCACTCAAGTGCAGACCTTCCCATTGCTGGATCTCACCGAGGACCAGTTGAGACTCAAGTGCCTACCTTATGCAGTCAAGGACCGGACTAGGACGTGTGATGAGCCCAGGTTTGTGCTCTGTTTTTTTGTGTGTTTTAAGTCTAGATCGAGTCTTTTTCCTTGTGTTTGTGTTGTTTGGTCGCCTGGGAGGGCGTATTTCAATGGTAGGGACCAGCTTGAGGAAGGAGGCCAAAATGCCAGAGAAACGGAGTGCCAGAGGATTCAAGAGAGCCAGAGTAATCAAAGCCGCCGGCGGATTCAAAAGGCCAGAGGAATCGAGCCGTCAGAGGATTCAAAGTGCCAGATCAGCGGAGTCGGCTTTGCTAGAGAAATCAAGCTGCCAGAGGATTCACAAAGAACCAGAGCGGAAGTCATTCCTCTGGACGCCAGAGCGGAGGTCATTCCTCTGGAAGCCAGAGCAGCGGAATCATCCGAGCAGCAGAATCCTCCGAGCAGTGGAATCAGCCGAGCAGAAGAATCCTCCGAGCACTCCAGGGGTCAAAAGCGTTGTCACCTCTCGTGAAAGAGGTATGTGCCGGAAGCAAAGGGATTTTGGAAGCAAAACCACCCCTTATGCCCATAAGTACCGCACGAGAGCTGGCAAGCAAGAGAAGGAAGGAATGAGGGGAACCAATCAAGGAGATGTTCCCGGATGAACAACTGTTATATGCCCAAGAGAGAAAGGAAGATCCATGGTACGCAGATTTGTGCAATTACCTTTGTTCTGGATATGTACCCCCTGGATACACTTATGCCCAGAAGAAGAAATTGGTCAAAGATAGCAGAGAATACATTTGGGACGAACCGTACATGTGGAAGCAATGCGGGGACCAAATGCTTCGAAGATGTATCCCACAAGAGGAGCAAGGAAGTATCCTAGAATTTTGTCATTCGAAGGAATGTGGGGGACACTTTGGGCACAAGAGGACTGCTGCAAAGGTTCTAGAGTGTGGTTTTTATTGGCCAACAATCCTTAAGGACAGCTACACCATCTGCAAGAATTGCCCGCAATGTCAGCGAGAAGGGAACATAACTAGGAGGAATGAAATGCCCATGATGCCCGTTATGCCCGTGGAGATCTTTGACATTTGGGGAATGGATTTCATGGGACCCCTTCCCAGCTCGAGAGGAAACTTGTACATCCTACTTTTGGTGGATTATTTCTCCATGTGGGTGGAAGCAAAAGCATCCCCAACGAATGACTCAAAGGTAGTGGTGAATTTCTTGAAGAATAACATTTTTTGCAGGTTTGGTGTGCCCAGAGCAATCATCAGCGACCAAGGATCCCACTTCTGCAATTTCTCGGTCGAAAACTTGTGCAAAAAGTATGGAGTCCAACATCGTGTCTCGACAGCCTACCACCCACAAGCCAATGGGCAGGCCGAACTCTCGAATCGCATTATCAAAACGATTTTGCGAAAGACCGTTGGCCCGACAGGGAAGGTCTGGAGTCTTAAGCTGGAAGATGCCTTATGGGCATATCGGACTGCATACAAAACTCCATTTGGGATGTCACCATATCGAATGGTGTATGGCAAAAGGTGTTACCTACCAGTGGAATTGGAGCACAAAGCTTTCTGGGCAGTGAACAAAGTGAACTATGATTGGGACAAGGCAGGGCAAGCAAGGAAGCTAGAGATTCAAGAGCTCGAAGAAATCAGGAGGGAGGCATAAGACAATGTTGTTCTCTACAAGGAAAGAATGAAAAAGAGCCATGATGCTTTGATCACAAGCAAGCAATTCAGCTTTGGGCAAGAGGTTCTCCTGTACCTAACACGGTTCAAATTTGCACAAGGCAAGCTGAGTACAAAGTGGACCGGCCCATTCGTGGTGAAGACCCAATTCCCAAATGGAGCCGTGGAGATTGGAAATCCAAAATCAGGGAAAGTGTTCAAGGTTAATGGACAAAGGCTGAAATTCCGTCCTGTTGTGCATTATTTTAGAGTGGAAGCTAGCCCAAGCTATGGGCAATTTTCTCATACTTTACTGTTTATGTTTTCCACGGCACTTTCGGCCGTAGGTACTTCCATTTTCATTTAAGTAATTTCAATTCCAGTTATGTTTTCTTTTATATCTTTTGCTTGTGTTATTTACGTTATGGTTGGCTAAGTTTATATTCTGATTTGGGGAAGATGATCTAAGCATGAATGAATAAACTCGAGAGGTCTAATTTGGGCATAACAACTATATGAGCATATTCCCGATACACTAGGTTTGATTCCAAAAAGGTTGTAACAACTTGATTAATTAATTGATCACTAGTTAACTAGGAAGTTCTGACCACAAGTAATAATTTGGGCATAAGGCGAGTTGCCATCGACCTCCAAAATAGTACAACTGGTGTTGGAGCCGTGACTGCTGTGAAATATCGGCGTAAGAGTCAAGTGGGTTTATCTAGTTCCTAAAGCATTCTGGGCAAAGCACAACTAGCGATAGGCCATCGCAGAGAGCGTGGATGTTGCCCGGGGTAGTTGATTTCCATTAGCTGACCTTTCTAAGGGATCATAAACTGAAAGGATAGATTGGGCAAGGGGTCTGTTGTGTGCGTGACAAGTGACAATAGGGACACAGCAATTCTTATGCCTATAACCACTGGTATGCGAGTATAGTGATTTATCTTTGCACCAATGATCGAGTGTTAATTCATGTTTAGTGATTCCAACCCAAGTCAGAATCGTTTTGTTATTTGATTTATCTCCTTTGATTATTTCAGTTTAGGTTGGATACCCGTTCTGCCCATAACCACGTTTTGGTCAGAACACTGCAGAAAACAAAACCTTTTTAGTGACACCCTTTGCAGGAGAAGTTACTGCTCAGTTCCCTGTGGATTCGACTCTGGACTTACCGCTAGCTAGTCTAGTTGTGGGCACATGATTATTTATTTGCACAAAGCTCAAACGACAGCTTCGTCAACGTGGTTGTTGTCCCTACCGCCAAACTCCATAACCACATGGGGAGAGGCATGTGAGAAATTCATGCTCAAGTACTACCCTAATCACAAGACACAAGAGATTAGGACCCAGATAATGAACTTCATGCAAGGAGCCGACGAGCCTCTCCACGAGGCTTGGGAAAGATTCCAAGAGCTCCTCCGCCAGTGCCCACAGCAGCAATTAGCACCCGTGATGTTGATGCAGTTCTTCTATGACAGATTGATACAGACGGCACAGTTCATGGTGGACAGTACAGCAGGGGGCAACATTTCCCGGAAGACAGCCGATGAGCTCAAGGAGATCTTCAACACACTTGCCGTGAGTTCCCAACAAAAGTCGGTAAGAGGAAGGAGAGTTGAAGCTAATGCAGTAGCTCCAAACAATGAGGTTCAGAAGCAAGTAGCGGACTTGATGAGGCAAGTACAGCACCTCAGGATGAACCAGGTGGAGGCTCTACCCGTTCGCGCGCCACCAGCAGAAGGTTGTGGCATATGTGGCGAATTTGGCCATGGAACCAACGAGTGCCATCGAATGGGGGAATTCACACCTGAAGGAGAAGCAGAGGTCTATGCTGCTCAGGGCTATCCGGGGAGGCCTCAGTTTGAACAGAGGCCCATGTTTAATCAAGGGCAACAAAGCTCCAACTCCGGTTGGAGAAATCAGCAGAATTCGGGATGGAGAAACCAAGCTCCTGGCCAAGGGTCGGGATCAAACCAAGGCAATCACTTCCGCCGACCTCCACAGCAATTGGGGTATCAGAACCAGCAGCAGTTCTACCCATCTCAACAGCAGTTCTCCTTCCCTCAGCAGCAGAATTACCCTCAGTCATTCCAGCAACAGCAACCCCCGCAAAATCAACAGTACTAGCAGTTCCCCATGCACCCACCAATGCAGCAAGGGCAATTCCAGCAACTGCAGCAGCACCAGAATGCACCTCAACAGTTTCAAAAAGCAGTGCCAGTGCCACCCCAAAAGCCATCTCTCGAGGATACTATGTAGTCCTTTATGGAGATGACCAAACAGAGCATGGAGTCTCAGTCTGCCACTATCAAGCGTCTTGAGACAACCGTTGGGCAGATCTTTGGGACCTTGAGCCAGATGCAACAGCAGCAACAACCAGGGAAGCTCCATGGCCAAGGATTGCAGCCCCACCAAGCTCAAGCAGTCACTGTCTTAAGCAGTGGAAAGGTGGTGAACAACAAAGTGGAAGTCCCTGTGGAAGAACCCTCCAAGGAAGCCTGCATGGAGGAGCAAGTCAAGAAACCACGGCAGCCAAGAGAGGAGGAGAAAGAGAAGGAGTCCGAAGTGAAGCTCCTCAAGGCTGTCAAGCCATATAAACCACCGGTCCCTTACCCGAGCCGGTTGAAGAATGAGAAGCTGGACCAGCAATTCACCGATTTCTACAACATTTTGGCAAAGGTGAATGTGAACTTACCTTTGCTGGATGTGATCAGGAACGTCCCAGCATATTTGAAGTTCTTCAAGGAGTTGGCCTCCAAGAAGAGGAGGTTCGAGGACAACGAGAAGATTTTGGTGTCCGAGGTTGCAAACTCCATAATGCAACAGCCCTTGCCGCCCAAGCAATGAGACCCAAGTAGTTTTGTGATTAATATTGCCTTGGGAAATGGTAAGGAGGCCTCGGGGATGTTAGATTTGGGGGCTGGAATCAATTTAATGCCTTACTCTATTTTCAAACAACTAGAGTTAGGAAATTTGAAACCCACTCGCATGTGTTTGCAATTAGCTGATAGGTCTGTGAGGTATCCTCGTGGGGTAGTCGAGGATATCCTTGTTAGAGTGGGTGGTTTGATTGTGCCCGTTGATTTTGTTGTGTTGGAAATAGGAGAGGTACATGAAAATGGCAAAGAGCATACTCTATTACTTGGAAGACCATTCATGGCCACTACTAACACGTTGATAGATGTTGAAAATGGAACCATTAAAATGACCGTTTTAGGAGAGTCAGTGTCTTTTTCTGTGCATCATAATCGAGCCATGCCATCATCTTCACTCACCAATGAATGTTCTTACATTGATGCTATTGATGGCTTGGGTGAGATGTTCTTTGTGCAGGAGCAAGAAGTTGTTGAGGTTTTTGCAGGGTCAGCGGATATGGAGGAGCTTGCCCGTGAAGCCGAAGAAAGAGAGAGGGCTCGCAAGGCTAAGCTGCCCATCAATGAGGCCGTGGTGATTGATTATGCCACGAAGAGTAAGTCGAAGTTGGAACTCAAGGAGCTCCCCAAGAACCTCAAGTATGTATATTTGGAAGGAGAGGAGGAAAAGCTAGTGATCATATCTGTCGAGCTCACTCACGAGCAGAGTTGGCATTGATGAAGGTATTGCGGAAAAACAAGGCAGCTTTCGGATGGGGTCTTGCCGACATTAGTGGCATTAGCCCCGCCACGTGCATGCATAGGATCCACCTGGAGGAACGAGCGAGGCCCAAGAGAGATGGCCAAAGGAGATTGAATCCCGTCCTCATGGAGGTGGTGCGCAAAGAAATACTCAAGCTATTGGCGGAGGGGATCATCTACCCCATCGCCGATAGTGAGTGGGTAAGTCCGGTGCATGTGGTGCCGAAGAAAGGAGGGATCACGATCATCCTAAATGACGATCAAGAGTTGGTGCCGACTCGCCCCGTGACGGGTTGGCGCATGTGCATCGACTACAAGAAGTTGAATGCCGCCACCAAAAAGGATCACTTTCCTATCCCTTTTATTGATCAAATGCTTGATCATTTAGCCGGTCATAATTTCTATTGTTTTCTTGATGGCCTTTCAGGTTATTACCAAATAGCTATTGCGCTAGAGGACCAAGACAAAACGGCATTCACCACTCCTTTAGGCACCTTCGCTTGGAAGAGGATGCCGTTCGGATTGTGCAATGCACCGGGGACTTTCCCACGGTGCATGATGTCGATCTTCGCGAAAATGATAGGTGATTTCGTTGAAATTTTCATGGATGACTTTTCCGTGTTTGGTTGCTCTTTCAATGATTACTTGGCTAAAATTGATATGGTATTGAAAAGGTGCATAACTAGTGGTTTGACCTTAAGTTGGGAGAAAAGTCACTTCATGGTGACTAGTGGCATTGTACTTGGCCACGTCGTGTCTAAAAATGGTATAGAGGTCGATAGGGCCAAGGTAGAGCTCATTCAAAAATTGCCTCCACCTATTGATGTGAAGGGTATTAGAAGTTTCCTAGGTCATGCCGGGTTTTACCGGCGTTTTATTAAGGATTTTTCTAAGATTAAAGGAGATGACCAAACAGAGCATGGAGTCTCAGTCTACCACTATCAAGCGTCTTGAGACAACCGTTAGGCAGCTCTCTGGGACCTTGAACCAGATGTAACAGCAGCAACAGCCAGGGAAGCTCCATGCCCAAGGATTGCAGCCCCACCAAGCTCAAGCAGTCACTGTCTTACGCAGTGGAAAGGTGGTGAACAACAAAGTCGAAGCCCCTGTTGAAGAACCCTCCAAGGAAGCCCGCATGGAGAAGTAAGTCAAGAAACCACGACAGCCAAGAGAGGAGGAGAAGGAGTCCGAAGTGAAGCTCCTCAAGGCTGTCAAGCCATATAAACCAGCGGTCCCTTACCCGAGCCGGTTGAAGAATGAGAAGCTGGACCAGCAATTCACCGATTTCTACTACATGTTGGCAAAGGTGAATGTGAACTTACCTTCGCTGGATGTGATCAGGAACGTCCCAGCATATTTCAAGTTCTTCAAGGAGTTGGCCTCCAAGAAGAGGAGGTTCGAGGACAACGAGAAGATTTTGGTGTCCGAGGTTGCAAACTCCATAATACAACAGCCCTTGCCGCCCAAGCAATGAGACTGAAGGAATATTAAATTGAATTAATACTCTAATGGCCGATGATCGTTTCTTGGATTATTATTAATTCATCATACAACGATTAATTCCTAACATGCTCCTATGAATTTAACAGCTGCATGTTGGTGTTAGGAATACTTACTTGAAAAGTGTATGCAGAGGCTGTCGATGATCGAATCGAATAACTCCAGTTCTGATCTTCGGAACTGTATCCCGCTCAGCTTTAACCGTTGGATGGACAACGAACTATGAAAGTCCCAAGCTAGAAAACTCTCACACGTTCCTGCGCCTCACAACTCTCTCAAGAAACCTAATTTTATCAGTGTGTGTTTCCTGAGAGCTGACAGCTGTATTTTATAATAAAACACAGAAGAGGGGGCGCAGGTTTTAGGGTGTTGGGCGAATTCCAGCTCTTCTAGGGCTAGGAGACTTTGGGCCAGTCCAGGGACCAAATACAAGGAATAAAGATGGGCCTCAAATAAATTAATTATCTATGGTCAGCCCAGACCATAATTAATTTATAAATATTAGTTCATTCCACTAGAGAACCAATATTGACTTACCCCTTTATTGTCGGTGATGAGTCAGGGCTTGTATTTAGACTTATTAAATCCCCGTATTTAAAATATCCGACATCCATTAATTAATTAGAGCTCTGACAGCTTTAATTAATTAATCTCTTTGTAAACCTTAAGCAGTACCACTCAAAACTTATTATTGCGCCTGAACTTAATCAACCTGCAGGGTTTAACGCAATAAACATTATTTTGCTCCTTAAGGGGATGTCATTATCCTCTATCGGATACGAGTACTAATACAGATAATCAAATATTATATATTAACCGCTATCACCCAAGATACAGAGTACTCAAGTTACTATATAACTCTCACTCATAGTAAATCAAAGTGATACACGAATTAACATATATATATGAAATCTTATTAGTATTAAGATTTTATTAAGTCACCGAGATCTTGATTCTTCACTTAAGTCAGATAGAAGAATACATCTCACTGTGGTCCTATCAATACGTTATGACGTACCAGTATAGATAAGTAGTCAAGACAAACTACTTCCATCTATACCGCAACCTAAAACGATGACTCGTCCTAAAGTAATCTCAGCTGTGATTATATTATATCTCTTAAGGTTAATCCAATTATATGGTCTTCTGTGATCTACAACACACCATATAATCTACTTATGTTAGAGATAGAGAACATACATATGCAATCATGAACACAAACAGATAGGAGATTAAAACAGTGAACACAAGAATCATTGTATACAAGCATAAAATGTTCTTGCTTTCAGTATACAAATCCAACAATCTCCCACTTATACTAAAGCAAAACTTTTAGTATACAATGCGTCTAAATACTAGCTATTACATAATCACTTCACTTCTTCTCCCACTTATACTGAAAGTTTTCTCTAAGTGGATGGCATCAACGGCAATCCCATTCCTCGAGCATGCTTCTCATATGCTTTTTGCGGTAAGCTTTTCGTGAAAGGGTCAGCTAAGTTCTCCAATATATCAATCTTCTCAACTAGCACATCTCCTCTGCTTACGATTTCTCGTATGATGTGGTACTTTCTCTCTATGTGTTTGGTCGTCTTGTGGCTCCTTGGTTCCTTAGAATTTGGCAAATTAGGCACCATTCCTAGATCCAAGAGGTAGTTCCGGAACCATACAGCCTCTTTAGCAGCTTCAGAAGCAGCTACATACTCGGCTTCCATAGTGGAGTCTGCAATGCATTTTTGCTTTGCACTCCGCCATGATACGGCTCCACCTCCCAAGGTAAACACATATCCAGAGGTAGATCTCTTCTCATCCCGGTCAGCCTGGAAATCCGAAATGGTATAACCCAAAGGAGTTAGACTGTCTGATTGGTAAACTAGCCTATAATCTTGAGTCCTTTTAAGGTACTTGAGAATATGCTTTACCGCAGTCCAGTGTCCTGGTCCAGGGTTTGACTGATATCTTGCAACCATGCCAACGACATAGCAAATATCAGGTCTTGTGCGAAGCATTGCATACATGAGGCTACCTACAGCGAAAGCATATGGTACCTTCCTCATTTCCTCAACCTCACTAGGCGTCTTAGGACACATGTCCTTAGACAGAGGAATGCCATGTCTGAAAGGTAGCAAGCCTTTCTTGGCAGTTTGCATGCTAAAATGAGCAATCACAGTATCAATGTAGGACGCTTGAGATAAGCTCAACATCCTTTTCTGGCGATCACGAACAACCTTGATCCCCAGGATGTACGCTGCACCTCCTAAGTCCTTCATTTGAAACTGTTCGGATAACCACTTCTTTATGTCTGATAATAGCTCAACATTGTTGCCAATGAGGAGGATATCATCTACATAAAGTGCAAGGAAAACCACATCGCCATTGGCATCTAAACAGTACACGCAACTTTCATTTTCACAACGAGTAAATGCATAGGATTTAATAACCTCGTCAAAACGTTTGTTCCATGACCTCAAAGCTTGCTTAAGTCCATAAATGGACTTCTTCAGCTTCCACACAAGATGCTCTTCGCCCTTTTTTACAAACCCTTCGGGTTGCTGCATATAGATGTCCCTTCATTCTTCAAGGAAACCGTTTAAGAAAGTGGTTTTGACATCCATTTGCCAAATCTCAAGGTTCATGTGGGCTGCTATGGCAAGGAGTATTCGGATTGACTTAAGCATGGAAATCGGCGAAAAGGTTTCATCATAATCTATACCATGTTCTTGGGTATAACCTTTCGCCACCAGTCTAGCTTTAAAAGCTGCGACTTCGCCATCCGAATCTCACTTTCTCTTGTATACCCACCTACTACCTATAGCTAAAAAGCCATCAGGTAGTTCAGTTTTCTCGTATACATCCATAGCAGTCATGGATTCTATTTCAGAAACCATGGCGTCGTACCAAGAATCTGCATCTAGATCTTCCATCGCTTGTCTAAAGTTATCAGGGTCGACATCCTTTTGTTCATCAACAGGAAGAAGATTCGAAGACTCTCCCAAGAACATAAATCGATCGGGTTGAATTACAACCCTCCCACTACGACGAAGCGGTGGTGGTACAGCTATGACAATGGTTTGTGCAGTATCCTGTGGTGCATTCACTTGCACACTTGGCTGGGGTGATGGAATCGCCTGTCCATTGCCTTCGATTTCTTGAAGGACAATCTCGGACTTAGACTTGTGTTTATCTATATAATCCTGTTCCAAGAATCGTGCGTTGGAACTAACAACCATTTTCTGATCCTTAGGATTATAGAAATAACCACCTTTCGTTCCCTTAGGATACCCTACAAACAACATTACTTCACATCTAGGTTCCAATTTCTTCGCTTCTTTGTCTAGCACGTATGCAGGACAACCCCATATCTTTATATGGCTTAAGCTGGGCTGGCGCTCTGACCATAACTCGATAGGAGTTTTAGGAACCGATTTAGAAGGTACTAGATTTAGCAAGTAAACCGTTGTTTCCAAGGCATATCCCCAGAACGAAATAGGCAATGATGCATAACTCATCATTGATCGTACCATTTCCAAAAGAGTTCTGTTTCTTCTCTCTACTACACCGTTCTGTTGGGGGGTACCCGGTGCAGTCAATTGGGATGTAATCCCAAAATCTGACAAGTATTGCAAAAATTCGTTTCCGAGGTATTCGCCGCCGTGATCAGACCGCAATGACTTTATAGATTTACCCGTTCTCTTCTCCACTTCTGCCTTGAATTCTTTGAATTTCTCAAGCATTCAGACTTGCGTTGAAGTAGGTAAATATACCCAAATCTTGAGTAATCGTCAATGAAAGTGACAAAATACTCATACCCTCCACGAGCTTTTGTGGACATCGGTCCACACAAGTCAGAATGAATCAATTCTAACACATGTGAGGCCCTATTCCCCTTGGCCTTAAAAGTCCTTGCCGTCATATTTCCTTCTATACAGGATTCGCAGGTTCTAAATGGAACAGCTTGAAAGTCTTTCAAGATTCCATTTGACATGAGCCTTTGGATCCTATTTAGATTGATGTGGCCTAACCTTAGGTGCCACGCATGTGTATATTGTTCATGAGAATAATATTTCCTCTTATTCGGATTAGGACAGATTTGTGATGTAGATGCAACATGGACAGAATTCTTAATTGGACATGTAATAGTATAGAGAGAGTTATTCAAAATTCCAAAACAAATAGTCATGTTATTTTTCATGATAGAGACACCTCTATCAAAAGTAACAGAATATCCATCCAAAAACAACTTTGAAACAGAAATTATGTTCCGCCGAAAATCCGACACATATAAAATATCTCTCAAAACTAAAATGTCATCACCAAAACATAAAGATAAATCTCCAATAGCAACAGCTGCGACCTTCGACGCATTGCCCATGGAGATGGTGATCTCGTCACTTTCAAGACTCCTTGTCGGCTTGAAGCCCTGCAAGGTGTAACAAACATGGTCAGTTGCCCCCGCATCCACTACCCATGAATGAGTAGAAAACGAAGTTAAACATGTTTTAGTTACTAGAACTTGTGACGTACCTTGTCCCTTTGCCTTGAGCACCGGACAATCTTTCTTCCAGTGCCCAATTTTGCCGCACTTGAAGCACTTTCCCTTTCCACTTGGCTTCTTTACACCGCCAGTAGGGCCAACTGCCTTACCACTCCCACTAACTTTCTTGCCACCTTTGCCCTTTGGACCTTTGCGCTTCTTTTTCCCATCTTTCGACGAAGAAGCAGGTTCCTTGGCAGCGACAAGCAGTTCTTTCCTATTGCCCAAGACTCCCTCTGCCGTAACTAGAGCATTCAACAACTCATTAAGAGTATAGTTGACCTTGCTCATAACGACATTGAGATGGAAGTTCTCAAAGGATTTGGGGAGAGTGTTCAGGATGATATCGATCTTGGCTTCGCCTTCGATACCTCCTTCGAGCAAGTCGAGCCTGTCAAACAGATTTATCATGTTCATGACATGCTCGTGCACAGAACTGCCCTCGCTCATCTTACATGCTAAGATTTCTCTCATCATGTTAAAGCGAGCAGATCTCTCGGGCTCCCCATAAACCTCAGAGAGGTTCAGCATGATGCCTGCCGCATCAACCATAACCTGATGCTGGAGTTGCAAAGTTTGTGACATAGTCATCATAATATAGCACTTGGCCATATTATTAGACTTGTGCCACCTTTTATGCGCCTCACGTTCCGCATCGGTTGACGAGTCAGTTAGGGCAGCAGGACGTGGAGTGGTAAGCACAAAACTGTGCTCCTCAACGTCAAGAATATACATTATGTGGCGTTTCCATTCGGTATAGTTAGGACCGGTGAGAGGATTGTTTGCAAGAATAGAGATGATTGGAGACATAGACATATCTGAAAGTAAATAATTAAACATGTAAGAACATGAAGTACATAATTCGTAACAATAATATTGTAACCTTTTGATAAAAACAATATTAAAGAAACCTCCAACCGCTCAAAGAATCCCATATGCAAGCCACGCTGTGTGGACGTTTACACACGAACTCCTCAACCAGACTATTCACCTAGTCATTTAATTTCCATCCATGTCAACTTAACCTTTTAACAAAGGAAATTAATAGTTGGCACCTTAACTAGACCATATCATCATCAAGAAGGGACCCCTCGAGGAGTTGTACATTGTACTTGATATGATATCTAAGCATTGACCACAATTTAACCTTAAAAATTAAATTCTCGAAATTGACATACTCACTAGGACCATGTCGCTTTCAATTTAATTTTCTTGGTTATCTTATTTAAATTCCATTCTCTAAAGTACTTGTGAAAATCATACAAGTAAGCCACGCTGTGTGGACGTTTACTGCATAACTCCCACTACTTTAATGGATTTAAATATTTTTAATAGAAACCTCTTCTGACAAACTTATGAAGAACAAATATGAAGTAAGCCACGCTGTGTGGACGTTTACTCACATTGCTAATCACTTTGTCTAGAGACCGCATGTGGAGGTCTATAAAATAATTTTCAATTGTTTAAAAATTATTAAAACTGCTTAGTCATTTTTCTATCAAAAGGTTTGTTCATGCTCAAGCACATAATCCTAAACATGCTTATCTAGAACGCAACATGTAAAATATGCTCGCAGAATTCTAAAACATGCTTAAGAAAACGATAAACCTACTATCATGCTTGCCTAAGCGTAGTTAATAAACATATATTAACAAGCAAAGACATAGAAAAGCAGGTAAAGAGCATAAGGGATAAACACCACGGCATGCAAAGAACAGAAATAAAGAATTAAAATTCTTCGTGACCCATTCGTGGAATCCCAACATCTATTCTATTTAAATTAAAACAGAAAAGAAAGCCCAAAAACTTAAAACTTGGCCCGAACACTTCATCCGGCCCGTCTTTGGAAAAGCTAGGGTTCGGGCCCCCGAGGGTTTGAGATACGCAGCTAGGGTTTGGAAACCCTAGCTGCCGCCGCCACCTCCCATGGCAGCCGCCCCGTCGCTCGGCAGCAGCCCGGCGTGCCAGCCTCCAGCACGAGCAGCAGCCTGGTCGGCAGCCCTCCAGCGGCGTCCAGCAGCAGCAACAGTCGGCAGCGCTCGGCGCCTCCAGCAGCAGCAGCAACGGAGCCGATCCAGCGCGCGGCAACAGCAGCGGCAGCGCGTCGCCCGCAGGGCGCGCAATGCGCGCAGGCGCGGCCCCGGGCGCGCACCGCCCCTGCCGGCTGTCTCTTTGCCTGCTCGCCCAGCCCGCAGCCCGCAGCAGCCCCTCGCGCATGGCGTGCACGGCAGCCTGACCAGGCGCTCACGGCGCACGGCGCGCAAGCGCTTGTGCGCGCGCTGCCCTCGGCACCGGCAGCCTTGCCGCACCGCACCCGGCACGCCTCCTACACCGTTCTTTCGTCGTTGATTCATCGTCGTTCTCATCTCGTTCCTCAATTTTACAGATTACAAAGGAAAAACAAATACAATTTGAAATTCTAATCTAACCACGGATTTATCTCGTGGTGAAAAACAATTACAACGTCAAAACGACGTATCCCACGAATCAACAGACCACGAAGAACAACAGCAGTAAAAATAACGCACATTATTAATCGTACATATATTAATAATAGAGCCAAGAAATTAATCCTGGGCTCTGATATTAATTGAAGGAATATTAAATTGAATTAATACTCTAATGCCCGATGATCGTTTCTTGGATTATTATTAATTCATCATACAACGATTAATTCCTAACATGCTCCTATGAATTTAACAGATGCGCGTTGGTCTTAGGAATACTTACTTGAAAAGTGTATGCAGAGGCTGTCGATGATCGAATCGAATAACTCCAGTTCTGATCTTCTGAACTGTATCCCGCTCAGCTTTCACCGTTGGATGGACAACAAACTATGAAAGTCCCAAGCTAGAAAACTCCCACACGTTCCTGCGCCTCACAGCTCTCTCAACAAACCTAATTTTATCAGTGTGTGTTTCCTGAGAGCTGACAGATGTATTTTATAATAAAACACAGAAGAGGGGGCGCAGGTTTTAGGGTGTTGGGCGAATTCCAGCTCTTCTAGGGCTAGGAGACTTTGGGCCAGTCCAGGGACCAAATACAAGGAATAAAGATGGGCCTCAAATAAATTAATTATCTATGGTCAGCCCAGACCATAATTAATTTATAAATATTAGTTCATTCCACTAGAGAACCAATATTGACTTACCCCTTTATTGCCGGTGATGAGTCGGGGCTTGTATTTAGACTTATTAAATCCCCGTATTTAAAATATCCGACATCCATTAATTAATTAGAGCTCTGACAGCTTTTATTAATTAATCTCTTTGTAATCCTTAAGCAGTACCACTCAAAACTTATTATTGCGCCTGAACTTAATCAACCCGCAGGGTTTAACGCAATAAACATTATTTTGCTCCTTAAGGGGATGTCATTATCCTCTATCGGATACGAGTACTAATACAGATAATCAAATATCATATATTAACCGCTATCACCCTAGATACAGAGTACTCAAGATACTATATAACTCTCACTCATAGTAAATCAAAGTGATACACGAATTAACATATATATATGAAATCTTATTAGTATTAAAATTTTATTAAGTCACCGAGATCTTGATTCTTCACTTAAGTCAGATAGAAGAATACATCTCACTGTGGTCCTATCAATACGTTATGACGTACCAGTATAGATAAGTAGTCAAGACAAACTACTTCCATCTATACCGCAGCCTAAAACGATGACTCGTCCTAAAGTCATCTCGGCTGTGATTATATTATATCTCTTAAGGTTAATCCAATTATATGGTCTTCTGTGATCTACAACACACCATATAATCTACTCATATTAGAGATAGAGAACATACATATGCAATCATGAACACAAACAGATAGGAGATTAAAACAGTGAACACAGGAATCATTGTATACAAGCATAAAATGTTCTTGCTTTCAGTATACAAATCCAACAGAGACCCAGGTAGTTTTGTGATTAATATTGCCTTAGGAAATGGTAAGGAGGCCTCGGGGATATTAGATTTGGGGGCTGGAATCAATTTAATGCCTTACTCTATTTTCAAACAACTAGAGTTAGGAAATTTGAAACCCACTCGCATGTGTTTGCAATTAGCTGATAGGTCTGTGAGGTATCCTCGTGGGGTAGTCGAGGATATCCTTTTTAGAGTGGGTGGTTTGATTGTGCTCGTTGATTTTGTTGTGTTGGAAATAGGAGAGGTACATGAAAATGGCAAAGAGCATACTCTATTACTTGGAAGACCATTCATGGCCACTACTAACACGTTGACAGATGTTGAAAATGGCACCATTAAAATGACCGTGTTAGGAGAGTCAGTGTCTTTTTCCGTGCATCATAATCGAGCCATGCCATCATCTTCACTCACCAATGAATGTTCTTACATTGATGTTATTGATGGCTTGGGTGAGATGTTCTTTGTGCAGGAGCAAGAAGTTGTTGAGGTTTTTGCAGGGTCAGCGGACATGGAGGAGCTTGCCCATGAAGCCGAAGAAAGAGAGAGGGCTCGCAAGGCTAACCTCCCCATCGATGAGGCTGTGGTGATTGATTATGCCACGAAGAGTAAGCCGAAGTTGGAACTCAAGGAGCTCCCCAAGAACCTCAAGTATGTATATTTGGAAGGAGAGGAGGAAAAGCCAGTGTCATATCTGTCGAGCTCACTCACGAGCAAGAGTTGGCATTGATGAAGGTATTGCGGAAAAATAAGGCATCTTTCGGATGGGGTCTTGCCGACATTAATGGCATTAGCCCCGCCACGTGCATGCATAGGATCCACCTGGAAGAACGAGCGAGGCCCAAGAGAGATGGCCAAAGGAGATTGAATCCCGTCCTCATGGAGGTGGTGCGCAAAGAAATACTCAAGCTATTAGCGGAGGGGATCATGTACCCTATCGCCGATAGTGAGTGGGTAAGTCCGGTGCATGTGGTGCCGAAGAAAGGAGGGATCACGGTCATCCTAAATGACGATCAAGAGTTGGTACCGACTCGCCCCGTGGCGGGTTGGCGCATGTGCATCGACTACAAGAAGTTGAATGCCGCCACCAAAAATGATCACTTTCCTCTCCCTTTTATTGATCAAATGCTTGATCATATAGCCAGTCATAATTTCTATTATTTTCTTGATGGCCTTTCAGGTTATTACCAAATAGCTATTGCGCCAGAGGACCAAGACAAAACGGCATTCACCACTCCTTTTAGCACCTTCACTTGGAAGAGGATGCCGTTCGGATTGTGCAATGCACCGGGGACTTTCCAACGGTGCATGATGTCGATCTTCGCGGAAATGATAGGTGATTTCGTTGAAATTTTCATGGATGACTTTTCCGTGTTTGGTTGCTCTTTCAGTGATTGCTTGGCTAAAATTGATATGGTATTGAAAAGGTGCATAACTAGTGGTTTGACCTTAAGTTGGGAGAAAAGTCACTTCATGGTGACTAGTGGTATTGTACTTGGCCACGTCGTGTCTAAAAATGGTATAGAGGTCGATAGGGCCAAGGTAGAGCTCATTCAAAAATTGCCTCCACCTATTGATGTGAAGGGTATTAGAAGTTTCCTATGTCATGCCGGGTTTTACCGGCGTTTCATTAAGGATTTTTCTAAGATTAAAGGAGATGACCAAACAGAGCATGGAGTCTCAGTCTGCCACTATCAAGCGTCTTGAAACAACCGTTAGGCAGCTCTTTGGGACCTTGAACCAGATGTAACAGCAGCAACAGCCAAGGAAGCTCCATGCCCAAGGATTGCAGCCCCACCAAGCTCAAGCAGTCACTGTCTTACGCAGTGGAAAAGTGGTGAACAACAAAGTGGAAGCCCCTGTGGAAGAACCCTCCAAGGAAGCCCGCATGGAGGAGCAAGTCAAGAAACCACGACAGCCAAGAGAGGAGGAGAAGGAGAAGGAGTCCGAAGTGAAGCTCCTCAAGGCTGTCAAGCCATATAAACCACCGGTCCCTTACCCGACCCGGTTGAAGAATGAGAAGCTGGACCAGCAATTCACCGATTTCTACAACATGTTGGCAAAGATGAATGTGAACTTACCTTTGCTGGATGTGATCAGGAACGTCCGAGCATATTTGAAGTTCTTCAAGGAGTTGGCCTCCAAGAAGAGGATGTTCGAGGACAACGAGAAGATTTTGATGTCCGACGTTGCAAACTCCATAATACAACAGCCCTTGCCGCCCAAGTAATGAGACCCAGGTAGTTTTGTGATTAATATTGCCTTGGGCAATGGTAAGGAGGCCTCGGGGATGTTAGATTTGGGGGCTGGAATCAATTTAATGCCTTACTCTATTTTCAAACAACTAGAGTTAGGAAATTTGAAACTCACTCGCATGTGTTTGCAATTAGCTGATAGGTCTGTGAGGTATCCTCGTGGGGTAGTCGAGGATATCCTTGTTAGAGTGGGTGGTTTGATTGTGCCCGTTGATTTTGTTGTGTTGGAAATAGGAGAGGTACATGAAAATGGCAAAGAGCATACTCTATTACTTGGAAGACCATTCATGACCACTACTAACACGTTGATAGATGTTGAAAATGGCACCATTAAAATGACTGTGTTAAGAGAGTCAGTGTCTTTTTCCGTGCATCATAATCGAGCCAAGCCATCATCTTCACTCACCAATGAATGTTCTTACATTGATGCTATTGATGGCTTGACTGAGATGTTCTTTGTGCAGGAGCAAGAAGTTGTTGAGATTTTTGCAGGGTCAGCGGACATGGAGGAGCTTGCCCGTGAAGCCGAAGAAAGAGAGAGGGCTCGCAAGGCTAAGCTCCCCATCGATGAGGTCGTGGTGATTGATTATGCCACGAAGAGTAAGCCGAAGTTGGAACTCAAGGAGCTCCCCAAGAACCTCAAGTATGTATATTTGGAAGGAGAGGAGGAAAAGCCAGTGATCATATCTGCCGAGCTCACTCACGAGCAAGAGTTGGCGTTGATGAAGGTATTACGGAAAAACAAGGCAGCTTTCGGATGGGGTCTTGCCGACATTAGTGGCATTAGCCCCGCCACGTGCATGCATAGGATCCACTTGGAGGAACGAGCGAGGCCCAAGAGAGATGGCCAAAGGAGATTGAATCCCGTCCTCATGGAGGTGGTGCGCAAAGAAATACTCAAGCTATTGGCGGAGGGGATCATCTACCCCATCGCCGATAGTGAATGGGTATGTGGTGCCGAAGAAAGGAGGGATCAAGGTCATCCTAAATGACGATTAAGAGTTGGTGCCGACTCGCCCCGTGACGGGTTGGCGCATGTGCATCGACTACAGGAAGTTGAATGCCACCACCAAAAATGATCACTTCCCTCTCCCTTTTGTTGATCAAATGCTTGATCATTTAGCCGGTCATAATTTCTATTGGTTTCTTGATGGCCTGTTAGGTTATTACCAAATAGCTATTGCGCCAGAGGACCAAGATAAGACGGCATTCACCACTCATTTTGGCACCTTTGCTTGGAAGAGGATGCCGTTCGGATTGTGCAATGCACCGGGGACTTTCCAACGGTGCATGATGTCGATCTTCGCGGAAATGATAGGTGATTTCGTTGAAATTTTCATGGATGACTTTTCCGTGTTTGGTTGCTCTTTCAGTGATTGCTTGGCTAAAATTGATATGGTATTGAAAAGGTGCATAACTAGTGGTTTGACCTTAAGTTGGGAGAAAAGTCACTTCAGGGTGACTAGTGGCATTGTACTTGGCCACGTCGTGTCTAAAAATGGTGTAGAGGTCGATAGGGCCAAGGTCGAGCTCATTCAAAAATTGCCTCCACCTATTGATGTGAAGTGTATTAGAAGTTTCCTAGGTCATGCAGGGTTTTACCGGCGTTTCATTAAGGATTTTTCTAAGATTAGCCAACCTTTATGCCGTTTACTTGCTCAAGATGTGCCTTTTGAATTTAATGATTCTTGCATGCATGCTTTTGAGTTGTTGAAGCTTAAGTTGAGCACGGCTCCAATTGTGGTTGCACCCGATTGGTCAATGCCGTTTGAAATTATGTGTGATGCATCTAACTCCGCCGTGGGTGCAGTGCTTGGTCAACGTGTTGACAAGATGTTGCGTGTGATTTACTATGCTAGTTTGACGTTGAATAATGCCCAAGTAAATTACACTACTACGGAAAAAGAGTTGCTCGCTGTGGTGTTTGCTTTAGATAAATTTCGTGCTTATATCATCGGGTCTAAAGTAATTGTACATAGTAATTTGCGTGTTTTGCTCCCTTTTGAGAGGGTTTTGTTGTTTTTCTTTTTCCTTTTCTTGAGCTCTCTTTTCTGACGCTCAACCCCTTCTTTGCGCCTGTACTTTCAAGGTTTTTTCAAATCTTCTTTTTTCAATAAAATTTTCATTTCAGCAGATAGCGATGTATTGATTTAATAATTACAGATTTAAATACATTAAGAGGTATTACTAATCAAAATTTGTAATAGAAAGAGAAAAAAGAATTTATTGTGGACTATGTATCCTGAAGTTTTGCATGAAGCTGTCAGAGAATTCTACAAAAATCTCAAATTCAGCAAGTCCGGAGTACTAATCTCAAAGGTCAGCATCATCGATGGAGCAAAATGCTTTGAAGAGACTCTCAACGTCTCTGAAATTGTCAGGGAATTGTTCAATCTCCCAAACAACGAATTTCTACTCTCTTCACTGACTGATGATGAAGCAAATGAAACCCTCAAGACTGCACTGAAGGATAAATCTGAATCAACAAAGAGTCAGATCACTCTATCTCATCTTCATCCAGAATTTGCCACGTTGGGCAAAATTATCCAGAAGTGCTGGATAGGTGCTACAGGAACTCCAGACAAAGCCTCTCAACCGCAGAAGAATGTCATGGCTGCTCTTATGAAGAAGGAATGCTTCAACTGGGAAGAAGCTTACCTGAAGCTTCTTTAGAATGAAGCCCACAACACTAGACCGGCAACGATGGTCCGACAGGGGAACAGGGTATCCCAGATCATCATCGAGGGGACAAAGACGCACAAGTATGTGCAATGGCCTAAGATGATCAAATTCACAGACAGCCTGCGTCTCTTCAAAATTGCCAGAAGAGATACCAAACCTTCCTCGAAGGCAAAGGTAATCGACATCTCTTCTCCTCCATCATCTGATTCTGAAGCCCCTGATTCACCTCCTTCAAATCCTCGCACAAATGTGCCACGACGTGTTCGTACAATCCTCCCCAAGAAACCATTTATACCAACTGAGATGCCTTGGAAATTCTCTCCAAGATCCAAAGGCAAAGCAGTTATGGAAACTGCACCAGAACCAGCCTCCACCTTCATCTTCAAAGGTACTCAAGAAGCTGTTGAACTTCAGTATGAAGTTCAACAAATTGCCACCAATCGCCTACGACGCATAATTGGTGATGTTGATACGTCTCTAGAAGTCTAAGGGATCTTCATAGACTTCTCACGTATACTCTTCTGAAGACAGCGCCATGTCCAAAAATCAAAAGTCTCTGCTGCCCTGAAGCTGAAGACTCGTTTGAGATGGAAGAGGCTACTCTGATCAGCCTCTTTCAAATTGAACATGTTTGGGACGTAATTCATGACTTTGACAGTTTTGCCATGAATTACTTGAACTCGTCCAAACAATTCAGACGCCTTCTGCCACTAAACAACGATGCCGGGACATCAAAGGTATTGGACGAGCCTCTCGTCATAGAGGAAGTGATTGCAGCTCACAACTCTCCTATTAATGAAAATTCACAACCGGAGGAAGCTGCTGTTGATTCTGCCTTTAATAATCAACCAATGACTGACTCAATCAGTCAACCGGAGCTACCATCCACTCATTCGACATTGACTGCTGAAACGGACCTAACGAGCATCACTGCAGTTGATGCTCCTTCTCCAGTAGAAGAGGAGAGATCAGCAGACAATGCTGATCCAGAACGAGTTGACGACATCTTGAAGTCTCCGCCGACTTCATCAACACTCTTAAACACTGATGAGGCAATTCCACCTGAAGGTCAAAACATCAGTCAAGAACAAGAGATTCCGCAATCTATTGAAGAAAGAATAGATTGCCCTGCCTCATCCAATCAAGCTGAGGCCTCCACATCCAAGACTGATGAAGAGCGTCAGCAAGAGCAGAACTTTCCTGACGAATCAGATATTCCAATAGAACACGTCGAGCTTCCTCGCCCAGAAGGACCTGTTCTATTTGATTCGGATGAAGAAACTGATGTGCGCCTTACCCTCTGGAAACATAATCGGCCACGCAGACATCTATTAAGGATCGTTGATGATGAAGAAAAACCAATGGATGTACTGCTGAATCAGCTTGCTGATCAACGGCTTGAAATTGACTCGCTTAAACACGAGCTCGAACGACAGCAAATCTATGGTGAAAAGTTTGTGAAAAAGCTCAAAGAAGTCGGAGAACAGGCAACCGCTGATATGGTCCATCATGCCGGGTTAATCGATGAGATCAAGCTGAAGATAAAGGCACAGAAAGATTCTCTGATCAATTACAAGCTTGAAATGATTGATACAAAGATTGGCTTCCCCAAAGTTCAGAAGGGGCACGAGGAACTCTACACTCTCTTTCTCGAAGCAGAGATTGAAAGGAAGACACACTATGTTCGTCTAACTACACAGCTCGAGAAAATGGAACTTGAGTTCCTAAAGACGTTCATGCCAAGAACCGAGGTCCAGGAACTCGTTGCAACGACGGTACAGCCTATAATGGAACGACTAGCAAAGGTGGAAAGGGAACTCCAACAAACCAAAGAATCTCCTGACACCGCCCTCGTCCAGAAAATGCTCACTGATTTTCAAGAACTACAGAGCCGACTTCCTCCAGCTGATGCCAAAAAGGGGGAAGAGGATATATTGAGGCGTATGCAAAAAAAAGCGGACATGCTCCCCGCTGTTTTCAACAGGGTGGAAAACAGGGCCGAGGAAATCACAGCAAGAGTCGCCCCCACTTTCGCCTCAGTTGAAGCTAGCAGAAAGAGAGGCAGAGAAAGCTCTTCAAGTGAATCAGAACTGAAGAAAAAGAAAACTGTCGAATTCATCTCAACTCTGAAGGAAAGTCAAAAGCTTGAGCATTATCTCAAGAGTGGACTGATTGTATCTCATCTGGAAAAGTTTGAGCGACCAGATAAATGGATACCATCAAAGCTGAATGATTGGTGGGAACAACTCAAGGAACGCTACACCAAATGGATGGTGTTTGCGAATATTCAAGGCGAAAAGGAGCGCAGGTATGAAGCCTGGAAGTACTTCCTGATGCATTTACAAGAACAAGAACCTGTTCATCAAATGTTGGAAGCTCAGAAGGCTTATGGACAAAGCATACCTGACCCTCAGAAGAAAGTAGCAGCTCCACCAAGGTTCAGGAATGGTGTTGACAGAGAGAAGATCAAGAAAGCATTCAGAGCCGTCTGCAGAATCTGGAACTTCCATCCAGACTCTAAAGAAGCCAAAAAGGTATGGGAAGCAGTATTCAAACTCTACAATCAAGTACCTTAAGTAAGATGGCAATACTCTGTAATGTTCTTTTTATGTTCCCAAGATGTAATCTTAGACTGATGCTTTATCAGTCTCTCCTTTATAAAAAGAACAACTTCTTATTGATCTCACCCTGAAGACAATGACTCTTTGTCCAGGCTCTGATTTATGGTTTTTCTGTCTTCTTTTAAGTTCTGTGTTTAGAACTGTTTTCGTTCTTGCTCTAAGTACAAGTTGTTTAGGTTCTATTGTTAAGGGGGAACTGTTTTCACTCCTTGTCTAGAACTTGTACTGAGAGCTCAGTCTTTTTATTGTCTAGAACTGCTGTGTGGTTTTGGCATCATCAAAAAGGGGGAAATTGTTGGGAACCTTGTGGAATATCCTAACCCTTGTTTTGATGATACCAAAATTCATAGGACTTAAATGTAATAGACTAGAATCGTTTTGAACTCAAGTGTTAGAGTTCGTTTCTAGTTTAGTTGCGGTGTCGAAGACTGAAGACTAAAGACTAAAGAATGAAGACTGAAGACTGAAGACTGGAGTTACCAACTGAAGTGTCAGTTGAAGAATCAGTTGAAGACTGATTATTTAATGCGCGCCATAGACTGATACTAAAGTCAAGTATCAGTTGAACATTCCTCCTAGGACTGATCTTCCAACGTTCAGAGGAAGTCACGTACGCTCAAAGTACAGCCGCATTAAATGCAGAGATAACTCAATATCTTATCTCTGCAGAGGTCATTCCTATCTGGTGGCTACTTTTCAGAGATGTCACATCTCCTGCCCTTCAAAGAGAGCCGTTTCCACACAGACAAGGAACCTCGAAGATTGAAGCCTCAGCCCAAATTCGAATTGCTCTCCAACGGAAGAAATCTTGAGGACGATTTACGCCAACGAATCTATTCAAGAGTTCTCCTACAAATAGCGCTCGAGGATCACTTCAATCTTCACCGATTCAACGACATAAGCTGAAGCTCTGCCGAAATAGCTACTCAGCCTAAAGCTTAACCGCTCAAAGCTTGAATCGAAGAAGAGAATTCCAAAGCCAAAATCAGTCACTGCTGATTACATACATTCTCTTAGACCCTAGGCATATATCTGTGTACCCAGAAGCCAAAGGTCAAACTTGCTTCAAAGAACTTGTTCTTTGTAAGTATAGTTGGCACTCGTTTAAACCTCTCCCCCATAAGAGTGTTTGAGTGACTCGGAGTTCAGGAAGGTACTCTGAACTCTGAAAGGGAAGTCTGAGCACGAGGTGTGCTTAGCAGGGAAATCCTACGCGAGTTGTGTAGGTGCTGAAATCCTACGCAAGGTGTGTAGGTGGGGAAACCCTACGCGAGGTGTGTAGGTGCTGAAGAGAGTTTATCTTCAGTTTACGGTTTGCAGTGCACCAGGCAAGCACTTGCGGAGTGGATTGTTGGTCTGATCAACCAGCCGTGGATGTAGGAAAGAGTTTTTCCGAACCACGTAAAAGTCTCTGTGTTATTTACAGCTTTCAGTTTTACATTCATAACTGTGCTATTTCAATTGATAAAACTGAACACTGACTAACAGCAAAGAGAAACCCTAATCCAACTATCTGCTCCACTGAGGCTATTCGAAACTAAGTTTAATTTCCGCTGCGTATGATATCAATCTGACTCACTATCCTCTGATAGTAAGGAAGAGAGATATCATCTTCATCTTTGCAAACACGACTGAAGCCCTTACGTGGATCAGTTAAGTTCTAGTGACTTAACTGATAACTCTTTACTGAAGAGCTTTCAGTATCAGTCGTCAACCCTGTTGGTCAAAACTAATTTCGGTTAAACAGGTGTCTGGTTTGCATGCAAAGTTTCTTTTCTATCTCTGACTGAGATCCCTCTGATTGAGGTTGGTAGATAGTCAAAAATAGCCTATAGGTGTATCCCCCCCCCATACACCTATTCGAGACCCCCCACGGACCTAACAAAAAGTATTTCGAGTGCAAAAAAATCACAATATTTATTTTATATAAAATTAGTAATTGAAAACTTTTGGGAGTGAATGTATAATTTAAAAAATATACTCCCTCCGTCCATGAAATGAGTACACATATTTCCTTTTTCGTCCGTCCACGAAATGAGTACCCATTTTCCTTTTTGGCAAGTGTACTCCACACATCTCTTTAATTAATACACTCAAAAAGTGGAATCCTTAAACTATTCACACTACACTCCATACATTTCTTAAAACTCGTGCCGCCCACAAATGGGTACTCATTTCGTGGACAGAGGGAGTATATAAATATGTCTAAAAAAAATTAAATATAACAATATATGAGTATATAATAAACATGTGTAAACAAAAAGTAAGAAAAAAGGGGCACATATGACATATATATAATACATTATTTGTAAGTAAAGTTAATATTTTTATTAAATACTTAATTGAGTCATTATAAAATTAATATTTGATCGAAATACATAAGTAAGTTTAAAAAAAATCAATACTAATACTATAATAAAGTATATAAGCTAATAATAATAATCTATAATATTAAGTTGTACATCGTCTATCTATCTATACTGTATTAAAAATGGAGTTTTCAATTTCAAATTGATTTCAAATCAATTTGTAGTTAGATTAAAATTGAAGGTTTATTTATAAGCTAATAAGCTATACATTTTTTTTCTTTTTCTTTAACTTCTTATTTTTCTATTTTATTTCTTTTTAAAATTATGAAATTCTACTAATTATAAAATATTCGATATGCATATCAAATTAAAGATCATGACATATGCTATGTAAATATTGGATTTAAAATATAAAAAATATATTTATTTAAAGATTAAAACTTAAGAAAATTTTCTCTCCTCTCTCCTCTTTTTTTTGAATAAATCTATTTTTTTCAATTATCTTTTAACTTATACTCCCTCCGTCCGCCAAGATTATGTCACAATTACTATATCGGGCGTCCGCCAAGATTATGTCACTTTCCTTTTATGGCAATGGTCCCACCATCCTTTTTAATATTTTATCCTTACTAACACTCTTTATTTACAAAAAAATCACTCAAAATTCAATCTCAACCACTCATCTCATAAAGTGGTGGGACCCTTTCTCCACTACATCAAAATCATCAACAATTTTATAAAATCCCGTGCCCAAGCAAATTGCCATAATCTTGGCGGACGGAGTGAGTATTGTTTTCTTTTTTCACAATATAATTTTTTATTAATATGAATTATTCCTTATTATTTTTATATTAAACTAAAATATATTTATCTTAAATTATACTCCCTCCGTCCCACTAGACTTGGCACACTTGCCTTTTGTCACAGCCCACTATCCCAATGACGGGTTAACCGGGGTTATGACTTGGGTGAACAATAAGAAATGGAAATTTAAAAGGGATTTACTAAATAACCAACATTAATAACAACAAACTAGTGGTATATATATATATATATATATATATATATATATATATATATATATATAACCACTTGGGTAATTAACAAACGAGCCAGCCATAACGACTAAACCCCAAATGAAAGTTAAACAAAATGAAGGAGTAATAGGTTCCACAATACGATAACAAATTCAGAGTGTTTGCAGCGGAAAAACGTGTGAGTTATGCATATGGAGATGCATACTCAAGGTTTCATTACATAAACATCAAAAGGGAAATCCGCTCAACACCGATCCATTCCATCGCCTGCTCAACCTGCACATTTAGAAATACATGCAGGGCTGAGTATAAAAATACTCAGTGACATAAGCCGAAAATACAACATGCATACATATATAAATTGAACTGCCATAACAGTAACACACAGGGGTTTTCATAAATGACCTGCGCTTACTAAAACATTTCGTTCATTTTCATAAAGGTGGATGCATCCCATTTTCAGTCTATATGATCCATATCTGTCCTTTCTGTCACGCGCCGGGAAGGAAGCCTCCTTACCACGGACGCCAAGACCGGTCGCAAGCGACTCGCGGTCTCCATGAGTGTACACGTTAACCCTAGCTAGCGACCTTTGTCTAGCATAGGATCCCAATTGGATTTCCTTTAAAGTTGGCGAACCAACACAGATAGGATACATATAAAAACATAAACATTTTTGGCAGTCAATCATTTCATAAACATTTCATTTCATTTCATGAACATTTCATTTTCATTTCATAAGAGTCATTTATCATTTGGGCATAATAATAAACTGAAATTAACAGTTAAAATCATCTCATGCATATATTCGTATAAGAGGCCTACGACACGCAGGGGATCTCTATATACGTATAGTAAAAGTAATGCCCACCTCAATTGTTCTTAAAGCTGGCGTGCAATCGTTTCTTCTTCTGCTTCACTTTCTATCGCCCGGACCTTCATTGATGAAGAGTCGATAAGTTCGTGAAGAAATTGTCATAAGACAAAGTCTAATTCTACGTGCCTATGGTATCTTTTAAAGTTTTAGGGTTCTAGCAGCATCCATATTAATCTCGTTTCATTCAATCAATAAAATGTAATCACTTATCATGTAACTATCATATAGGTTCGAACCCAATTGTTCGAACATCAACATGTACATAATCCATAACTTCCTTCTACACCCGTCATTTAGTCAAGTACTCCATCAATTAAGAACAAGCTATATATTATTACCCTGAAAATTTAATCATTATAAATCATGCTTTCTCATACTTCGCACATTTTCATCACTTAAATAAATAAATCATTTATAAACATATGCTTAGCAATTTAATATCTCAATTAAATCCCAAGCTCATTTGATAAAGTAAATCATATACTTAATCATTCTATGACACAATTCCACATAAATAGTCTCAATATTTTTTTTTTAACATGAAGCCATTCTAATAGGACATTTTAATTCCATTATAATGGAATTACTCATAAAATAATTTAATCTTCTTTTTTTTTTCTTTTAAAAGAAACCATATTTATAATATTCTATACATTTCATTTTTTTTATGTAAATAAATAAGAAATTCCATTATTCATTTATAAATAATAAAACATTTTAAAATCCATTGAGATGAAATAAAACATTTTAACCATTTAAAAAAAAAATCCATACTCGTAAGCTTTGAAAATAATTTTATCATATAATAAATGGGGCTTAATCCCAAAATATTTGCTTTAAAGTCCATTAATAATTTAAATAATAGAATGGACTTTATTTAGAATAAATAATCCCAACTTTAAATATTAAATTTTAAATCAAGAGATTTAAATTCACTAAATTAATTTAGTGAAATTCAAACATTTTAAAAAAATAAATAGGGCCAAAATTCTTAGGCTTTATTAATCAATTAACAGCCCAAAATTAATTAAAATGGGCCCAAGCAATTTAAATAAATACCCAACATAATTTAAAATAAAATGGGCCCAGTATATTTTAAATAAAAAAAATCGGCCCCTTCCCTTCTCTCTTTTTTTTAAAATTTTCGGCCCACATACAAGCCCAAAACCTTGAGCCCAACCTAAACACTAACCCTAACATAACACACAACACACAAACACATAACACCCACACTCAAGGCTCAGCGCCTCACTCTCCCTCTCTACCTCTCGGCTCTCTTCTCTTCTCTCCCTCTCGTCTCTCGGTCTCACCGGAAGTCAGCCGCACGCCGCCTCGCCGTGAAGGAGCTCGGCCGCCGTCCATCTGGTCTTCCTCCTTCGGCTCCTGCTCGAACAAGGGCGCGGGGTAGCTTCCTCTTTTTCCCGTCGTCTGGAACAGGGCATCTGCCCTCTCCGCCATAGGGAGCGCACGGCCGCCGCCTGGCCGCCTCCTCCGTCGTCCGTCGTGGCTGAAATCGCGGTGGAGGCCGAGCTTTGTCTCGCCGGAAAGGTAAGTTCCAAATCTTCCCCCTTTTCCTCTCTTTTCTATTTTTAAACCCAGATCTGAAATTTCCCCCTCTTTTCCTCTTTTCCGGCCGGTCAGGAACAGCCCGTTGCTCCCGCCGCCGTGTCGCCGCTGCCGATGCCGCCGCATCGTCGTCACCGGAGAAGATGAGTCCTCCCTTCTCTCTCTCTCTCTTCCCCTTTTTCCCGTCTCTCTCTCTCTTTTATTTTTTTTATTTTAAACTGAAATCCTAACCAATTCTCTCTCTACCCTCTTCTCTCTCGTTTTTGGCAGGACAAAGGCTAGGCGGTTACCGCCGCGCCGTCGCCGGCCATGAGCAGCCGCCGGCTGCTCTCACCCCCGTCACTCCGTTCCCGGACACACACACAAGACAGAGTACAAGAACCCCCAAAATTTCAGTCCAGATTCACAAGTATAGCAAAGCTAGGGTTTTGTTTAGAAATCTGTTCTTTCATCATTCATTTATCATTTCCTTAGCAAAAATCAAACCTTGTAAATGTAATAGCTTAGAAAATATATTAACATGTGTGCGTGCGTATTCTTCTGTTGTTCTTTGATGCTTGATTCGATATTAACTAGAAAAAAAAATATAAAGAGAAATTTGGAGTAACCTCGATGTAGCTGGTATTTGGTGTCTAGCTGGAATCTGTGAATTATAATTCAAGCATAAGAACGTATAGCTTGGATCAGAATGTTAGAAACTGAAAATTAATGGAGTATTAAAGCAAGTTTTACCTCTTGAGGTTTACTGTAAGAGCTTTGAATGAAGTCAATCTCTTCTTTGGCTATTGAAGAACTAAGGAGGAATGGGAGGAATGTTGGCTGCTGATTTTGGTTAAATAAAAGTAAGTTGCATGTTGAGATGTTAAAGGTGTAGAAGATGGCTGGCAAAAGGAATGGGCTGATCTGGAGAATCTCTTTATTTAGTGGAATGGTTGGCATATGATGAGTGTTTCCAACACCATCAATTTATTTAAGAGTAAGATGGATGTGGAAATGAAAAGTATGTGTAGGTGCTAGATGAATGTGATGAATAAAATCCTTATTCTGTATTTGTAATACTAATTTCGGGTTCCCATATAACGAAGCTTCGTTATAACTCTCTATAAATTACATATTTTATAACTCGTTTTATAAGTCGAAAATTAATTACGACTTCAAGTAAATAATAGAAATACTATTTCTATCGTATATAAATTAATTAACATGACTTTGCTAAGTCAGTTATAATCCGAAATAATAATTATTGACTACTCAATAATCCTTTAAATCTCAAACGGATTTAAATAACAATAAGAATTAAGCACATCAAAACACATATATAACAATTAAATCACATCAGATAAATCAAATCAGTTTTATTATTAATGGATGCCGAACCCTAATTATTAAGTCTTTAATCAGTGATTAAAAACTGGGATATGACATACTATCCCCCTTAAAATAAATTTCGTCCCAAAATTTGTACCTCAGGAAATAATTCTGGGTATTTCTCCTTCATGCTAGACTCGAGTTCCCATGTCGCCTCTTCTTGATCATGGTGCTTCCAAAGGACTTTTACTAAGGGTATCGACTTATTCCTTAGTACTTGGACTTTCCGATCTATAATAGATTCGGGCCTCTCTTCATAGCTCATATCTGGGCTGAGGATAACGTCGTCCCTTTGGATCACGTGTTTTGGATCATAAACATATTTTCTCAACTGCGACACATGAAACACATTATGCACATTCCCAAGGCTTGGCGGCAACGCCAGCCTGTAAGCTACCGGGCCCACCCTTTCTAGGATCTCATAGGGTCCTATAAAACGGGGTCTAAGCTTACCCTTTACGCCAAATCTTGTAATCCCTTTAGAGGGAGAAACCTTCAGAAAGACTGTATCCTCACACTCAAACTGCAAGTTGGTTCGTCGTTTGTCGGCATAAGACTTCTGTCTATCTTGGGCTTCTTTAATACGCTGTCGAATCTGACGGACGATCTCGATCATCTCGCCTACTGTATCTGGCCCCAAGATTCTTCTTTCGCCGACTTCATCCCAGTAAAGCGGCGATCTACATTTCTTCCCGTATAACGCCTCATAAGGTGCCATGGCGATAGTTGCTTGATAGCTGTTGTTGTAAGCAAATTCGATTAGTGGCAACACACGCTCCCAATCTTCTCCTCTATCTAGCACAACAGTCCTTAGCATATCTTCTAGCGTTTGAATTGTCCTTTCGGACTGACCGTCGGTCTGCGGGTGGAAAGCTGTGCTGAAATTCAACCTTGTTCCCAATTCCTTCTGCAAGCTTATCCAGAATCTGGAGGTAAACTTAGAATCTCTGTCGGACGTGATTGTCTTCGGCACCCCATGTAAACGCACGATCTCCTTGATGTAGAGTTGGGCTAACTTATCTGATCTATACGTGATAGGGATAGGCAGAAAGTGTGCACTCTTTGTGAGTCTGTCTACAATGACCCATATTACCGTGTTACCTCGTCTTGTTTTTGGCAATCCTGTAACAAAGTCCATTGCAATATCGTCCCATTTCCATTCTGGAATCTCCAAAGGCTGTAGCTCGCCGTAAGGTCGTTGGTGTAAAGCCTTTACTTGCTGGCAAACTAGACACTTTTCGACGAATAAAGCCACGTCTCGTTTCATTCCTTCCCACCAGAAATTCTCTTTTAGATCTTGATACATCTTAGTGCTTCCCGGGTGGGCGACATAAGGAGTGTCATGGGCTTCGCTCATGATCTTGTTCTTGAGTTCCTCGTCATGAGGGATGCATATTCTCCTCTCAAAGAAAATAGCATTATCGGCTTCTTCGTGGTAGTTCTTAAGATTTCCTTCTCTTATCTTAGCTCGTAATTTCTCCAATTTATCATCCTTCCTTTGAGCTTCTACCACCAATTTCCTCAAATTTGGTATAATCGCGACCACCCCCGCTATTGTAGCAGGTGGGTTTATCACCTCTAATTTCATCCTATCAAAATCTCGTATGAGCTCTTCTTCCTTTGTAAGGATGTATCCCAGTTTCAATGGGACCTTGCGGCTCAATGCGTCGGCTACTACATTGGCCTTCCCCGGGTGATAATTTATACCACAGTCATAATCTTTTACTAATTCGAGCCACCTTCGCTGTCTCATGTTGAGATCTTTTTGCTCGAAGAAGTACTTCAGACTTTTGTGATCGGTGTAAATCTCACACCTGACACCATATAGATAATGTCTCCAAATTTTTAGTGCGTGCACTACCGCCGCTAGTTCAAGATCATGGGTCGGATAATTCAATTCGTGTGGCCTAAGTTGCCGCGATGCATATGCAATCACTTTGCCTTCCTGCATCAAAACGCATCCTAGTCCGTTCTTTGATGCATCCGTGTAGACCACATACTCCTTGTCTGGTTCCGGAATTGTTAGCACTGGCGCTGTAGTTAGCTTTTCCTTGAGCAGCTGAAAACTTTCTTCACACTCGTTAGTCCATGTGTATTTAATTCCCTTTCGGAGCAATTGCGTCATCGGCCTTGCTATCTTGGAAAATCCCTCAATGAATCTTCGATAGTAGCCAGCCAATCCCAAGAAACTTCTGATCTCGTTTGGGGTAGTTGGCGACTTCCATCCTTGTACTGCTTCCACTTTGGCGGGGTCCACCTTAATACCTTCTGAAGATACAATATGTCCCAGAAATGTAACTTCTTTGAGCCAAAACTCACATTTGTTGAATTTGGCATAAAGGCGTTCAGCCCTAAGAGTTTGCAAAACAGTTCTCAGATGTTCCTTGTGTTCTTCTTCATTCTTGGAGTAAATGAGGATATCATCAATAAACACCAAGACGAATTTATCCAAATAAGGATGAAATACTCTGTTCATGAGGTCCATGAACACAGCTGGTGCATTTGTTAGTCCGAACGGTACAACTACGAACTCGTAGTGACCATATCTTGTTCGGAAAGCCGTTTTGGGTATATCTTCATGTCTAACCTTTAACTGATGATACCCAGACTTCAAATCGATTTTGGAGAAAACACTCGCGCCCTTGAGTTGGTCGAATAAATCATCAATTCTGGGCAATGGATACTTGTTCTTAAGCGTTAGCTTGTTCAGCTCTCGATAATCGATGCACAATCTCAAGGTTCCATCTTTCTTCTTGACAAACAGCACCGGCGCTCCCCATGGGGACACACTAGGCCTGATGAAGCCTAGGTCCAGCAACTCTTGTAACTGGATTTTCAACTCTTCCAATTCCTTCGGGCCCATTCTGTACGGTGCTTTTGATACCGGCGCCGCTCCTGGCTCTAGATCGATGGTGAATTCTACTTGTCTGTCAGGTGGTAATCCTGGCAAATTTTCTGGGAAGACATCTTGAAAATCCCGCACGATCTCTACATCTTCCATTGTCTTTTCGGTCTCAATTCCCCCGTTCAGGTATACGAGGAAGGCTTGGCAGTCTTTCTTGTTCATCATCTTTCTTGCCTGTAAAGCTGAAATAGTCGGCACTCTGTTCCTCCTGCATATTCCGTGGAAACTCAAAGCGTCCCTTCCTGGAAAGTTGAAAGCGATTCTCCGCTCTTGGCACAATATTGTGGCATAGTTCTCCGCTAGCCAGTCCATCCCCAGGATTATATCAACGTCCTCCATCGATATGACGTGCAAGTTGTTCGCTATGACCTTAAACGATCCTATGGTGAGTTCTAGGTTCAAGCAAGCATGTGTTACTACTGTCGTCCCTCCTATTGGTGAAGAAATTCTCAAGTCCTGATTAGTCTTTTCAGGTTGGAGCTTTAAAGTTTTTATGCATGCACTTGCAATAAAAGAATGCGAGGCACCCGTGTCAAACAGAAGTATAACAGGTGTGTCGAGTAATGTGCCCATACCTGCCAAATTCCCTTGGTTGTTTCCTTGCTTATTCTTGTGCAAGGCATAGGCTCTTGCCTGTGGAATTTGCGGTGGACGTGCCGCAGGTCGATACTGCTGCTGTGGTGGTGGGTAGAGTAACTGTTGGCCTTGGATAGCCCTGAGTGGTTGTACTTGGCCCGGCTGATTCGGCCCTTTCATTCCTCCTTGTGGTTTTCCTTGGCAGTCTCTGGCAAAATGGCCCTTCTGGCCACACTTAAAGCAGGTATTGCTGCCAGCCAAGCATATGCCGTGATGTGACTTGGAGCATTTGGGACACAAAGGTGCCCTGAGCTGGCCCTGATTGTTTCCAGCTGATCCTGGATTGACTGGTCGTCCTTGCCATTGCCCTTGTGGCATCATGTTTCCTTGCCATGGCCTCTTGTTATCTTGGTTGTTGTAGTAACCCCTATTATTGTTGTTGTTGCCATCCCATTTTCTCTTCCCACGATCGTTGTTTCCCGAAGCTTGAGTCTGGGTTGGGCGGTCTTCAGGCATGGCTGCTTCAACATCCAGGGCTCTGCTAAGTGCCTCAGAGTGGGTGAGATTACCATGACCAGCAAGCGCCATCTTGATCTCATGCTTAAGGCCTGAACGAAACTTCTCGGCCATCTTTTCATCAGTGTCGATCAGATGAGGGGCATAGCGAGACATGTCGCAGAAAGCGCGATCGTATTCCGTCACGGACATCTTGTTTTGTTTCAGATTGAAAAACTCCGTCTCTTTCTTCTTTCTGTAGCTCTTGGGAATGTATTTATCGTAGATCTCCGTCTTGAAGTCTTCCCAAGTCAGGTTTTCCAATTGTTCGAGGGTCATTGCCCTCTTCTTGGTTTCCCACCAAAAATCTGCCGACCCAGTTAGTTGGAATGCAACACAAGAGAGTCTCTCTTGGTCAGAACAGTAAAGAAAGTCGAAAATCCTTTCCATTGCTCTAATCCAGATTTCGGCATCAGTCGGGTTGCCGGTCCCGTTGAATGTTGGCGGGCTCTGTTTAAGAAAAAGTTCCTCAACCCTTCGTGGGGGTTCGTTTGCGGTTCCCACATTGTTTCTTGGGGCTCTTCTGGGAGGCATTCTGTGCTTCAAAGATAAAAGATCCTCAGTATATTCCTTACCTCAATTCATAACATATTCATCTTGATTTAATCATGAAAGCATCAATAACAAAACATCTAAATCCTTATTGATCACAAGAGGGTACTAGGACAACTCAACAATTGTAAGGCTCAATTCTTGAACGATATCAAAACAAAGTGGTGCAGAAAAATTTGTTGAGAAATTCAAACGAATAACCAGATGGTAGAAAGGAGTAACTACTAGGTCGAACAAAATGATCTAGAGTAAAAACTCATCTGGCTTTTCAACCGAAAGTTGAAACACATGGGTTTTCAACCCAAAATACGTCTACTGATATTTGGATCATGTGGACTGGCTAGGTCCAACATCATCACCTTCTAGTCACACGGGAGACATCATCCCGAACTTAGAAAGCCGTGGACAACTATTCATAATAATAAAACTCAAGTTCGTACTGGCAAACCAAAAGCTTAATTTAAAGTTCTATGTCCTATTGAACCCAAACCCCCACGTATAACATGTACACAAATATATACATATATATAGGCAAAGCATACTGTTCTTAAAATCTATCGTGTACTAAAAGTCGATTCGGTGTTCCATCGCGTGTGAACATTTGAACGTAGAGACTATGCTCAAACCCTTGATGCAGCGTTTGCCTTGAATTCGTCTTGTATCATCATCCCGTGTTTTTCCTTCAACGTGTACATGTCTTTTCATTCCTCTTTGTAGTTCAAAAGAACCATTGTTTTCTTGTGGGAGCTGAAATGCTCTAAGTTCTCTTTCATTCTTCTACATCATCACTTTAAAAATCTAGATTGTAGAGATATCCTACTAATCCAGCAGTCTATGTTCTTTTAGAATAGTGATCATGCAACTTATAGCAATCTATGTTTTCTGGGGAAAGCATGTGTCAATTCTCTATCATTCTTCTCTTATCATAACATCATAACTGCAATGATATGCCATGAAAGGCAAAACATTCAACATTTCAATGAAAGGCAAAACATTCAACATTTCATCATAGCATGCTCTTTACATAAACATTTTCATGAAACAGTTTAGAACAATAACATCTTTAAAACGTTGAAACTGCAGTTACCTTTTTCCTTGATTGAGCACGATGTAATGGAGTGTTGAGCGGTGTCGTATGAACCCACGTATGTCTAGTGAATCAAACTAGACTTGGCTTTTTAGAATAAGGTTTCTAGGGCCAGAGCAAACGAACTGCTCTGATACCACTCTGTCACAGCCCACTATCCCAATGACGGGTTAACCGGGGTTATGACTTGGGTGAACAATAAGAAATGGAAATTTAAAAGGGATTTACTAAATAACCAACATTAATAACAACAAACTAGTGGTATATATATATATATATATATATATATATATATATATAACCACTTGGGTAATTAACAAACGAGCCAGCCATAACGACTAAACCCCAAATGAAAGTTAAACAAAATGAAGGAGTAATAGGTTCCACAATACGATAACAAATTCAGAGTGTTTGCAGCGGAAAAACGTGTGAGTTATGCATATGGAGATGCATACTCAAAGTTTCATTACATAAACATCAAAAGGGAAATCCGCTCAACACCGATCCATTCCATCGCCTGCTCAACCTGCACATTTAGAAATACATGCAGGGCTGAGTATAAAAATACTCAGTGACATAAGCCGAAAATACAACATGCATACATATATAAATTGAACTGCCATAACAGTAACACACAGGGGTTTTCATAAATGACCTGCGCTTACTAAAACATTTCGTTCATTTTCATAAAGGTGGATGCATCCCATTTTCAGTCTATATGATCCATATCTGTCCTTTCTGTCACGCGCCGGGAAGGAGGCCTCCTTACCACGGACGCCAAGACCGGTCGCAAGCGACTCGCGGTCTCCATGAGTGTACACGTTAACCCTAGCTAGCGACCTTTGTCTAGCATAGGATCCCAATTGGATTTCCTTTAAAGTTGGCGAACCAACACAGATAGGATACATATAAAAACATAAACATTTTTGGCAGTCAATCATTTCATAAACATTTCATTTCATTTCATGAACATTTCATTTTCATTTCATAAGAGTCATTTATCATTTGGGCATAATAATAAACTGAAATTAACAGTTAAAATCATCTCATGCATATATTCGTATAAGAGGCCTACGACACGCAGGGGATCTCTATATACGTATAGTAAAAGTAATGCCCACCTCAATTGTTCTTAAAGCTGGCGTGGAATCGTTTCTTCTTCTGCTTCACTTTCTATCGCCCGGACCTTCATTGATGAAGAGTCGATAAGTTCGTGAAGAAATTGTCATAAGACAAAGTCTAATTCTACGTGCCTAGGGTATCTTTTAAAGTTTTAGGGTTCTAGCAGCATCCATATTAATCTCGTTTCATTCAATCAATAAAATGTAATCACTTATCATGTAACTATCATATAGGTTCGAACCCAATTGTTCGAACATCAACATGTACATAATCCATAACTTCCTTCTACACCCGTCATTTAGTCAAGTACTCCATCAATTAAGAACAAGCTATATATTATTACCCTGAAAATTTAATCATTATAAATCATGCTTTCTCATACTTCGCACATTTTCATCACTTAAATAAATAAATCATTTATAAACATATGCTTAGCAATTTAATATCTCAATTAAATCCCAAGCTCATTTGATAAAGTAAATCATATACTTAATCATTCTATGACACAATTCCACATAAATAGTCTCAATATTTTTTTTTAACATGAAGCCATTCTAATAGGACATTTTAATTCCATTATAATGGAATTACTCATAAAATAATTTAATCTTCTTTTTTTTTTCTTTTAAAAGAAACCATATTTATAATATTCTATACATTTCATTTTTTTTTATGTAAATAAATAAGAAATTCCATTATTCATTTATAAATAATAAAACATTTTAAAATCCATTGAGATGAAATAAAACATTTTAACCATTTAAAAAAAAATCCATACTCGTAAGCTTTGAAAATAATTTTATCATATAATAAATGGGGCTTAATCCCAAAATATTTGCTTTAAAGTTCATTAATAATTTAAATAATAGAATGGACTTTATTTAGAATAAATAATCCCAACTTTAAATATTAAATTTTAAATCAAGAGATTTAAATTCACTAAATTAATTTAGTGAAATTCAAACATTTTAAAAAAATAAATAGGGCCAAAATTCGTAGGCTTTATTAATCAATTAACAGCCCAAAATTAATTAAAATGGGCCCCAAGCAATTTAAATAAATACCCAACATAATTTAAAATAAAATGGGCCCAGTATATTTTAAATAAAAAAAATCGGCCCCTTCCCTTCTCTCTTTTTTTTAAAATTTTGGGCCACATACAAGCCCAAAATCTTGAGCCCAACCTAAACACTAACCCTAACATAACACACAACACACAAACACATAACACCCACACTCAAGGCTCAGCGCCTCACTCTCCCTCTCTACCTCTCGGCTCTCTTCTCTTCTCTCCCTCTCGTCTCTCGGTCTCACCGGAAGTCAGCCGCACGCCGCCTCGCCGTGAAGGAGCTCGGCCGCCGTCCATCTGGTCTTCCTCCTTCGGCTCCTGCTCGGACAAGGGCGCGGGGTAGCTTCCTCTTTTTCCCGTCGTCTGGAACAGGGCATCTGCCCTCTCCGCCATAGGGAGCGCACGGCCGCCGCCTGGCCGCCTCCTCCGTCGTCCGTCGTGGCTGAAATCGCGGTGGAGGCCGAGCTTTGTCTCGCCGGAAAGGTAAGTTCCAAATCTTCCCCCTTTTCCTCTCTTTTCTATTTTTAAACCCAGATCTGAAATTTCCCCCTCTTTTCCTCTTTTCCGGCCGGTCAGGAACAGCCCGTTGCTCTCGCCGCCGTGTCGCCGCTGCCGATGCCGCCGCATCGTCGTCACCGGAGAAGATGAGTCCTCCCTTCTCTCTCTCTCTCTTCCCCTTTTTCCCGTCTCTCTCTCTCTTTTATTTTTTTTATTTTAAACTGAAATCCTAACCAATTCTCTCTCTACCCTCTTCTCTCTCGTTTTTGGCAGGACAAAGGCTAGGCGGTTACCGCCGCGCCGTCGCCGGCCATGAGCAGCCGCCGGCTGCTCTCACCCCCGTCACTCCGTTCCCGGACACACACACAAGACAGAGTACAAGAACCCCCAAAATTTCAGTCCAGATTCACAAGTATAGCAAAGCTAGGGTTTTGTTTAGAAATCTGTTCTTTCATCATTCATTTATCATTTCCTTAGCAAAAATCAAACCTTGTAAATGTAATAGCTTAGAAAATATATTAACATGTGTGCGTGCGTATTCTTCTGTTGTTCTTTGATGCTTGATTCGATATTAACTAGAAAAAAAAATATAAAGAGAAATTTGGAGTAACCTCGATGTAGCTGGTATTTGGTGTCTAGCTGGAATCTGTGAATTATAATTCAAGCATAAGAACGTATAGCTTGGATCAGAATGTTAGAAACTGAAAATTAATGGAGTATTAAAGCAAGTTTTACCTCTTGAGGTTTACTGTAAGAGCTTTGAATGAAGTCAATCTCTTCTTTGGCTATTGAAGAACTAAGGAGGAATGGGAGGAATGTTGGCTGCTGATTTTGGTTAAATAAAAGTAAGTTGCATGTTGAGATGTTAAAGGTGTAGAAGATGGCTGGCAAAAGGAATGGGCTGATCTGGAGAATCTCTTTATTTAGTGGAATGGTTGGCATATGATGAGTGTTTCCAACACCATCAATTTATTTAAGAGTAAGATGGATGTGGAAATGAAAAGTATGTGTAGGTGCTAGATGAATGTGATGAATAAAATCCTTATTCTGTATTTGTAATACTAATTTCGGGTTCCCATATAACGAAGCTTCGTTATAACTCTCTATAAATTACATATTTTATAACTCGTTTTATAAGTCGAAAATTAATTACGACTTCAAGTAAATAATAGAAATACTATTTCTATCGTATATAAATTAATTAACATGACTTTGCTAAGTCAGTTATAATCCGAAATAATAATTATTGACTACTCAATAATCCTTTAAATCTCAAACGGATTTAAATAACAATAAGAATTAAGCACATCAAAACACATATATAACAATTAAATCACATCAGATAAATCAAATCAGTTTTATTATTAATGGATGCCGAACCCTAATTATTAAGTCTTTAATCAGTGATTAAAAACTGGGATATGACACCTTTTTAGTTTGTCCCACTAGAATTGACACTTTTCTAAAATAGCATGTGGTCTCTACTTTTTCTACTCACATAAAATAAGTGGACCCTACCAACTTTACACTCTCCTCCCTTTATTCTTAATCTCCGTGCCCAACTCAAAAGTGCCAAGTCTAGTGGGACGGAAGGAGTAGTATTTTTAATTATATTTAGAATTTTTATGTAATAATTAAATGATAATCAATTTTATACTATATAATAAAATATAAAAATATTTTTCGTGCGTTGCACGAGTGCAAATGCTAATCTATACTATATTTAAAAGGGAGTTCTCAATTTAAACTTGATTTCAAATCAATTTGAAACTGATTTTAATGGTAATTTTGAAAATATTTTTAATATGAAGGTTATGAATTAAATGATCCATTCACAACCCCACTATCTCTCACTCACATTCTCTCATATCTAATTAAAGTATTTATTAAGTCACTAACTCACAAAAGGTTTATTTAAAATTCTATAATTTATAAAAAGGTTTATTTTGTTTTTCTTTAACTTTTTATTTCTTTGTTTTGTTTTTTTCTAAAATTATGGAATTCGCATAATTATAATATATTTAATATGCGTATCAAATTAAAGATCACGATAAGAGCTTTAATTTGATATAGCTTATGTAAATATTTCATTTGAAATATAAAAGTTATATTTATTTAAAGATTAAAATTTAAAAAAAAAATCTCTCTCTTCTCTCATCTTTTTTTGAATAAATCAATTGTTTTAATTATTTTTTATTTTTTATTTATTTTTTTGTCTTTACATAATTCTATCAATTTTTATTATTGTGATTTTTTTTGCTTTTCAATATTCAAATAAAATATATCTAATTGATGAAAGTTCATTTTTATTATATTTATAAATATGATATTGAGTTGATATCAATTTTATATAAATTTAGGAATATAAAAATGTTTCTCGTATTATATTAAAAAGAGAGTTTCAATTTGAAATCAATTTCAAAATTGAGTGACAATTTTGTAGTTATAATAAAATAGAAGGATTGTGTTTAAACTATATATTTTCCTTTTTATTTTCATTTTCTTTAACTTCTTATTTGTTGTTACATTTCTTTTCAAAATTGTGAAATTCGATTAATCATAAAATTTTCAATATGCATATCAAATTAAAGATCACGATAAGAGCTTTAATATAATATATTTTATGAAAATATTTGGTTTAAAATATAAAAATTAATTTTTTTTAAATATTAAAGTTTTATATATTTCTCTCTCCTCTCTCATCATTTTTGAATAAATATATTTTCAATTCATTTTAATTAGTATTTTATTTTTAATTTTTTAACTTACTTTTTTATTTTTGTTTTTCATAATATAAAATTTTATAATTGTGAATATTTTTTATTTTTTTAATATTCAATTCAAATATATTCAATTTAAATTAATTTAATATAATATAAAAATTAAAATATTTTCCCGTGCATTGCACGGGATGCAAATGCTACTTAAGTTAAAAAATCAATACTAATACTATAATAAACTATATAAGCTAATAATAATAATCTATAATATTAAGTTGTAGTACCGAGTCGATTTCATAATCTCCAATCGATTCTCCACTAATTATACTTGAATTTGAGAATCCCCAATCGATTCCCCACTATTAATCTTACTTGAATTTGAGAATCCTCATTTAAATTTTCACTAACCATACTTGATCCTCAATCGATTTTTTACTAATCATACTTCAATTTGAGAATCCTCAATCGATTTTTCACTAATCATACTTCAATTTGAGAATCCCTCTGTGTGACTATGCTGCTTGGTAACCCTATTACTTGTTTATGGATTTTAGCTAGTTGGTATAACTTACATGATTAGGGCAATTTCTTCAATCTAAAGCCCCAGAATTATTTCTTGAGCTTTCAATGATAAACTCTTGCTAAACCACTTTGAGCCGAATGAATTCTTTTATAAACTCTTGAATTGAAATGGATGAAAAGGTGTGACTTCCACACTATGCAAAAGATAAAGGGAAGTTTATTGCTCTATGTGAAAAAAAACATAACTTGAGAAAGGAAGGTATGGGACAAAAATGAAACAAATAATTTGCTTGAATTCAATTTTTAAGCTACTTATCCAGAAATCCTTACCTCCAATCCATATGCTTGGAACCAAGTTTTAAGCTACTTATCCAGAAATCCTTACCTCCAATCCATATGCCCCACTACAACCTTTAAAAGACCATTTGATGAATTATACCAATTTGAACACTTGCTATGAATACATGATCAAGCCTATAGGTGAGCTAATTCAGCATAGTATGAGAGTATACACTTAGCCATACACTTAAGTGTGAGAGAGAAACTATTATCTCTACATGTGATTCATCTGCTCAATGGTTTGTGGTATGATATTACGGATGATGCATGCATGTATGATCTGAACTGATAACTGTGTCGTTTCGTGTCTTGAGTCTTTATTTTTTTTCTTTCTTCTATTTTCGTCGGTGTCTTTTGTGAATTCACTTACATACTTGAGGGCAAGTATGGTTTAAGTGTGTAGGTGTGATGCGTCTTCGACTTTTGGGCCATTTGGCCCTATTTTTCTTTTCTTTTATGTTTGTTTGAGTTTTCTAGGTGAGAAAACAGGTATTCAGGAAGAGGAAGCTCGGAAAAGGGCATATGCACGAAATATGGTCAGAATGGGCATTACCGAAGACAAATCATCCCGGCTGCGTAATAACAAACTCACTAGGAAGAGGGCTCGGCGAAGTACCCTCAGAACCATTCGAGGCGCGGGAACCTCCGAAGTGTACCACCTTGTGTGAGGCCAGCCGAAGAAAGCAGCTTGTAAGGCCATGACGGCCAATTGCAGTCAGCACATATGGGCTATATATGGAAAGACGCGTGGACGAGATTACCAGGAAGAGAGCTCGGCGAAGTACCCCTCAGAAACATTCGAGGCGCGGGAACTTTCGAAGTGTACCACCTGGTATGAGGCCAACCGAAGAAAGCAGCTAATACGACCATGCCCGTCAACAGCAGTCTGCAGCTGGAGCTATATATGGAAAGACGTGTGGAGGAGATTGCCCGAAAAATTCTGACGAATTCTAGCAAGGGAAGGATCTGAAAGAAGGTAGAATCAACCCCAAATCAGCTGAAGATCCATTATCAATCGGATCAATTAAGTATCAAGCTAATTATGGAAGGAAATCAGCTGCCAGATATGGTCTGCCGGCTAAGGTTTGACTGTAGATGGCAGTTTTAAGGGAGTTTTTCTAGGAGTTTTAGGAGGACCTACGAGTTTTTAGCATCTACACATCAGTTTTTAGTGTTCTTCTAGACTAGATTTTAGCTAGTTCACCAAGAAAACAATTTACTTTTAAGTTCTTTTACATTTTTCGCACCAAACAATTTAGTTGCTTTTCGTATTTCAATTCCGTTGTGAAGAACAAATCCAAGGCGGTTGCCTTACGTATTTTTATATTAAGTATTTCGTATTTCATTTCATTATTGTGTTCATTCTATTTCGCATTTATGTTTTCCATTATGTGTGAGTAGTTCTCTTAGTGAGATTTGAGGGAAGGAAGTGATTATTGTCGATATGTAATTGTTCGAGACATTTGTGCTTTCGATTGAGTCCAGTGGTTCTGGAAGGATCTGTGCCGAATCATGGACAGTAGGGGCCTAACAGGTGATCTCCGTTTGGTAAAAGGCTATCCATGTCAATAAAAGGCTAGGGTATACCAGGGCGTGACAACCGGTATACCCACGACTGAGTAGCTGAGCAGCATCAACAAAACGTGTTATAGATCCGGAAGGCAAGGAAATGATTGATGGGATACACTGTCCTTCCTTGGTCTTGGGCTTCTCTAGCAAATTACCCATCAACTGCGACGAGGCATAAAGCCATGGTTATCAAATGAGGAAAGCGACTACTGCGCCGTAGCATGCCTATGACCGGTTGACCTAGAAGCCGAAAATGTTTGTGTTCGGGAGGCATGTGTGACTAAAACTTCGAAGTCCGGGACCTTGGGAGAGAAGGTTGGTGAGGGTCATACTTGGAGAGTATCGGGTATGACTACTACCTAAGGAGAAGTGAAGCACTGCCTTGTGACCGGAGAATGTGTGACCTTCGGACCAAGTGACTACAAGGGACTCAACCATCCTAAGTGTGAAGTATAATCTCTTGAAACGCCCCAATGTCTTTAGGTCACGCCTTGAGGTTGTACGGAGCATGGACGGATCTTCAGTATACCTATGACCGAAACTAATATCGACAATAGTCATGACCTAAATCAAATCTTACCCCCTTTCATATTTGATCTCTGTTTAAGTTTACTTGTGCCGATAAACAGGTTGAGACCGTGACAACTCAATTTGTGCACCCGAAGAGTAAAGTAGTTCCTCACTTCTCGTGGGATCGACCCTAGCTTACCGCTAAGACTAACCAGTCCAGTTGTGGGCATTGGAGCGTGTACTGTCCATCTGGGGCATACACAAATATTTTGATCGCGCGCCGCACGACGGGCGCATGCCAACACACGTCGAGTGCAAATCGAGAACGTGAGGCCTTTCGAGATGTGGCTCTATGCAACCATTTGGTTGAAACATATATAATTTTTAAGTTGATGTAAGTGATTAACAAAGGGAAACCTATCATCTATACTGCGAGCGTCGGGTTGGGCGTGTGCCTAACAAACATCGAGTGTAAATCGAGAACGCGAGGCCCATCGAGATTTGGCTCTATGCCCCTATTTGGTTGAAACATATATGATTTTCAACTACGAGATTTTTTTTCCGATGTCGGTGTTTGACAAGGGGTGACCTTTCATCAAAACTCTTGAACGTCGGGTGCCAACGATATTTTTTTTTTTTTACAAAAAATAACTTTATTAGACTTAAAGGTACCTACTTGTGCTTTTTAATATTTGTTGGTGTCACTAGGGATTCGGCTCCTAAGGGGAGAGGTGGTAACTTCAAGGGCTTGAGGGGGAGTTTTTGCAGCGAGCGGGCGGGCGTTGCTATCTCAGTCGCCCCGTTTCGGAGTTTTCATTTTGGCAGACTCATCGGTCCTTTCCTAGCGCGTTACTATCTCGGTTACATACGTGTCCAGCAGGGCATGCTCGGGTACGTCGGTTTTCACCTTACTGCCGTGGATGCTACGCATCACCAGACGTGGGGCGGCGGCTTGTGCTCTCAGGCATCGCATACGTGATGACGCGTGAGTGGTATTTGACGTGTATGGGCATGTTGGATCCCTTCTCGGGCAGCGACGAGATCTCATTCACGTCTCTTCAATTTTTGGCTAGAGCGCTTGATCGGTCAACGAAGGTTTCCTGTGCTGAATACCTATTACGAGGGCATTGTGTCGGCTACGTTTGTTATGTTCGCCTCCTTTACGTCCCTCAATTTAGTGGAATAAGGATTAGGGAAAATAGGGAATAGGGAATTAGTTCTACTCACCGTCGCATTTTGAAAAAATGAATTACACATAATGTATTAATGTGTATTGCTTACACATAATTTGATTACTTTGAAAAATTGAATGTGTGTTGTTGACGGTCTGATTAGTTGCTCAAATTGATTTATAATGTTATCTGAGTTTCATGTTGTGCCTTAGTTGTTATATTCAAAATCTTTGCAAAGTTTTGCTAAAATATCTCTTATGTAAATAATATTTGTTTTAGGACTTTTGCCCAAAGTTTTGCTTAGAGGCACTGTAGTGTGAGGTTACTTTCTACTCTTCTTACAGTGTACAATTTCAAAAAGACAAACAACATGGTAATAGGCTCTTTTTTTTATACATTGAACGATGAAAAATAATTTTTCTTTTTATGTTTCTGAATTTTAATTATTTAGGGTGATCGTGCAGGATCATGATAGCCGAAGAGACAAACAGAAAAATCGAGAACAATTTTTCTGAGGCTGAAAAACGTGAACATGATAAAAATAAAAAAAAAATAAATAAATAAATAAATAAATAAATAAATAAATTGCAACTCTCAAAAGCATGATTGAGCTCATTGGTGATGAAATGGAAGGAAAGTATTCTATTTTGATAATAACAAAAAAAACAAAAGAGAGTTTGAGGCAAAGTCTACATGACAAAAGAAAAATAGAACTTATAATAATGAGGCAAAATCTTATATTAATGAGGATGCCGCTGTATTGTTTGAGTGGAAATCAACAATCATCCACTCTATTAAACATGAAATTGGTTCAAGTGGTATGTTTTATTTTTTTTAGATGAATGAATATATTATTATTTCAAAAATTGAAGAAATATCTTGTATATATATATATATATATATATATATATATATATTATATATATTATATTTTTTTCCCCTTCTCTTTTAAATTCAAATTTTGAGGATTGCTATCGGGGTAGTAGCCAGAATGCTAAAAATCTGACGCTATTTTATCCTATATTAGGGTAAGTTTATTTTCTTTTTGTTTTTTATGTAATCACTTTTAAATTTAAAATGCAGAAGTAAAAAATACTAAAATAGTATTGGAGCTTGTTTGACTGAGAGCTTATAAGCTCCTTAAAAAGAATTAGCTTATAAGTTTCAAAGAGTGTTTGGCTCTAACAACTCTTATAAACTTTTAAAAAGCTCATCTACCTTAAAATTATTTCCAAAAGAACTCCTAAAAAGAAAATATAAGAATTTTATCATTTAAATTTGATTTTGAATTTTAAACTCTCAATCATGAATTCTTCTATGTTGCCTACAATTCACCATTTAAATTTATGGAACTCTTGAGACTACTAGTCTTATATTTTAAATTCACATCTAAAAATGAAACTCTATTTTGCATTATTTTGCCCAGAAATACTGATTCAGTTATAAATTAACTCTGAACTTATATATCTATTATTTGTTTAGGGAACATTATGAATCAATAGAAGATTATAAAAAAGCCATTGACTGCTACAACAAAGTCGACAATGATGTTTACAAGCAAATGGCGAAAGCTTTGATGGAGGAAGCTGAGGAAATGGTGGCTCGTAACCAAAAAATCGTAATTGATATGGAAAGTGCGAGCAAGTCTCAAAGATAATTGACGAGGAAAGTGCGAGCAAGTCTAAAAAGAAAAAGAGAGGTGGGAAGAAAAATGGAAGTGATAAAAAAAACAGTGAGAGTGGATCTGACAATCATGGAAGTGATAAGAAAAATTGTGAGAGTGGAACTGACAATGAAGAGAAGAATGATGTAATAGTTTCGTATTCAACAAACACACAGGCTACAGAATTTGGACTCGAGAAGAGTCATATAATACAATGTGAACACGATTCGTATTCGCTAATAAAAGCAAGGTTAGAAAATTTGAAGAGCTCAGTAAATTGTGTTCAGAGCATTATAAAGAGTTGAGTGATAACAAATACTATGTGTAATTAAATAAAAGGATTCAAAGTATTGTTTAATTGCACACACCTTTTCTACCATTAGTGCGTATTTGTTATCACTCAACTCTTTATAATCCCTCAACTCTTTATAATGCTCTGAACACAATTTACTGAGCTCTTCAAATTTTCTAACCTGTGTGTCTTGTTGCTTTTATCAGCAAATACGAATCGTGTTCACAATCTATTATATAACTCTGCTCGAGTCCAAATTCTGTAGCATGTGTGTTTGTTGAATACGAAACTATTACATCATTCTTCTCTTCACCATTTTTCTTTTCACTTCCATCATTGTCAATTCCACTTTCACCATTTATCTTTTCACTTCCATCATTGTCAGTTCCACTCTCACTATTTTTTTTATCACTTCTATTTTTCTTCTCACCTATCTTTTTTTTTTCTTTTTAAACTTGCTCGCACTTTTCTCGTCAATTATCTTTTGAGACTTGCTCGCACTTTCCATATCAATTACGATATTTTGATTATGAGCCACTATTTTCTCAGCTTCCTCCATCAAAGCTTTCGCCCTTTGCTTGTAAACATCATTGCCGACTTTGTTGTAGCAGTCAATGGCTTTCTTATAATCTTCTATTAATTCATAATATTCCGTAAACAAATAATAGATACATAAGTTCAGAGTTAATTTCTAACTGAATCAGTATTTCTGATAAAATAATGTTTCATTAATTCAAAATAGAGCTTCATGTTTAGATGTGAATTTAAAATATAAGACTAGTAATCTCAAGAGTTCCATAAATTTAAATGGTGAATTGTAGGCAACATAGAATAATTCATGAGTGAAAGTTTATTTTTCAAAATCAAATTTAAATTATAAAATTCTTATCTTTTGTTTTTAGGAGATCTTTTGGAAATAATTTTAAGGTAGATGAGCTTTTTAAAAGCTTATAAGAGTTCTTAGAGCCAAACACTCTTTAGAAGCTTATAAGCTAATTCTTTTTAAGGAGCTTATAAGCTCTCAGTCAAATATGTTCTAATACTATTTTATTTTTTACTTCTGCATTTTAAATTTAAAAGTAATTACATAAAAAACAAAAAGAAAATAAACTTGCCACAATCTAAAGACTATGAATGCATACTTTTGCCAACCTCTGTTTTCCAGCCAATTGAAGCTTTGTTTTATCCAGTGGGCAATTTCCGTCTTTGCTGTATGCTGGGCATTGCCAAAAATCTGCAATTTTGGCTCCAAAATGTGGAGCCCAAATTCAAATTCGCTGAATGATTTAAACTGCGCATTACAAGTAGAGAGTAAAGCTATGAGAAGTGAAGAAGATGAAAGAACGCTTAAAACTGAAGAACCGCAGAAGAAACAAAGAACTAGAAGGGAAAAAAAAGTGCGGCACTAATGGAATGGATGTCTAGGGTTTCTCTTTTTTTTTCTTTTTATATTGTTTTTGTGCTTTTGTTTAAGAGACTAAATTCATAGTATTTAGTTTGGCCCATTAGTTTGCTCACATTAAACTTTTTATATTGTTTTTAATTAGTGGGCTTCAGACTTTAAGTTAAGTAGTGTAGTATTATTGGGCTTGCAATAATTTATCTATAATTTAAATAAAGCCCAAAATAAAAGTTTATTAACTACCATCATTATATCTAGTTATATCTATGAGAAATTATAGAAAAAAAATTTACGATTAATAATTACTACATAGTTATATATATATATATATAATTATATTTGAAGTCCAATGTGATTAATACACTTATGTTTCAAACTAAATTTTAACACTAAAAATATACAACAATTTTTGTATAAAAGCTTTATTGGATTAAATTAATTAATATGAAATTAAAGTAGTACTTTTCTAAAACATTATAATTATAAATATAAAAAGAGACAATTATTATTTAAAAAAAACAAATATTTTCATGAGTGAAATAAAGAAATTAGGCCCAGATTGATAGCATTGTTATGGTTGTATTACTTCCTTTTATGGGCTAAAATTCCATTTTGACAGCCAAGTAAAATAATCAAGGAAGCCCATGTAAAAGGCTAAGCCCGGGGCTAAATCACCGTTTCACCAAGGAAAAACAACCGAGCCTCCCTGGTTAGCTAAGCTGGAGTTCCAAGTTTAATTTCTTTCACAAAATTGCCCCCAATTCATCTCTCTCTCTCTCGTACTCGTTTATTCTTCCTCTCTCTCTCTCTGGAGAATCACGCACACAACACCAAGTCAGAATCACTCACTCCCCCTGGTTAGCTAAGCTGGAGTTCCAAGTTTAATTTTCTTTCACAAAATTGCCCCAAATTCACCTCTATCTCTCTCTCGTACTCATTTATTCTTCCTCTCTCTCTGGAGAATCACGCACACAACACCAAGTCAAAATCACTCACATGCACAGGCGGCACCGCCCTCTTCCCAGCGAGAGCAACCACCAGTCGTCCCTTCTCCCTCGACTTCCCTCTCTCTCTCTCTCTCTCTCTCTCTCTTTCTCTCGCGTCTTTTACAGGTCGATGGAGCTCCCTGCGCTGCCTTCTTTCTTGCCTCCCTCTAAACCCCTAGTCCCCAATGTCCAACTCCACTCCGGCGAGCAGCAGCGAAAGTCGCCACAAACAGGAGTCGAATTTGGGGAAATTGGCAAGAAAACCTCAACTTTAAAGAAGTAGCGAATGTATGAAAAATTCGATCTTTTTGGTGGGATTTGGATTTAAGCTTCGTTGTGGTGGTGGTGGTGGTGGTGGTGGTGCTAGTGATCTTCTTCTTCTTCCACCATAGAAGGTAGTAGAGCTCTGCAATTAGGGCTAGGAGGAGGCTGTCGAAGACGATGCATAATCCGAGGCCTAATCCGCTTATGGGTTTCATTTTTTTGTTTTTTTGCTTTTGGTTGATAATTTGTTTGGAGATGATGGTGGCTATGTGAGATTGAATGCTTTCATTTGTTGTTTAACGGGAAGGAGATGGATTTGTTGTTTTTTGAGTCAAAAAATGGAGAAATCGTGAAGAAAGGTGAGAGAAGGGAGGGGGAGGGGAAGAGCGGCGCTGTGGCAGACTTCTAGCTACCAAAAGTGTTTTATTCTTTAATTTAAAATTTTCAATTAATTTAATACTAGAAGGTTAAAATAGTAATTTCAGTATTTAATCTAAATTTTAAACTATACTATCAAACTATCTAGATTTTAATCTTCATCTATCAAACACTAAAATATATTATTAATCTCACCCAATTCATATTATAATTGCGTGAAAATACACAAACTTTGCCAAAAATCCATATTTGACGCGAAGTTAGGATTTTACATTTTAATACACCAACTTTCGTTGTTGTCCAAATTTGACACGACTTAATTCTTAAAAATTCAAAAAACAACCCCTTTTTGTAAATAATTATACAAAGACCCACTTATGTTATTATTTGGGACATTTAAACCAAAACAAGACATTTCCTTATAATGTTTTCTTTTAATCTTTGATCCGCGCCTAAAATGGTTTAAAAGAAAACATTATAAGGAAATATCTTGTTTTGGTTTAAATGTCTCAAATTATAACATAAGTGGGTCTTTGTATAATTATTTACAAAAAGGGATTGTTTTTTGAATTTTTAAGAATTAAGTCGTGTCAAATTTGGACAACAACGACAGTTGGTGTATTAAAATGTAAAATCCTAACTTTGCGTCAAATATGGATTTTTGGCAAAGTTTGTGTATTTAGGTGCAATTTTCCCTTATATTAACTAGGTTTTATTTATCAATCTTTATCTCAACTTAGATATCAAACATGGCCTTAGGGTCTTGTGTGAGAGATGTCCAAGATGGTTCTAAAGAAATAGAGAAATATTTTGGGTTTTTGGAATAATTTGCTCTGTAATTGTAAATATTTGGGACCTAACCACAACCCAAAACACAACAAGCAATTACTTGGCTAATTACACAGAGTGAGTAATTACGAGTTATTATCAAATGGCTATTGAAATGAAACTTAGCTAGAAAATTATACTAAATTTCCCAATCCAAGAAAATCTTCAAAATCACAAAATCATGGGAAAGGTAGAAATTACAAGATGAAACATCAGGAGATTTTCTTTCATACCTTCAAAATCAGACGACAGCAGAAATTCGAATAGCTAGGGTTATCGACGAAGGCAGGGGCAGCGTCGCAGGTTTCCGGGTCGCGGCGGCGAGAAGGTATCGTGCCTGCCGCCATTGTCCTCGAGGGCTGCGCGTAGGCGGCAGACGAGCGCGTCGAGGCTGCGGCGGCAATCAATTAGGGAGTGAAGGGGGTCACGATTTTGGGTGTAAATAATTTCATGCTTTAGGTTTTTTTAATTAGCAAATTGAATAAAATTGAGATAGCAAACCTCGGGTAGAAAATCGAGAGGTAGAAAGGCCGCAAATTACAGGTGGAAGGCGTGGAGATGGTGACCGCGGCGGCGGCGTGGCGACGGAGGCGGCGCTGCATGTGCGGCCTCGCCGTGCGCGGTGAGTGATAGAAGGGGAAGAACAGGGAGCGAGAGGCGAAAGGGGAGATGCCGGTGGTCGCGGTGGCCGAGGGCGGCGCCCTTCGCCGGAGCAGAAGGCGGTGGGGGATGTTGTGCGTGTTTGTCAGATTGAGAGAGAGGAGTCCGATTTTCTTTGAGAGAGATAGTGTCCGATTGTTTTTTGTTTTGGGAAATAGGATATCAATTGTTGTACATGACAGAGATGGTGTGTTTTAACTTTGGGCTTCATTTTAATGGTTAGATTGGGTTTTATTTAATAAAGTTGGGCTATTTTTTTTTTTCTTTTTTCGATACATATGAAAAGAAAAATGTTGATGAAGAAAAAAAAATTGTTTGTGAAATGTAATTAATTTTATAAAATGTTAGATATTGGTTTGTGTAAGTTTGAGCTTCTTTTTATTTAAATAAATAATTTTGACTTTAAATTTTTATTATTATCAATGCTTTCAAGATATTTAATCCAATTAAAGATTAAAAAAAAATTATCATATCAAATATTGGTTGTTGATTCCTAAAAAGAAAATAGATAAATATTAAATTGATCAAATTCTTAAGGAAAGGTTGAATCTAAACACAAAAATAAAAATATAATAATGTTAGCCACTATTATTTAAAATGCTTTTTCATAAATATATCTATATATGTATGTATATTTAATATTAAAAAAATCTATGTTTATATATTGATTATTCGTGTATACAAGCAAAGAATTTTTCTCCAAAAGCAACATCCAAAAATCTATTGGGTAATACCCATTTTGTTGTTTAATACATTGTAACTGTTAATACCCATTAATGATTTTATGAATTAAATTGTAAATGAATTTCATATTGACGAACTTTTGTTATTTTGATTGTAAATTTATTTTTATAACTATAGTAACTCACGCTGGTCACTTCTAAAAATTATAGAGAAAAAAATACTAATTATTGCATAGATTGTATTATGAGATATCTCAATGAGCTAAATAACTTATTCATTTATAAAAATGTACGAATTATTTTTATAATCAATTGATCTTAGTTTTAAATAAATATCACTATGTGACCTCATTGTGAAAGTATGTTCCGTCAACTGACCAACATCGAGAGTCACTTGACGGTGTCGCATAGTACTATGCATATAATTGAAAAAGAATATACATAAAGGTAAACATAAATAGAAATGTCAATCGGGGCAATTCATGGGGTTTCGGGCTAGCCATATCGGGTTACGGGTTATTCGAGTGCAGGCTAATCGGGTTGAAGTTTTTTTCTGGTTAGAAATTTCTAATCCTAACTCTAAATGTTCTGGTTTCGGGCTAGCTCATCGGGCTAATCGGGTTCAAAATTTTATTTTAAAAGGGAAAAGGTGCAGATAAGCCCTCCTAGGTGTAGCCCTTATAGCGTGTACCTCCCCATTCTCACTGTCTGTGCAACTAAACCCCCCAACTCAAGAAAAAGGGTGCAAATACCTCCCTCGCCCTAACCTCCGTTTTCTCATCGTTAGTCAGCATTATTATCTTAACTAAATTTTCTGTGGGGCCCACCTTCTTCACCTTCTTGAATACAGCCAACTCAAGAAAAAGGGTGAATAATGCCTCCGAGAGAATTGAGCCACACAAATGATTAATCAAAACTTGAAGCCAAGCTCAGCTTAGGTTCAGAATGTGAGGAAAGGTCGTGAGTATGTAAAACCTCATACATTGTACTACTTTTTGATGTTACAGACTCAAACATAGACACCAGAAGAGAGCAGCAAGAACAGAGATCCGAAACCCAAGAAAACTGGTGCAATTGCACCAGTAGTCAATTCCTTTGCAAGATTGCAATTTTTCCTAGAGGAAGTTGCTTCATAAATGAAGAAAGAGGCGAGAATGACGAGGCCGAAGGCGAGCAGAAGAACGGCGAGAGTAGGGAGGGGGGTACCATGCATCTGGAACTGGGCTTGAGATTGGTTTCGCTGATTGCGTCATTTCTTGAGGAAGATGGAATTGGGGGTTTTGGACAGCAGATCTTCAACTTCTTCAGTGTACAAGGGTTTCTAGTTGACTCAACCTAAAACACCTCTAGATTGACTTGCAATAGGACAAGGACACTCTAGCAATGGTAAGTTGACCCAATGTCGTCTCTCAAAGAAGATCTTAAAGGGCTTTTAATTGTATCACAAGAAAGCAGTAAAGATTGGATTGAAAACTTGTAAAATTAAACTAACACTTGAAATTAAACTTAACTAGACATTAAACTTAAGAATTATCTAGGCGGAAAAGAACCATTAACTAATGCTTGTAAATTAAACTTAACTAAAACTTAATCTTAAAATTAACTAGGCGAGAAAGAATCATTAACTAGGCAAAAAAGAACAAAGCATAAATACTTAAGCATAAATAAACCATTAAACCCTAGGCAGAATTAAAAGCATAAAGTAAAGGCGAGTTGAATTAAACGTTATGAGGCTAAGAATTTAACTAACTTTAATTAAAAGCTTCTAATCTAACTAGGCAGAAACGAAATTGCATAATTGAAAGCAAAGCATAATTAAAGTAAAAGCAAGTAAATAAACGTAAATAAAATAAATACCGAAATCGTCGAGAAGCAAATCTGTCACTTGATTACAACTCGAACAAAGAACTAACTAAAGCTGAATTAAAAGCTAACTAAGAACTAACTAAAGCTCGAAACTAAAGAACTATCTAGAACGAGAATTAAAACTAAGATTGTTTTGATTGCCTAAGGTCGAAGCTATTCTTGGAAAGAAGGCTAAAAGATTATTTTTCATGAAGAATATTGAGCCCTATATATAGACTACCGATCAACCCTAAAAACCCTCAAAACGGCCCATCAAAACTGGGCTTAAAAGATAAGTATCAAGCAGCGTGCGCGCACAGGGGACTTCAGGATAACTTGCTCGACAAGTCTTGGCAGCTCTGGCAAGTGTTGGCAGCTCTGGCGAGTCTTGGCAGCTCTGGATAGTAGGCAACTCTGTAGATATATCAGCTCTATAGAAATAGTCAGCTCTGGAGAGTCGGCTCTGGAATTGTATCAGCTTTGGACGAATAAATACCAGCTCTGTAGATTTAGCTCTGCACACTTGAATTCCAGCTCTGGCAAAGGAAGTCTGGAAAGTTCGCTCTGGTGACTGAGCTTCAGCTCTGTCGAGTTCTAGCTCTGCTCTGGCTGTAATACCCCGTTTCCTCGACCTAAGTTTAGAATAAATTTTGAACTTAGAATTTAGATGATTCACGCCGGATTGAGAAAAAGAATTTATTTTAATTCCAACAAAAATGATTTACAAAAGCATTTGTAAATTTAGTAATTAAATTTATATGCTTTGCATATTTATTTAATTAAACATTCAAGCATTTATGTGTTTTGAGATTTATTTATTTTCTTTTGGGCCTTATGTTTATTTACCTTTGGTTGATAAATGAGAGCCCAAACCAATCTTGACAAAGCCCAACCCATCTTGATTCCTAGATATTTTTCTCCATCTCCACCGCCTCACTATTCCCCCTCTTCAAATATATATATCTCCTCCGCTGCTCACGTAAATCATCTCCTCTCTTTCACTTATTTCTCTCTCATTCCAACATGTCGGACGGAGCTGCAAGAACAGCAGCCCATCGATTTCAAGCAGCCGAGTATTTGATCAAACCTCTAAAGGTTCCACCTTTAACTCCCTTGCTTCTTCCCTTTACTTTTCAATTTAGAAATCCAAATTCATGTTCTTGATTTTTGTGTGTTTATATGTCTTTATTTTTGCTGCATAAGTTTTGAAAGAATAGATAAAGGTAGAGTCTTGTTTTCATGCTTGCATACCTTGGGTGTCTGTGTTAAGAAATGGAAGAAAGGTAGAATTTTTGTGGAGTTTTGGGTGGTTAAGTCGAGAGTAGAGGAAAGTGAGGGTGGTGGCCATGGCTTGCTGCGGTTGCCGGAAACAGAGAGAGGTGACGGCGCTTCGCCGTTGCCAAGGAGGAGATCTGCGTGAGCTGTACTGGTAGGCTGAGAAAGAGAGAGAATCGGCGTATGTTCAGAGGTTGGGGGTGAAGGGCAGAGCAGAGCTGGATGGCAGAGCAGAGCTGAAAGGCAGAGCTGAATGCCAGAGCTGAATGACAGAGCTGAATGCCAGAGCTGGAATGACAGAGCTGAATGCCAGAGCTGGAATGACAGAGCTGGGAGGCCAGAGCTGGAAAGCCAGAGCTGGGAGGCCAGAGCTGGAAAGCCAGAGCTCGGAGGCCAGAGCTGGAAAGCCAGAGCTCGGAGGCCAGAGCTGGAAAGCCAGAGCTGGGAGGCCAGAGCTGGAAAGCCAGAGCTGGAAGCTAGAGCTGGGAGGCCAGAGCTGGAAAGCCAGAGCTGGGAGGCCAGAGCTGGAAGTCAGAGCTCGGAGAGCAGAGCTGAGATGACCAGAGCTGGTTTACATAGTAGAACAGAACGGAGTAGAGAACTTGTGCATATTTTAGTAAAAACTTTTTATGCTTATTTATGAAATGAGCCATGCATTGCATCATGTTTAAATCGGTTTTATTTATAATTCCAATTACAAAAGAATGATGAGTAAGAATATTGTTGGTGTTCTTAACTCAAGAGAAATGTTTTCAATTATTTATTCTATAAATTTCGAAAACCCGGCTAAGTGAATCATAGAATGTTAAGTACTTTACCGTGACTTAAGTTTAGATTTAAGAGACCTATTAAGAATAGATTTCTTGTAGGTTTTGAACGTCAGGAGGATTAGCACTGCTATTCTGATTCAGAGATAAAGTTTAAACGACAGGCTTTGCCTAAACAGGTGGGCTTATTTTTCCAAATGTATGATTTAGCTATTGAGCTTAAATGTTCGTGAAATATAAACTATTTATCCAATAAAATGTTTATGTGCACTCTGCTCTGTTTAATGCTCGCCACAACGAATCAATTGAGGTTCTCTTATAGCCTAACACGTTATTTGAGAATTGTGTACACCGTTAGCTGACTCGGTGGGTTGATCTCCATTCGGGCACTAACTAAGAGGCGTTATAATGGTGCTTGCTGGATGTGTTCCGAAGCATGTAATGAAAGGGCCTGCCTGGGTAGCGTCCCGAGGTCAAAAGTAAACTTGTCTGGGTTACGCCCTCAGTTCAAGTAAATGGGAGGAATGGATCCGTCGGTGGCTAAAAGGTCCGGGATCACAGCGAGTAACAGAAATGAGTGTGACATCTGCGCGCAAAATTAAGTATATATATATATATATGTAATGAAATGTTTTAACATGCTTAGTAGTTCTTTCACTTTAAAAACCTTCTAAGTCATGTCAAGTATGATTGGATAAACTGTTCTTCAGATTATGAAATGTTTCAAAAGTTGCAGCCCACTAAGTACATTAGTACTTAGCCCAAAAATACTTTCAAATGTTTTTCAGGTTAGTGGCTGGTGCTGACGGGGCGAGCTGAGGCTAGGGTTCAACTCCGTATTTTGTCCTCCGCTGTTACACTAGCTCTTTTATCGTTTGTTTCTCTAAACATAAGACCTTTATGTAAATCCTGAATTATGTTTCTTATCGAGCTTAGACTCTCAACTTCTATATATATTTTGTTGAGCCGAGACTATTATTTCACAAGTATTTCATTCTAAATGTTGGTTATCAGAAGCATGACACTAAACTTGTGATCCAAAGGGGACTAGCCTGACTTGTTATTTTATTCGGGTTTTAATAAGGTTGTTCCTTGTTTATTTCTATGAATTAGTTGCACCTCGATTATAGTTTATTCATTCAAGAATTGGGGTGTGACAGAGTGGTATCAGAGCATAAGTTTTCTTTCATGTCTCTGATAACCATAAGCTTTTAAATGTCGGGTCTAGAATAGTATCTCTAGACTTCTAAGAGTGTCAATAGCCCTCAGCTCGCCGTCACACTGCCGCAACTAAGGTACGACAATAGTTTCAAAAAAATATACATATATGTATTTCAGATGTTATGAATGTTTTCAAGAAAGTGTGCGCTTTCAATGAATGATGCTATGTGAATTGCTTACCGCTTTCCATATGCTATAAGTTATGAATTGCTAATCGCTTTCATATTGTTATTTTGGGTCTCCGACTCATATAACTAAGCAAGTATCGTGTTAGGGACTACCTGAACCCTTAACGATAGTGTCGTGTTTGGGACTACCCGAACCCATAACGACTCAATGAATGTTATTTCGTGTTTGGGACTACCCGAGCCCTTAACGAATCAATGTATGTATGGTCGAGTTAGATTCCTTGAATCTTTCCGGCACAAGCAAAGTTTTCATGAAAGGGACTTTAAATGTCCATATATGTTAAGGTTTCAAAAGAAACAGAAGTATGAATGAATGAATGAGAAAGCTTTATGTTGTCGTTTTAGGCTAGCTGCCTATACGATTAAAATGATGGGTCCTCTTACAAACCGTTTGAGTACCACCCAAGAATGCTTTGAGAATGTTAGTCGTGATAGCACCGCTTGATCGATTTAAGTAAAGATTGGTAAGATAGAAATGTTTAACATAGAGATGTTACAACATAGAGGCACTGCCGTAAGACTAAGGATTCACTTGAGCTATTACAATAGCGGTGAAATTAAGTTTTTCACATAAGAACTTATGTTGCTTATGATTATGATGTTAGTCGTGATAGCTTTGCTAGAACGACATAGAATGAACTTTCATGGTATCAGTAACTGATGATGAAGTACTTGTTAGTAAGTGTTTTAAAGTTAGAAGTTTGACTAGAGCCTTACATGAATAAGAAGTTGACATGATTGGGGCCGAAGCTCCCATTTGACTGAGTGATTCGTTTTGTTGGGTCTGGCCAGCCCACATGACTAAGATCTCGGTGATTGTCAATTAAGATTTTTGATCTCGAAGTAGAGCATCATCCCAATATATAGACTCGCACTATATAGTTGTCACAATAGGATATCCTTTTATCACGATAAGTATAGTAGCGATTAGAATTACTCAGTTGTCATTAGTTTTCAACCTTTGAATGATGCACTAAGTATCAAGTTGTCTTTTGACCTTCTTTTGGTAATCAAAGCGATTTTTGGAATCCCAAGCGAAGAACTGGAGCAGATAGTGAGTATGGTGAAGTTTTCAACCAGCTATCAATATGTGGTCCTCATGGTGGACAATAATGAGAAATGCGTAAAGAAGTTCGTAAATGAATCGCGTCATGAGATTTTCATTTCCCCTAGTGAACCAGGGAGATATTACGAAGGAATAAGCAATGAGCGAGACTCTCACCACCGAGTCACTACAACAATTGGAGAAGGAGAAATTCACTCACTAACAAGATATGTACACCACCTCAAGATGGAGGTAAAGAAAAAGGAAATGGAATGAAAGAAATAAAGGAAACTCTGAAATGGAAGGAAAGTACTAGAACTAAACTTAAGGTATAACCCAACCCCAAGGCTAGTAGGCTCAAGCTAAGAGAGTGAACGCTTTGGCTAAAGTGCCAGAAGCTACAGCAAGAATAAAGTTGGAACGCCACCACAATGGAAACTTAGAAACCCCCATTGAATAATCTGGAAATGAGAAAATGAGTTTACATGGCAAAAGGAGTGCCATAAATCTTTGAAGTGAAAGTTACCAAGATGATGAGAAAAGTTGGATGTTAGAATTCCCAAGTCAATCTGAGAAGGAGACTTAGGACGAAGGAAACAATTAAGGAAGTTCAACTGATTGAGAGTACAAAGATATTTTTCCCAATGAATTACCAAATTTTCACCAGACCTAATTTCATGCAACATAGTATGTCACTATGGGGAGCACTAATTCAAGATGTCAAAGAAAAGATGATACACTAAGGATGTGTATTGATTATAAGAAGTTGAAGCAAGCTCATAAGAATAGATATCCTCTTCCAAGGATAGACGACCTGTTAAATCAGTTGAGAGGAGCCGGTGTGTTTTCCAAAATTGACCTAAGATCTGGTTACCACCAACTCAGGATAAAAAGAGAAGACATCCCAAAGACAGCGTTTCGAACGCGTTATGGACTTTACGAGTTTACAGTGATGCCCTTCGATGTGACGAATGCCCCAGTAGTTTTCATGGACCTGATGAACATAGTTTTCCATCAGTGTCTCGATAGTTTTGTCTTAGTGTTTATCGACGATATTCTCGTATACTCTAAGACCGAAGAACAACATGAAGAGCACTTACGCATCGTACTCAAAACCCTGCGCAACGAGAAATGGTTTACCAAATTCAACAAGTGTGAATTTTGGTTAAAGGAAGTTATGTTTCTCGGTCACCTAGTGTCGACTGAAGGAATCAAAGTAGACCCCGCCAAGGTCGGAGCAGTCAAGGAATGGAAGGCACCATCAAATGTCAATGAGATCAGAAGTTTTCTCGGTCTAGCAGGTTACAACATAAGGTTCATCGAAGGATTCTCGAAATTGGCTAGGCCAACGGCTCAGCTTCTGAGAAAAGGGACTAAATATGTTTGGTCTGAAATGTGCGAACAAAATTTTAAGGAGCTCAAGACTAGGCTGACTACTGAACTAGTGTTAGCAATACCAGAAGAGAATGAAAAAATTCGTAGTGCACACTGATGCCTCGAAACTAGGATTTGGTTGCGTGTTGATGTAAAATTAGAAAGTGATAGCATACGCGTCTCGTCAACTGAAGCCCCATGAGCTGAACTACCCGACTCATGATTTAGAACTAGCAGCCGTCGTGCACGCGCTAAAAATTTGGAGACACTACCTCTATGGAGTTAAGTGTGAGATCTTTACAGATCATAAGAGTTTGAAGTACTTCTTCGAGCAAAAGGATTTGAACATGAGACAACGAAGATGGCTCGAATTAGTAAAAGAATTACGATTGCACCATCAGTTACCATCCAGGAAAAGCGAATGTAGTAGCTGATGCCCGGAGTCGAAAGACGAAGGCGAAGCTAGGGTATTTTATCACCCAACAAAAGGAACTGATTCGTGACTTCGTCTCACTCAGTTTAGAAATTGTTTATCCCCCAGATTTAGCATCGGGATTGCGTAGCTGCGCTAACAGCTAAACCTGATTTGAGAGAAAGAATTGTACAAGCACAAAGAGAAGATTGGTTATTGGAGAAGATGCGTCTCGCTACAAGAACGAATGAAACGAAAGGATTCACTGAAGGAAAGGATAACGCACTTATGGTTGGTGAAAGAATGTGTGTACCACAAAAAGAAGAATTGAAGAACGAGATTATGAGCGAGACTCATGATACTCCATACACTGCACATCCAGGCAGTACAAGATGCACCAGGAATTAAAGAAAATTTCTGGTGGAAAGGAATGAAAAGGGATATAGCGTTGTTGTAGAACGATGTCTCGCATGACAACAAGTCAAACCCATTCCTGAGTGGAGTGGAAACACATCAACGTGGACTTCGTAGTGAGCCTACCGAAGTCAGCACGTGGAAACACTGCTTTTTGGGTCATAGTGGACCGATTTTTCAAAGTCAGCGCGCTTCTACCAATTCAAATGACTTTTGGATTGGAGAAAAATTGCAAAGTTAGATGTCAAAGAGATAGTACGCCTTCACGGTGTACCTGTATCTATCACATCAGATCGTGACACCAAATTCACATCGCGTTTTTGGAAAAGTTTACAAGAAGCAATGGGCACTCAGCTGAATTTCAGCACAGCGTACCACCCTCAAACTGACGGGCAGTCAGAAAGGACGATTCAGATTCTAGAAGATATGTTGCGAACGATTGTCGCAGACAAAGGTGGAAGTTGGGAGGATTTGTTACCTCTTGTAGAATTTGCTTATAACAACAGTTATCAAGCAACAATTGGAATGGCTCCATATGAGGCCTTGTATGGCCGAAAATGTCGATCACCACTTTACTGGGATGAAGTGGGTGAAAGAAAGTTGTTAGGTCCTGAACTAGTCCAACAGAGGGTTGAGAAAGTCGAACACATCAAACAAAGAATCAAAGAAGCTCAGGATAGACAAAAGTCTTACGCCGATGAACGCCGATCGGAGTTAGAATTCAATGTTGGGGATCGAGTTTTCCTCAAAGTTTCTTCCTCAAAGGGAGTTATACGTTTCAGAAAGAGGGGCAAGTTACGACCCCGTTATATAGGACCTTTTGAGATCCTAGATAAGATAGGCCCTGTAACCTATAGGTTCGCTTTGCCGCCTAGAATTGGGGACGTGCACAATGTGTTTCATGTCTCTCAATTAAGAAAGTATGTGTTTGATCCAAAGCATGTGATTAAGCACGATGAAGTGGTCCTAACCCAGGACTTAAGTTATGAAGAGAAACCAGTCCAAATACTTGATCACAAGGTTCAAGTTTTACGGAACAAGAATATTGTTCTCGTTAAAGTGAAGTGGAACCATCACGGGATGGAAGAGGCCACATGGGAACTTGAAGATTCAATGAAAGTCAAGTATCCCGAGCTAGATTATCAAGGTATGTAATTTCGGGGACGAAATTTTCTTTAAGGAGGGAGGGATATAATACCCCGTTTCCTCGAGCTAAGTTCAGAATAAATTTTGAACTTAGAATTTAGATGATTCACGCCGGATTGAGAAAAAGAATTTATTTTAATTCCAACAAAAATGATTTACAAAAGCATTTGTAAATTTAGTAATTAAATTTATATGCTTTGCATATTTATTTAATTAAACATTCAAGCATTTATGTGTTTTGAGATTTATTTATTTTCTTTTGGGCCTTATGTTTATTTACCTTTGGTTGATAAATGAGAGCCCAAACCAATCTTGACAAAGCCCAACCCATCTTGATTCCTAGATATTTTTCTCCATCTCCACCGCCTCACTATTCCCCCTCTTCAAATATATCTATCTCATCCGCTGCTCACGTAAATCATCTCCTCTCTTTCACTTATTTCTCTCTCATTCCAACACGTCGGACGGAGCTGCAAGAACAGCAGCCCATCGATTTCAAGCAACCGAGTATTTGATCAAACCTCTAAAGGTTCCACCTTTAACTCCCTTGCTTCTTCCCTTCACTTTTCAATTTAGAAATCCAAATTCATGTTCTTGATTTTTGTGTGTTTATATGTCTTTATTTTTGCTACATAAGTTTTGAAAGAATAGATAAAGGTAGAGTCTTGTTTTCATGCTTGCATACCTTGGGTGTCTGTGTTAAGAAATGGAAGAAAGGTAGAATTTTTGTGGAGTTTTGGGTGGTTAAGTCGAGAGTAGAGGAAAGTGAGGGTGGTGGCCGTGGCTTGCTGCGGTTGCCGGAAACAGAGGGAGGTGACGGCGCTTCGCCGTTGCCAAGGAGGAGATCTGCGTGAGCTGTACTGGTAGGCTGAGAAAGAGAGAGCGTCGGCGTATGTTCAGAGGTTGGGGGTGAAGGGCAGAGCAGAGCTGGATGGCAGAGCAGAGCTGGAGGGCAGAGCAGAGCTGGATGGCAGAGCACAGCTGAAAGGCAGAGCTGAATGCCAGAGCTGAATGACAGAGCTGAATGCTAGAGCTGGAATGACAGAGCTGGGAGGCCAGAGCTGGAAAGCCAGAGCTGGGAAGCCAGAGCTGGAAAGCCAGAGCTCGGAGGCCAGAGCTCGGAGGCCAGAGCTGGAAAGCCAGAGCTGGAAGCTAGAGCTGGGAGGCCAGAGCTGGAAAGCCAGAGCTGGGAGGCCAGAGCTCGGAGAGCAGAGCTGAGATGACCAGAGCTGGTTTACATAGTAGAACAGAACGGAGTAGAGAACTTGTGCATATTTTAGTAAAAACTTTTTATGCTTATTTATGAAATGATCCATGCATTGCATCATGTTTAAATCGGTTTTATTTATAATTCCAATTACAAAAGAAGGATGAGTAAGAATATTGTTGGTGTTCTTAACTCAAGAGAAATGTTTTCAATTATTTATTCTATAAATTTTGAAAACCCGGCTAAGTGAATCATAGAATGTTAAGTACTTTACCGTGACTTAAGTTTAGATTTAAGAGACCTATTAAGAATAGATTTCTTGTAGGTTTTGAACGTCAGGAGGATTAGCACTGCTATTCTGATTCAGAGATAAAGTTTAAACGACAGGCTTTGCCTAAACAGGTGGGCTTATATTTCCAAATGTATGATTTAGCTATTGAGCTTAAATGTTCGTGAAATATAAACTGTTTATCCAATAAAATGTTTATGTGCACTCTGCTCTGTTTAATGCTCGTCACAACGAATCAATTGAGGTTCTCTTATAGCCTAACACGTTATTTGAGAATTGTGTACACCGTTAGCTGACTCGGTGGGTTGATCTCCATTCGGGCACTAACTAAGAGGCGTTATAAGGGTGCTTGTTGGATGTGTTCCGAAGCATGTAATGAAAGGGCCTGCCTGGGTAGCGTCCCGAGGTCAAAAGTAAACTTGTCTGGGTTACGCCCTCAGTTCAAGTAAATGGGAGGAATGGATCCGTCGGTGGCTAAAAGGTCCGGGATCACAGCGAGTAACAGAAATGAGTGTGACATCTGCGCGCAAAATTAAGTATATATATATATATATATATATATATATATATATATATATGTAATGAAATGTTTTAACATGCTTAGAAGTTCATTCACTTTAAAAACCTTCTAAGTCATGTCAAGTATGATTGGATAAACTGTTCTTCAGATTATGAAATGTTTCAAAAGTTGCAGCCCACTAAGTACATTAGTACTTAGCCCAAAAATACTTTCAAATGTTTTTCAGGTTAGTGGCTGGTGCTGACGGGGCGAGCTGAGGCTAGGGTTCAACTCCGTATTTTGTCCTCCGCTGTTACACTAGCTCTTTTATCGTTTGTTTCTCTAAACATAAGACCTTTATGTAAATCCTGAATTATATTTCTTATCGAGCTTAGACTCTCAACTTCTATATATATTTTGTTGAGCCGAGACTATTATTTCACAAGTATTTCATTCTAAATGTTGGTTATCAGAAGCATGACACTAAACTTGTGATCCAAAGGGGACTAGCCTGACTTGTTATTTTATTCGGGTTTTAACAAGGTTGTTCCTTGTTTATTTCTATGAATTAGTTGCACCTCGATTATAGTTTATTCATTCAAGAATTGGGGTGTGACACTGGCAAATGAGTTCTGCTCTGGAGATGGTGAGCTCTGACTATGGAAGTCAGCTCTGGCTTTGGCAATTCAGCTCTGTCGAGCTTGGTCAGTTCTGGCGCGGGATTATCAGCTCTGCTCTGGCGCGAGCTTTTTTGCTCTGGGCACCAATTTGCGCCAGAATACGCAATTCTAATCCAAAATCTCCAGAATATCATTCTTTCTCCTATTATATCAAAATCTCCTGCAAAGCATAAAACAGACTCATAAACGCACCAAATTCCAGAATATTTAACTCAAACATGGCACAATCAAACCCCCAAAATACGAATAATTAAGCATAAATCACTAGTTAATTGGGGCTATACATTTCATTGTATTCTAGCGTATTTTTGTATCTTTAAATTTTTAGTTAAAATAATAATGCTGACTAACGGTGAGAAAACGGAGGTTAGGGCGAGGGCGGTATTTGCACCATTTTTCTTGAGTTGGGGGGGTTTAGTTGCACAAACAGTGAGAATGGGGAGGTATACGCTATAAGGGCTACACCTAGGAGGGCTTATCTGCACATTTTCCCTTTTAAAAAAAATAATTAATATATTGCTCTTGATAATATTATATCTGTAATAAATAAATACACACGTAAATAAGCAACATTTCAATATTGACTTACATAATAACTATTATGCAAGTTTTAGAGATATAAAGATGCAACATTTTGACTACTTATTTTTTTAATTTGTAAATTTTTTATGCGAACCGAGGCTTTGTATTCCTACCAAGCCTTCATCACTATGCAAACTGAGGCTTTGGGCGTCACCTTGATTTGACCCATCGTTTCCTTGCCCCGCTCCGTCCAGTTCATTAAAATAATATAAATCACATTTAGACTAACAAAAAATGATATTTTCATCAACAACAAATTATATTTCATCAATAAAAAAGACACCATATACATAAAGCATGATTCAAAATGATACTTTTTTTAAGCAAAAACTATAATTTTTCTTAAATGCAAATGATACTTTTATGATAGCAAATGACACGTTTTATAGAGTATCGATTGATGTCATTTATAAAAGTATCATTTGTTGTTAGTAAAAGTGTCATTTGCCTAATAATATAACACTCTATATGGAGCAGAGTGGGGCGGGACGGCGACGGATTAACGAGTGGAGCCCAGGTCCGCACGGTGAGGAAGGTCCAACAAGAGAGTTTGTGTAGTTATTTATTAAACGTTTTTTTCATGGGTCATTGGTTTATTTAATTTTCAATTGTAAAAATTTATGTTATATATTTTTAGAAGTTTGTGGTGGTTAATGAATTTAATAAGGTTGGGTGTGCTTTGATGTTGGCTTTGTATCATGATTCATTGGGCTTTAATGAGTTATGAGTCTTATGGTTCTTACTTACATGATGAAGTTATACTTGATACTACATTGATGGTACTAAATTAGTTTTTGGCTAATTACTATTAGTCACAATTACAATAGAGATACTAATTATTTAGTTACAACAATTTGGAGCCAATTTGCTACACAATGGAGCTTATAAATATCAGATTGTTCCAAACAACATTTTTTCAATGCAGACTTTATGCACAATCACATATATACTGAACTCTATCCTTTGAATTTCTAATACAAACCTCTCTCTATATATATACAAAAATTATTCTTTGAATTTCTAATACAAAACTCTATATATATATACACACACAAATTTTATAAATGGGCTAAACTTATACATTAAAAAACACTGAAGTGTAAGGGTGATTCTATTCACAGCCCCCATTTTACTTTATGTAGCCCCCTACATAATACTCCCTCCGTCCCTAAAATAACTTCATCTTTTTCCATTTTGGGATGTCCCTCAAATAACTTCCTCTTTCTTTCTTTCTATTTTTGGACACCTACCCCACCACTAATAATACTTTATTTATTCTTGCTTTTCACTTTTCACCACTCTCAATACTAATTATAACACTTTTCACAACTTCCAATAATAATTTTATCATTTTTTCTCCACTATCAATACACTTTACAACTTTTCATTAAAACTCGTGCCGTCCCCAAAAAGGAAGCCATTTTAGGGACGGAGGGAGTATAATAATTATAAATTTACTAATTTACCCTCCAAAATTATAGCCTTTAAATGAAATGTAATTCTCTTTTCAATATTGAATATGCGTGTATAGGCTATAGCCCCAAGAAAGTCCCTCTTCTTCTTCCTCAATCTACACTGCTGCCTTCTTCTATTCCAGCGCAAGTCGCCGACGCCACTTCAATCACCACCACCGGCGCCTCTCCTTTTAGTTTTTCTATTCCAGCGCAAGTCTTTTTTTTTTTTTACTATTCCTTATTAGTTTCTCTGTTGATTGCTCATATGTATAGTTTCATCAGCCTTAAAACTGTTGCTCGATTTAAGTAAGAATTGAACTCTGCTTTGGACTCTTAGACTAGACTGGTTTAGTGTGACTGTGTGAGGTGATTGAATTGAAGGACCTGATTCTTGGTGGTGGATCTTATATAGAGGAGGATCTTTCATCATCGAAATTGTTTTCATTGATCAGTGATTATTTTAAAATTATTTTTTTAATTTTGAGGATCTTGATTGAATCTCTGTAAATATATGTTTAAAGAAAGATAATTGTTTCCTAATGTCTCTTCCAATTGAATTGGTTATTGTTTCAATGGTAAAATCGCCATGCTATAATTGCTTGTAATTTAAGCAGAGGTTTAAAATTAAAAATGGTAGAAGTGGGAGCATTTCATGAAGCACCAATTATATTCGTTTGTTGACTATTTTAGATGGTCATCTTTGCAAACGAAAGCTTAAATGTTGATGGAAAAAGAGTGCTTCACTATTCAATTTTTCGAGAAAAGGCGAGGCGCCGGTGGAGGTGATTGAAGCGGCGCCGGTGATTTGCGCTGGAATAGAATAAGGCAGCTATGTAGATTGAGTGTAGGGTTTGAATTGGATTAGTCCAAAGTTTTTGCTTTTTTTTCTTCATTTTTTTTTCTCATTGGCCCTCTTATTTTGTTGTGGCCCAATTTCGGGTATAAAAGTTTTGGTTGTAGCCTATATTGATGTCAACCTAATTAATATACATTTATAATATTACTAATATATAAGTTACATATATAAAATACACATTCTTAAATCGAAATATATATTTAATACAATCCCTATGTGTATTATCTCTTTATATACTTCAATAATAATGTACAAATTTACACAATCACTAAATATATATTATCTTTTTTTTTTTAGTTTTTTGTGTGTAATGGAGGAATTTACTCAATCCTTATTTGTAATGTTGAAATATTATCTTTTTTAAGTTTTTAATAATTGTTTGTGCTTTACTATCTTATAATATAAATAGTATGATATTAAAGTCTTTTATTTTTTGTATCACTTAAATATATTTATAGAATTATATAGTACTTCTATTATGTATTACAAATACTTAAATACATTTATAAAATTCTATAGTACTACTATTATGTATTACAAATACGTATGAATAATTAGACCGTGCGAAGCACGGGTAAAATAGTTAATATAAAATAGTTCTACTGGAGTTTCTTAATACTGGGAAGGAGTTTCTTAACAGATATTCATAATATTACTGATGGAAAAGTTCGTTATATAATTATTTAATGCTTTGAATTAATAAAACAATATCATATTTCAAATTTTATGTTTTATAGTTAAGAACTTGGAAATATTAAATATTTTTCTATCTTTTGGCTTCTTATTCATGAAGCTAATTAAGGATTTTTTAATATCTAAAAACTTTGAAGTTATTTATTTCGATAAAAGCTCAATAAAAGAAATTAGTAGAACGCACATTTTTTTTTGTCTTTAGACGTGTTATTTTGTTGTTGTTCATTTTTTTATATAACTTATTTTTGTTGTGGCCCGTATGAAGAATAAATATATATGTGAACCTAAGTAAAAGATATTTTGTAATATTAATCTAAGAGTGATTTCTAGTTTGCGTGAGAGAATCACCTTCGAGATAACTCAAGTGCAGTTGTAAACTCTAAGAAATCCATGAATCACAAGGGGTCAAACACATTGAGAGTAAGTACCAAGTTATACGATTATTTGTAAATCGTGGTTATGTGCTCATAGAATGAAATAACTCATATTGGAGAAATTTACTAATATTTCACAAAAAGGCTTATCGCAAATGGTCATAGAACGATGAGAATGCGATTGATGCCACCCACTTAGGAAACTTTAAGTATAAGTGGGAGAAATGTTAGGTGATTGGTAAATAGACACATTGTATACTAAAAGTTTGCTTTAGTATAAGTGGGAGATTGTTGGATTTGAATACTGAAAGCAAGAACTTTTATGCTTGTATACAATGATTCCTGAGTTCACTACCTAATCTCCTATCTGATTGTGTTCATGATTGCATGTGTATGTCCTTTGCCTCTATATAAGTAGATTAAATGGTGTGTTGTAGATCACAGAATACCATATAATTGGAATAACCTTAAAATATATAAACTGATCACAGCCGAGATGACTCTAGGACGAGTCATTGGTTTAGGCTGCAGTATAGATGGAAGGAGTTTGTCTTGACTACTTGTCTATACTGGTACGTCGTAACGTATTGATAGGATCAGTGAGAAGTATTTTTCTATCTGACATAATGTGAAGGATCAAGATCTCGGTGACTTAATAAGATCTTAATACTAATAAGGTTTCAAATATATATGTTGATTCGTGTATCACTTTGATTTACTATGGGTGAGAGTTATATATTAACTTGAGTACTCTGTATCTTGGGTGATAGCGGTTAATATATGATATTTGGTTATCTGTATTAGTACCTGTATCCGGTATAGGATAATGACAACCCCTTAAGGAGCTCAAAAGGTTTATTGCGTTAAACCCTGCAGGGTGATTAAGTTTAGACACAATAATAAGGGTTGAGTGGTACTACTTAAGGATTACAATGAGATTAATCAATATAAGCTGTCAGAGCTTTAATTAATTAATGGATGTCGGATATTTTAAATACGGAGGTCTAATAAGTCTAAATACAAGCCTGACTCATCATCGGTAATAAATGGGTAAGTCAATATTGATTCTCTAGTGGAATGAATTAATATTTATGAATTAATTGTGATCTGGGCTGATCATAAGAATTAATTCATTTGAGGCCCATCTTTATTCCTTGTATCTGATCCCTGGACTGGCCCAAAGTTTTCTGAGCCCAGTAGGAGTCGCCTACTACAGTTATTAAGGCCCTAGGTCTGTGTTTTGTCTATAAATACAGATATCTGCTCTCAGAATAAGACACACAAAAATTAGGGTTTTAGAGAGCAGAGCAATAAGGAGGCACCAACTGTAGGGGTCGAATTCTCTAGGAGTTCTCATAGTTCGTTGTCCATCCAACATTGGGAATTTTGAGCGGAATACAGTTCAGAAGATCTGAGCTGGAGTCAGATTTTCGCAGGAGACCAAGTTCTGGCAGTCTCTGAAACATATCCATAACGTCCTTTACAGAACTCCGATTGAGGTGAAACAGGTAGCCACAGAAAGCTCTTTCGATGACGAAGAAGTCGTATTTCTGCAAAAAATACGATTGGAGGTCGTTTGGGGGGTCAAACGGATCATTGAAGTTGGATGACATTTTGATTCAATCGTCAACAGCCTCTGCGTTCAATTCACAAGTAAGTGATTCTAACTCCAAGGTGCAACACTTAAATTAATAGGAGCATGCTAGGTTTAATCGATGTATGGTGAATTAAGATAATCCAAGAGTTGATCCTTGGGCAAATCGAGTATTAATTAAATTTAATATTCCTTCACGTATCCCACGAATCAACAGACCACGAAGAACAATATAAACAAATTAAAAACACGCACATATTAATCAAACGCGAATTATCAGACAGAGCCAAGAAAATTAATCCGGGCTCTGATACCAATTGAAGGAATATTAAATTTAATTAATACTCGATTTGCCCGAGGATCGTCTCTTGGATTATCTTAATTCACCATACATCAATTAAATCTAGCATGCTCTTATTAATTTAAGTGTTGCACCTTGGAGTTAGAATCACTTACTTGTGAATTGAACGCATAGGCTGTTGACGATTGAATCAAAAGACTCCAGTACTGACCCAATTCGTCACTAAATAGGTCAGCAGACTTAAACGCTCCGTTTGACCCTTCAAACGACCTCCAATCATATTTTTTAGTAGAAATACAACTTCTTCGACTTCGAAATAGATTTTCGTGGCCACCTGTTTCATCTCAATCGGAGTTCTGTAGAGGAAGTTATGGCTGTTTTTCGGAGACTACCAGAACTTAGTTTCCAGCGAAAATCTAACTCTAGTTCAGATCTTTTGAACTGTATCCCGCTCAGTTCCCAACGTTGGATGGACAACGAACTATGAGAACTCCCAGAGAATTCGACCCCTACAGTTGGCGCCTCCTTATTGCTCTGCTCTCTAAAACCCTAATTTTTGTGTGTCTTATCCTGATAGCAGATATCTGTATTTAAAGACAAAACACAGACCTAGGGTCATAATAACTGTAGTAGGCGACTCCTACTGGGCTCAGAAGACTTTGGGCCAGTCCAGGGATCAGATACAAGGAATAAAGATGGGCCTCAAATGAATTAATTCTTGTGAGCAGCCCAGATCACAATTAATTCATAAATATTAATTCATTCCACTAGAGAATCAATATTGACTTACCCCTTTATTACCGATGATGAGTCGGGCTTGTATTTAGACTTATTAGACCTCCGTATTTAAAATATCCGACATCCATTAATTAATTAAAGCTCGAACAGCTTATATTAATTAATCTATTTGTAATCCTTAAGTAGTACTCCCTCTGTTCCAATATTGTTGGCCACATTTGGTTTCGGCACAGGAATTAAGGAGTTGTATATTAGTATTTTAAGTGTGTGGGTAATATAGTATAAAAGTAATAAAGTAGGAGAGAGAATGTGATAAAGTATGAGAGAGAAGGTAATAAAATGATAAAGTAGGAGAGAGAATGTGATAAAGTAGGAGAGATAATGTAATAAAGTGATAAAGTAGGAGAGATAATGTGATAAAGTAAGAGATTGAATGTGATAAATATTTCCATTTTAGGAAAGTGGCCAACAATAGTGGGACAAACTAAAAAGGAAATGTGGCCAACAATATTGGGACAGAGGGAGTACCACTCAACCCTTATCATTGCGTCTAAACTTAATCAACCTGTAGGGTTTACGCAATAAATCTTTTGAACTCCTTAAGGGGATGTCATTATCCTATACCGGATACGGGTACTAATACAGATAACCAAATATCATATATTAACCGCTATCACCCAAGATACATAGTACTCAAGTTAATATATAACTCTCACCTATAGTAAATCAAAGTGATACACGAATCAACATATATATTTGAAACCTTATTAGTATTAAGATTTTATTAAGTCACCGAGATCTTGATCCTTCACATTATGTCAGATAGAATATACATCTCATTGTGATCCTATCAATACGTTACGACGTACCAGTATTGTCGCGACCACACTTGCTAATGATAGCAAATTCGGGGAAACCGCGACTAAGGGAGGGGATTTAGGAGCGGGATTTAGAAAGGGGCATATTTGGTCTCTTGATGACTCGACTTGTATAAGGAAAACAATTTAAATTAACTAGAATTTAACGAAGGTCAAAAGGAAACGTACATAATATTATCCGAAAGAGGTACTCAACGAGTTTGAGTACATTTTTAAATAATACATATTGTTTGACAAATGACATAATATCATAACGAAATCAGTGTTCGCAGCGGAATAACAGTTTGAGTATATGTATGAAGACATATACTCTACTCTGAGGTAATCATCCTAGATTGACAAAAGCTCCGCTTGCACACTACATCCTCGATCACAGCTCAACCTGCACATTTATAAATACATACAGGGCTAAGTACGAGAGTACTTAGTGGACACTTGCCGAAATTTACATACATGCATAATATTTTATTGTCAAGCCTTTAACAGTAGTAAGATACGAGGGTTTTCCTTTAAAGACTCGTATTTACCAAACATAATATCATTTCTTTCATCAATAACCCGCGCAGGCATTTTAATATCATTAATCACCATATCAGTAACTCGTGCCGAGAGGGAGGCCTCCCTCTACGGACACTATGATCGGCCAACCCGCTAGATGACTCACGATCACAAGGTGTACACTAATTCCGAAGGGATTTGCGGTCCCATCCAGAATCCGAATTCGATTATCATCAGATAGGCAATTAATAACAAAACATAAAGCATTTAGGCATTGACAATATCATTCAAAATTCATAAGCATAAAGTCTTAACAATTCTACTATATGGTTTTAGTTTATACGTAAGAAAGCCCACCTGGTAGTAGAGACTCACGACTAAGCCTTAAACTCTGGTGCCTGACCTTTAATACGAGAAAATAAAGCAAGATTTTAATACAAGGAAATTCTCAAATGAATGAGGATGCGTAATGTAATTATGCAAGGCTCATATTCCTCTAATTATTGGTCCAACTATTGGATTAAAGCTCGTCCTATGAAACCGGATAGTTATTCTTAATAATCCACTCATCTTGAATTAGTCTAACTCACTTACCAACTAATAATTAGTAAGTATTAAAATTAATCGCTAATTAAAAATAATTAGGATTAATAAAGAGAGCCTAAAATAATAAGTCTTATTGGACTTAACTAAAGAAATCTCATAGGATTTAATCAACTAATTAGTAGGAGCCCAAATATTATAAATATAATAAGAGCCCAAAACTAAACTAATAAGCTTCAGCCGAAATTGGCCCAACAAAAACAAATCAGGCCCAAGAACAGAATCAGCCCAAATCCTCTCTTTTCTCCCCCAACTCACGATTCCTCTCTTTTTCAAAACAGAAACGCCTCTCTCTCCCTCCTCTCTCTCGCTCCGCCTTCGTCGAGGCTTCTGCTGCCGCCGCGGTCTCCTGCAGTCCAGCGACCTGCTGCCGGCGTGGCCGGCGTTCACCTGCCTCCTCAGACCTCCCCCTCTCTCGATTTTCCTCTCAATCGAAATCCCCAAATGAAGAATGGAGTAAAAGCCCTAGCGTTCCAAAAATCTGAAATCGCCTCCCTCTGTTCGACGCCGCCGCGTCCTGTAACACCAGCGCCTATTAGTCGTCGTTCTCCCTCATTTCTTGGTGGCGCCGATGTAGAACCTGAGCCCGACGCCATCTCTCAGCTTTGCCGCCGCATGAAGGATGCTGTGCCTCCGTCCGTCGCCTCGGCGTGTGATTTCCGGCGAGACTGCCGTATCTGGGTTTCATTCGCCACCGCTGGCCGATTCCGAGAATCGGTGAAGTCGCCACAGCTCTGGTTCGGTGCGCCGTCGTCCTCGATTCAGAGTTGGCAGTAGTCCCCGCGAGTCGCCGCCCACTCGACGTCACTCGATTCAGCTGAACAGGGCAGTAGCCCCGTCCCCTCTAAACGCTAAGTCAATCTATCTCTACTGTAAAGTCTCGTTTTTTTCATAATGGTTATGCAATAAATATCACCAAGCACTGAACTTTCTATTGTGATTATGACATGTGGTTTGAAGTTTGGGGTTCTCTCATGTTTGTGTTCTAGAGTGCAGTGAAGTATGCATATAATGTTTCTCTTATCATCTGTGAAACTGATCAAGTTATGCGCCGCATTTTCTGTATTCCTAATGGAGTTGAACTTAAATGTGTTGTTGGTTGTGAACTGTGATTTCCTAATGTATGAAGCATGCTCTGTTGGGTGTGAAATGTATATACGAGAGTAGTGAACTGTAAAATACCTTGAGAGTTTGCTTTGGTTGGAGATTGCAGTTGAATTGGACAAACAGCAGGTGTTTCTGAAAATAATGTAATTGGTCCTTGCATTAATGCAGGTGGAATCATGGAAGAAGGTAGAGCATTGAAGTCAAGCTTACCTTGAGAATGCTTGGCAGAGAAGGAGTGCAGATTCCTGCCGTTGCTGCTAAGTGTTGAATGGAGAGAGTGGTGGTTTGAGGAGTGAAGTGTGGAGTTTAAACTAGAAGGCTGTATTGTTGGAGTGTGAGAAGTGCAGCAGGCTCAAGAGAATGGGAAAATAGGGGAGTGTGCAGCTGCTGCAGCACATGTCTCCACACCCTTTTCCTTTTTCCCATTTTCTTAAACTTGGGTGTTGTGGCAGGGGTGAAGTGTTTATTGCTGCTACAGTTGCTGCAGAAAAAGGGGAGGGGACGCAGCTGATCTTATTCTCCCCTCTCTCCTTATATTATTTCTTTTGTTGCAGGTGGTAGAATAGAGTTGTAGTATACATGTAGGGTTGTAAGGTTGTAATGGTAAGGGATTAAAAGTTGTGAAGTGATTTAACTAAAATCCTTCAGTGTTGGTCGTTCTGTATTAGAACTTTGGTATCGAGTTTTTCTAATGTCGAGCACTTGTATTCAGATACAGATTAATCGAATAATTCTTGTATCTGATATCTATATTGTCTTGTAAAAATCTAAATTAAAACTGTAGATTGCTAAATTAAATCCATAGATTTAATTCGATCATCATTAAATTAAATCCGTAGATTTAATTAGCTACAAAGTCGGAAATAATTCACGACTTAAGGAACAATATGAATAATTATAAATAACCTCCATCTTGATTAATAGATAACACAACTTTGCTAAGTTGGTTATAACCTTGAATAATAATTATTCATTGATTCAAAGATTAACGTCGCGATTTTAAACACGCGAAGATAAATAAATGCATACTGCTAGTGTAGCGACTCTGTTTCAAAATTACGTAATTCAGAATCATAGTTGGAATTCATAAAGCGTTTCATTTAAAACAAAATTTAATAAACACGCAATACTGGACTTAAATAAATATAAAAGAGCGGGTTGTTACATACTACCCCTCTTAACAAAAATTTCATCCCGAAATTTGCATACCTATGTGAAAAGGTCTGGGTATTTTTCTTTCATCTGGTCCTCAAGTTCCCACGTTGCTTCTTCAGGTCCATGGTGTCTCCACAGTATTTTGACTGACGCGATCGATTTATTCCTCAATTCTTGCACCTTTCGGTCCAAAATGGCTTCAGGTTTTTCCTCGTACGTCAAGTCTGGATTAAGAATCATTTCCTCTTGGTGAATCACGTGTTTGGGGTCAAACACGTACCGTCTCAGCTGTGACACGTGGAACACATTGTGGACGTTTCCAAAGCTAGGTGGCAGCGCCAACCTATACGCTACGGGACCTATTCTTTCAAGGATCTCATAAGGTCCTACAAAACGGGGTCTCAACTTACCCTTAACACCGAATCTAACGATCCCTTTCGAGGGTGACACTTTCAGGAAAACCTTGTCTCCGATTTGAAATTGTAGTTCGGTTCGTCGGGTATCAGCATAAGACTTCTGTCTGTCCTGGGCCTCTTTAATTCTTGCTCTAATCTGGCGGATGGTCTCGATCGTCTCGCTTACTGCATCTGGCCCAAGGATTTTTCTTTCACCCACCTCATCCCAGTAAAGTGGTGATCTACACTTCCTTCCATACAGCGCCTCATAGGGTGCCATATCAATGGTCGCCTGGTAACTGTTGTTGTAAGCGAATTCGATCAACGGTAGCACTGATTCCCAACTTCCTCCTCGGTCTAGCACCACTGTCCTCAACATATCTTCAAGGGTCTGAATCGTCCTTTCTGATTGTCCATCTGTTTGAGGATGAAAGGCGGTGCTAAAGTTTAATCTTGTTCCCAACTCTTTCTGCAAACTGATCCAAAATCTAGAAGTAAATTTTGAATCTCTGTCTGAAGTAATGGATATTGGTATTCCATGTAGCCGTACAATCTCACGGATGTACAGTTGGGCTAGTTTCTCCGATCCATGGGTAATTGGAATCGGTATAAAATGAGCGCTCTTCGTGAGACGGTCTACTATTACCCAAATAGCTGTGTTGCCCCTATTTGTCTTGGGTAGACCCGTCACAAAATCCATTGCTATGTGCTCCCACTTCCATTCTGGGATTTCCAATGGCTGCAATTTCCCATATGGTCTTTGATGTAAAGCTTTCACTTGCTGGCATGCAAGGCAACGCTCTACAAACGAGGCTATATCCCGTTTCATCCCGTCCCACCAAAACTTCTGTTTCAGATCTTGGTACATTTTGGTACTCCCGGGATGAGCGGTATAGGGCGTGTCATGAGCTTCACTCATGATCTCATTTCTTAGTTCCTCGTTATGGGGAACACACAATCTTCCTTCAAAAAGAACGGCGTTATCCGTTGCCTCTTGGTAGCCTCCTGGCGTGCCTGTTCGGATCTTGAGACGAACTTTTTCCAAGCTCTCATCCGCTCTCTGGGCACTGACGATCCTTTCTCTGAGGTCTGGGACGGCTACCAGAGTTGCAATAATTGCTCTTGTCGTTGCCGGTGGCTGAACCACTTCTATCTTCAATTTGTCAAAATCCCTTACAAGCGCGTCCTCTTGAGTGAGAAGAAGTCCTAACTCGGATTGAGTTTTACGACTTAAAGCATCAGCTACTACATTAGCTTTTCCCGGGTGGTAGTTGATACCGCAATCGTAATCCTTCACGAGCTCGAGCCATCTCCTCTGTCTCATGTTCAAGTCTTTCTGCTCGAAAAAGTACTTAAGGCTTTTGTGATCAGTGAAGATTTCACATCTAACTCCATATAGATGGTGTCTCCAAATTTTCAAAGCATGCACAATTGCTGCCAGTTCCAGATCATGAGTGGGGTAGTTCAATTCGTGTGGCCTTAGTTGCCGTGAGGCGTAGGCGATGACCTTTCCTTCTTGCATCAACACACAACCTAGCCCATTTTTGGACGCGTCCGTGAAAATCACGTATTCTTTATCGGCTGCTGGAACTGCTAGTACTGGTGCAGTTGTCAATTTCTTCTTCAGCTCTTGGAAGCTGGCTTCACACTCTTCGTTCCACTTATACTTGATTCCTTTACGAAGTAATTGCGTCATTGGTCTCGCTATTTTAGAGAATCCTTCGATGAATCTCCGGTAGTATCCCGCCAAACCTAAGAAACTCCGGATTTCATTAGGTGTGGTTGGTGATTTCCACTCGCGCACTGCTTGCACCTTGGCGGGGTCCACCTTAATTCCATCTGCTGATACGATGTGTCCTAGAAACATTACTTCTTTCAGCCAAAATTCGCACTTGCTGAATTTGGCGAACAACTTCTCCGTCTTTAATGTCTCCAGGATGATTCTCAAGTGATTTTCATGCTCTTGGTCATTCTTAGAATAGATGAGGATATCATCTATAAACACTAAGACAAATTTGTCTAAGTATGGATGGAAAACTCGATTCATGAGGTCCATGAATACTGCCGGTGCATTGGTTAGACCAAAAGGCATGACAACGAATTCATAGTGACCATATCTTGTGCGGAAAGCGGTCTTGGGTATATCCTCTGGTCTGATCTTCAGCTGGTGATACCTAGACCTTAAATCTATTTTTGAGAATACACTGGCTCCCTTGAGTTGATCGAACAAATCATCTATCCTTGGAAGAGGGTATTTGTTTTTAAGCGTCAGTTTGTTCAATTCTCGATAATCAATGCACATCCTCATGGTTCCATCTTTCTTCTTGACAAAGAGTACAGGCGCTCCCCAAGGCGAGACACTGGGCCTGATGAAACCCAAGTCCAAGAGTTCCTGTAGTTGCACCTTCAATTCTTGTAGTTCCTTTGGGGCCATCCTGTATGGTGCCTTTGATACTAGGGCAGATCCAGGTTCTAGATCAATGGTGAAATCTAGTTGCCTGTCTGGAGGTAGTCCCGGCAATATTTTAGGAAAAACTTCTGGAAAGTCTCGTACTATTGCCACATCTTCCACCTTCTTGTCTTCACTAGCTTCCCCGTTTAGGTAGACGAGATAAGCTGTGCTTCCTTCCTTCATCATCTCCTTTCTGGCTTGTAATGCGGATATCACTGGTACTCTTTTCTTCATACCTATGCCGTGAAATTCCGTCGGTTCCTTTCCAGGTGGTCGAAGAGAAATTTTTCGTTCACTACAAAGGATGGTGGCGTGATTCTCAGCTAGCCAGTCCATTCCTAAGATCATATCTATGTCCCACATGAGCAGAATATTAAGATTGTTCGCTACCATCTTAAGTTCTCCTATTTCAAATTCTACGTTCGAGCAAACATGTGTGGTGGTAGATCTTCCTCCTGAGGGTGTAGTAATTCTTAAGGCACACTTAGCTCGTTCTGATTCGATTTCTAAGGTATCTACGCAAGGGGCAGATATAAAAGAATGCGAGGCACCAGTATCGAACAGAATCATAATGGAAAAACCTTTAAGCTTGCCCATACCTGCCAGGTTTCCCTGGTTTTTCTCGGGCTGGTTTTGGGTGAGAGCAAAGGCTCTCGCCTGCTGCGGCAATGGTTGCTGCCGCCTCTGTTGCTGTTGGCGCTGTTGGTGCTGGTGTTGGTATTGCTGCTGGTATGGCTGTTGTTGGCGGGGCTGGTGTTGCCCTTGAACTGCTCGCAGGGGCTGGGCATAAGTGGCCCTGATTGCCGCGCCCTGTTGTTTGTTGGGGCACTGTGAGGAGTAGTGGCCCTTCTGGCCACACGTGTAGCAACTGTCAGTTCCAGCCCTACAGACACCACGATGTGGTTTGTGGCATTTTGGACAAAGGGGAACTTCATTTTGTCTTTGGCTGCCTCCCGCCGGGGCAGGACCCTGTTGTTTCCCTTGTCCTTGTTGCTGATATTGTCCCAACGGCGCATTTCCTTGCCATGGTCTCTTATTAGTCTGATTTTCATTTCTCCCATGGTCGTTCCAGTTGCGCTTCCCTTTAAAGTTCTGAGGGCGTGCAGGTGGGTTGGCTGGCGCTGAGGTCTGTGGCGGAGCCAACCTTTCTACTGGCATCGCAGCTTCGATGTCCAGTGCCCTGTTCAAAGACTCAGTGTATGAGAGTCCACCATGACTAGCTAGAGTCATCCGAATCTCGTGCCTTAGACCGGCACAAAATTTCTCCGCCATTTTCTCATCAGTATCCACCTGCTGCGGAGCATAACGCGATAGATCGCAGAATTCTCTGTCATACTCTGTCACTGTCTTCTTCCCTTGTTTCAGGCTATAGAACTCAGCCTCCTTCTTCTTTCTGTAGCTTTTGGGAATATACTTATCGTATAATCCAATTTTAAAGTCTTCCCAAGTGTAAGCTGCCCATTGTTCGGGAGTCAGAGTCTTTCGGCGGGCTTCCCACCAAAAGTCAGCCGATCCGGCTAGTTGGAAAGACATGCACGAGAGTCGCTCCTCTTCTGTGCAGTGTAGGAAGGTGAAGATACGCTCCAAGGCGCGTATCCAAGCTTCGGCCTCGGCTGGGTCGCCTGTCCCAGTGAACGTGGGCGGATTCTGTCGAAGAAAAAGTTCTTCAGTCCTTCTAGCAGGGGGTGGAGGGGGTGGGGTAGGTTCCCTGTCGTTTCGCCGCCCTTCAGGTATTTCATCGCGATTTCCATCATTGTTAACGTTTCTCCTAGGGGGGCGACCTCGTTTAGGCGGCATTCTACAAATTACAAACACCCTTTTTTAATACATTCTATACAGGAATCTCTAAGGCAATTAATAAGGAACTGTTTGTCAAATTTAACTTATCATAACTCCAAAACTAAGATATTAACAGGAACCGTTGCATACACAAGTCACATTATTCAAAGTTACTACATTCTTAACTGACTTGTGAAGAATAAAACCCGTAGAGAAACATAAAACATACACGAGATCGTCGCAGAAAGCCCATGCTAGGGTCATATATAGATATATCATGGAAAAATTGCCTCATCGAGGGTTTTTACATCGTCGACCAAAGCGTAAGTAAAGTCGATCCGAGTACTCCCTATGGTGTACCGGTTTACTAGCTAAGCAACCTCGCAAGGGTACTTAATCATGGAACGTCCTAGAGACCAACGTTTTCGTACTAATGCTAGCTAGAGACAACATAAATAAAATCATAGTCATAAGTTACAAAAATATCGGAATGAATCATCGTTTCCGGAAAACATCAACAAGCTTAAAAATTATCAAATCCGCGAACCCTGAGTCGCGGTACGGCTGCTCCTTGGTGACGTTAGGGGGTCCTCCTCCGGATCCTCCTCGGGGTCCTCCTCCGGATCCTCCTCGGGGTCCTCCTCAGGATCCTCGCCTGGCTCCCAGATGGGCAACGGAGTCTCTCCCTGGCCCTCGCCTGTCTCCTGCATGATCTGGGCTGAGCGGAAGATGTCGTCCACAATCTCACGGATCGGATCATCTCTGGTGCTGATCCTGACCGTGGTGCGAGGCTTGATCGGAGCTGGAGGTGGCACGGGCTCGGGATGAGTAATCCTCATCGTACCATACGGTACTGTACCATCATCCTCCTGCATAGGGGCTTTGCCCCTATCTATGAACTCCCTCAGGTTGGACATGACCCTGTCAGCGTTGGCCATGGCAGTCGAAAGCCTTGCTTCTGCCGTAGGTATCATTGGTGGTGGAGGAGTAGCAGCCCGGGCTGATGAGTCAGGAGGCGATGGGAAATCCCTGCGAGCCCGTGGACGAGAAGGGCCTGCCTCGTCATCGTGCCTACCACGGCGCCCTAGAACTGAGGCTCGTGGTGGAGGATCTCGGGGCAAGGCCATCGAGGGCTCGGGAGCAGTAGTGGGTGCTTCCGCTGGCAAAGGCGTCCCCACCTGTACATAGTCTCCCGGCAGGATGTAGGGCCCTAGAGGGGCGCGGCCCCACAAGGTGAAACAGGCCTGAAGCTCCGCAATGAAGCTAGGGAAGTCTCCCGCGAGGTCGTGGTAATCCTCCCGGCGAAAGATGTAATGGGCAGAGATCAGCCTAGCCCATCCTTGCCATTCGGAAGGTAACAGTAAGATCAACCTCTGGATACCGTCATACCCCGATACTCCATGTACACTCGCTTCGACCCAGTGTCTGTGAAAACCTGCGAGAAATTGTCCGAGGTTATCCCCGTGACATGGAGCATAGGTGCGGTAGGACCGCTCGACCTCTTCTGGGCTAGCCCATGGGGGCAGTGGTCGTCGTCGGGTGAAAACAGTCCTCGCCATCTAACAAAGGAAGTTCTATCATCAAAAAGTAACACACGACAAGTAACTCTAAGCGATAAGGCTCTAAATATCTAAAATCGGAAAACAAGTTTGGTTCGATAACCATAACGTGCAAAAACATCACATCATCTAAATCTAGCATTTACACAAGCCATACAGGTTCTTAATACTTAATCACAGATTACCAATTCGACTTTCATATAGTTCTAATGTCGTTGTTTACCGATCTTAGGGCTTGTTATGCAATGATGATATACTCTTAGATCTAGCAACGAGCACTAAAATTTCATTAAAAAGTTAAAAAGGCCAAGCCAATTCGAGATCTCATCGTAGGAAAACACTCGAATATTTAAGCTATGCCCATGCCATTATCGTACTATTGGCGTTCGTTACGCTGCTCGATCTTCATGTTCGTGGTTTCATCGTGCGACTCTTCGTGTGATCCCTCTTTTTCTATTCCAACCGTCCTTGTTGATGTCATCATAACATGAAGAAAAGTTAAGGCATCTCCTTAAGTTCTCTTCTATGTTCCGTCGCGTGAGTGAGCATATATAACTTAACAGTTCTAAGTTCTTGTGATTCATACAGTAGTCATACTTATTCATGCTTCATACATTTCAAGAAATTAACTTAATTAAAACTTGAAAGTACTTACCATAACCTCTGTTGAGCGTGACGAGATGTAGTGCCAAGCTTTTGTCAACTAGTTTAAAAGTATATTGACTTACTTAATCTAGACTCAACTTAGAAAGAATGACTAGTACTCAGAGCAAAAGAAACGCTCTGATACCATTCTGTCGCGACCGCACTTGCTAATGATAGCAAATTCGGGGAAACCGCGACTAAGGGAGGGGATTTAGGAGCGGGATTTAGAAAGGGGCATATTTGGTCTCTTGATGACTCGACTTGTATAAGGAAAACAATTTAAATTAACTAGAATTTAACGAAGGTCAAAAGGAAACGTACATAATATTATCCGAAAGAGGTACTCAACGAGTTTGAGTACATTTTTAAATAATACATATTGTTTGACAAATGACATAATATCATAACGAAATCAGTGTTCGCAGCGGAATAACAGTTTGAGTATATGTATGAAGACATATACTCTACTCTGAGGTAATCATCCTAGATTGACAAAAGCTCCGCTTGCACACTACATCCTCGATCACAGCTCAACCTGCACATTTATAAATACATACAGGGCTAAGTACGAGAGTACTTAGTGGACACTTGCCGAAATTTACATACATGCATAATATTTTATTGTCAAGCCTTTAACAGTAGTAAGATACGAGGGTTTTCCTTTAAAGACTCGTATTTACCAAACATAATATCATTTCTTTCATCAATAACCCGCGCAGGCATTTTAATATCATTAATCACCATATCAGTAACTCGTGCCGAGAGGGAGGCCTCCCTCTACGGACACTATGATCGGCCAACCCGCTAGATGACTCACGATCACAAGGTGTACACTAATTCCGAAGGGATTTGCGGTCCCATCCAGAATCCGAATTCGATTATCATCAGATAGGCAATTAATAACAAAACATAAAGCATTTAGGCATTGACAATATCATTCAAAATTCATAAGCATAAAGTCTTAACAATTCTACTATATAGTTTTAGTTTATACGTAAGAAAGCCCACCTGGTAGTAGAGACTCACGACTAAGCCTTAAACTCTGGTGCCTGACCTTTAATACGAGAAAATAAAGCAAGATTTTAATACAAGGAAATTCTCAAATGAATGAGGATGCGTAATGTAATTATGCAAGGCTCATATTCCTCTAATTATTGGTCCAACTATTGGATTAAAGCTCGTCCTATGAAACCGGATAGTTATTCTTAATAATCCACTCATCTTGAATTAGTCTAACTCACTTACCAACTAATAATTAGTAAGTATTAAAATTAATCGCTAATTAAAAATAATTAGGATTAATAAAGAGAGCCTAAAATAATAAGTCTTATTGGACTTAACTAAAGAAATCTCATAGGATTTAATCAACTAATTAGTAGGAGCCCAAATATTACAAATATAATAAGAGCCCAAAACTAAACTAATAAGCTTCAGCCGAAATTGGCCCAACAAAAACAAATCAGGCCCAAGAACAGAATCAGCCCAAATCCTCTCTTTTCTCCCCCAACTCACGATTCCTCTCTTTTTCAAAACAGAAACGCCTCTCTCTCCCTCCTCTCTCTCGCTCCGCCTTCATCGAGGCTTCTGCTGCCGCCGCGGTCTCCTGCAGTCCAGCGACCTGCTGACGGCGTGGCCGGCGTTCACCTGCCTCCTCAGACCTCCCCCTCTCTCGATTTTCCTCTCAATCGAAATCCCCAAATGAAGAATGGAGTAAAAGCCCTAGCGTTCCAAAAATCTGAAATCGCCTCCCTCTGTTCGACGCCGCCGCGTCCTGTAACACCAGCGCCTATTAGTCGTCGTTCTCCCTCATTTCTTGGTGGCGCCGATGTAGAACCTGAGCCCGACGCCATCTCTCAGCTTTGCCGCCGCTTGAAGGATGCTGCGCCTCCGTCCGTCGCCTCGGCGTGTGATTTCCGGCGAGACTGCCGTATCTGGGTTTCATTCGCCACCGCTGGCCGATTCCGAGAATCGGCGAAGTCGCCACAACTCTGGTTCGGTGCGCCGTCGTCCTCAATTCAGAGTTGGCAGTAGTCCCCGCGAGTCGCCGCCCACTCGACGTCACTCGATTCAGCTGAACAGGGCAGTAGCCCCGTCCCCTCTAAACGCTAAGTCAATCTATCTCTACTGTAAAGTCTCGTTTTTTTCATAATGGTTATGCAATAAATATCACCAAGCACTGAACTTTCTATTGTGATTATGACATGTGGTTTGAAGTTTGGGGTTCTCTCATGTTTGTGTTCTAGAGTGCAGTGAAGTATGCATATAATGTTTCTCTTATCATCTGTGAAACTGATCAAGTTATGCGCCGCATTTTCTGTATTCCTAATGGAGTTGAACTTAAATGTGTTGTTGGTTGTGAACTGTGATTTCCTAATGTATGAAGCATGCTCTGTTGGGTGTGAAATGTATATACGAGAGTAGTGAACTGTAAAATACCTTGAGAGTTTGCTTTGGTTGGAGATTGCAGTTGAATTGGACAAACAGCAGGTGTTTCTGAAAATAATGTAATTGGTCCTTGCATTAATGCAGGTGGAATCATGGAAGAAGGTAGAGCATTGAAGTCAAGCTTACCTTGAGAATGCTTGGCAGAGAAGGAGTGCAGATTCCTGCCGTTGCTGCTAAGTGTTGAATGGAGAGAGTGGTGGTTTGAGGAGTGAAGTGTGGAGTTTAAACTAGAAGGCTGTATTGTTGGAGTGTGAGAAGTGCAGCATGCTCAAGAGAAGGGGAAAATAGGGGAGTGTGCAGCTGCTGCAGCACATGTCTCCACACCCTTTTCCTTTTTCCCATTTTCTTAAACTTGGGTGTTGTGGCAGGGGTGAAGTGTTTATTGCTGCTACAGTTGCTGCAGAAAAAGGGGAGGGGACGCAGCTGATCTTATTCTCCCCTCTCTCCTTATATTATTTCTTTTGTTGCAGGTGGTAGAATAGAGTTGTAGTATACATGTAGGGTTGTAAGGTTGTAATGGTAAGGGATTAAAAGTTGTGAAGTGATTTAACTAAAATCCTTCAGTGTTGGTCGTTCTGTATTAGAACTTTGGTATCGAGTTTTTCTAATGTCGAGCACTTGTATTCAGATACAGATTAATCGAATAATTCTTGTATCTGATATCTATATTGTCTTGTAAAAATCTAAATTAAAACTGTAGATTGCTAAATTAAATCCATAGATTTAATTCGATCATCATTAAATTAAATCCGTAGATTTAATTAGCTACAAAGTCGGAAATAATTCACGACTTAAGGAACAATATGAATAATTATAAATAACCTCCATCTTGATTAATAGATAACACAACTTTGCTCAGTTGGTTATAACCTTGAATAATAATTATTCATTGATTCAAAGATTAACGTCGCGATTTTAAACACGCGAAGATAAATAAATGCATACTGCTAGTGTAGCGACTCTGTTTCCAAATTACGTAATTCAGAATCATAGTTGGAATTCATAAAGCGTTTCATTTAAAAAAAAATTTAATAAACACGCAATACTGGACTTAAATAAATATAAAAGAGCGGGTTGTTACAAGTATAGACAAGTAGTCAAGACAAACTCCTTCCATCTATACTGTAGCTTAAACCAACGACTCGTCCTAGAGTCATCTCGGCTGTGATCAGTTTATATCTCTTAAGGTTATTCCAATAATATGATCTTCTGTGATCTACAACACACCATATAATCTACTTATATAGAGACAAAGGACATACATATGCAATCATGAACACAATTAGATAGGAGATTAAATAGTGAACTTAGGAAACATTGTATACAAGCATAAAATGTTCTTGCTTTCAGTATATAAATCCAACATACAAAGTATTTATATTGCTCATCTCTGCAAGATATTTAATATGGGTATTCTTAGCGCTGGCCTTCTTATGCGCCCAAAGAAATGAAAGTCCATCATATTTGACAACATGCAAGAATCAAAGGAGAAATCAAGTATGCGACCACAACTCCATAATCAAGGAAAAATTCTTATCTTTGTTTATTGGCATGAAAAATCTTATATGTTGATAATTTGCAGGGTTGATATATTTTGTCTCTACTGTTTTGCTTGACATTTTTTTATATATATCTAACGAGTTACAGGGTTGTAAAATCGTGTATGTTTAGTCCATTTGGGAGAACAGCACAACGCTGGCTCTAACAATACTTGATTGGTTGAACACGAAGAAGACACGGCTCAACCAGACTAGGGGAAATAGCTTATGAGGACTAAATTATGCATTAGCGCTGTGCTTAACAGTGCTGGAATATTTCTCTCAATTATTATTATTTAATGTTATTCTTATTGTTGTTTTGAATATTTTGTGCGTGCTAACTTGACAGAGCTGACTTTAGTAATCGGGAATTTCATAGTAGCTCAACCATGTTCTCGCCTTGGCAACCCAACCTTGGCTCCCAACCTCGACAATTCGGCGTTACTTTGACTGGGATAGTCCACTCTTGGTTCCCGGCGTTGACTATTTAGCGCTGGCTAATGTAATAGGGGCTTAGGCCTGTCTACTTGAATTAATGGGCCTAAAGGGCTTTAGGTTTATTTTAATGCTTATAAATAGGTATTTGGTTATTGGACTAGGGACTCTTATCTTTTATTCACTCCTCATTGTAAAATTTAAACTCTCAAGTATAGTGAAAAACCTCCAAAACCCACTCGTGGATGTAGATCTTAACGATCGAATCCACGTAAATCTTCATGTCATTTTATTATTTTATTTAGTTGTGGATTCTTGTTATATCTTGGCAATGATGATTTAATATTGAGGATTGATTTTATATTACTATATATAATTGTGTCTCGATACATCAAGTTGATAATATCCCTTTGAGCCTTTAGGTGCTTGATGCGTCTTCGACTTTTGGGCCATTTGGCCCTATTTTTTCTCTTTATTTGTGTCAGTTCAGGTCTGTCCAGGGGAAAACAAAGTTGTCGGGGAAGAAAGGCCCAGTAGAGTGGAAACAGAAGAAATGTGGTTGGAATGGGCATTACCAAGCCCAGATTGCAATGTTATGTTTACCAGCAAGGAGCCTAGGCGTAGTACCTCTCCAGTCTAACTTGGGGCATGGGAACCCGAAGCAACCCACCTGGTATGAGTCAAACCGCATGAAGCAATCCGTCTGACCACTACAATGAGAAGCAGACAGCCAAAGCCAAGAAAGGAAAGTAAATCCCGAAGATTTGGAGGAAGGATGCAGCTAGAAGAATCTGGAGAAAAGGAAAGGTTGACTACAGCATGCAGCTGGAAGCTATCTTCAATCGGATCAATCAAGGATTGAGCTAAAGAATGAAAGAAGATCTCGATGAAGATATGAAGCTGGCGCAGCTAGGGTTAGACCTTCACCGTTTGGCAGTATAAAAGGTTGAAGATGTGCGGCGTGAAGAAGCTCTTGGCCCTTTTGAACTCTTGTTTTACTTAGATTACTACTTTAATCCTGCCGTGTTATGGCATTCAAAACAATTTATATTTTTAGTGCTTATTCCTATTTCCGTTTGCTTTCCGTTTGAACAAGATTAAGGTTCGTGGCCTTAGGTATTATTTCTCTTATTCAAGTATTTCCTTTTTGTTTTATGATGTGTTTAATTCATTTCGCATTTATGAATTCTGCTATGTGTGAGTAGTTCATTCGGTGAGGTTTTAGGAGTGGAAATAATTGTTGTCAACATGTAAACATTCGTGAGGCATTTGTTCTTTCAGTTGAGTCTCGTGGTTCCGGATGGATCTGTTCGAAACCATGGGCAGTAGGGGCCTAACGGGTGATCTCCGTTCAGTAAAACGCTGTCCGTGTCAAGCAAAGGCCAGGGTATACCAGGGCGTGACAACCGGTATACCCAAGACCGAGTAGTTGAGCAGCGTCAACAAAAGGCGTTGTAGATCCGGAAGGTGGGAAAATGATTGATGGGATACACTGTCCTTCCTCAGTCTTGGGCTTCTCTAGAGACTATCCACCAGCTGTGACGAGGCATCAAGCCATGGTTATCAAACGAGGAAGGTAACTTCTGCGCCGTAGCATGTCTATGACTGGTCGGCTAACAAGCCGAAAATGGTTGTGTCCAGGAGGCATGTGTCACTCAAAGTGCAGAGTTGGGGACCTCGAGAAAGAAGGTTGGTGAGGGTCATACTTGGTGAGTAACGGGTATGACTACCATCTAAGAAGAAGTGAAGCACTGCCTTGTGACCGGGGATTGTGTGACCTTCGGACCAAGTGACTACAATGGACTTAACCATCCTAAGTGAGAAGTATAACCTCTTGAAATGCCCCAATGTCTTTGGGCCACGCGTTGGGTTTATATGGATCATGGACGGATCATCAGTATGCCTATGACCGAAACGAATGTTGACAACAGTTATGACCTAACCGAACAACCTCACCCCTTTGTTATTATTGATCTTGTTTAGTTTCTTGTGCAGAGTATACAGATTGAGACCTGTGACACCTCAGTTTATCGTCGGAGAACAAAGTAGTTCCTCACTCCCTGTGGGATTCGACCCTATACTTACCACTAAGACTTGTTTCTTGTTGTGAGACGTAGGAGCGTGTATTGTCTGTACCGGGCATACACAAGTATTTTGCTCACACCGCACGACGGGTGTGTGTCAGTGCTCATAAGGATTATTATACAATAAACCCGACCGGTCAAAATTAATTTCAACTATAATAATAATCTTAGAGAAATTTCACTCTTGGATAATATATTGATTAATTAAAGTTGTCAAATAATCTTAAATTAATTAATGATTATGGATTATCTTAAACATGATGAGAAACAATTAATGAAAATGAGTCATATTTGTAATACGGATGAGTTTAATTAGATAATGCAATATTAATCCTTTAATCCAATGAATTATATTGATAGACTTGAATTTAAATTCTGATAGACTTATAGTTATTCAAGCCTATCAGAAAGTCTTATCCTAATCTTCCTAAGAATCCGTATGTTAGCCCAACGACCCCTATAAATAGGGAAGATGAGAGAATACAATTCCTACACTAGAGAAATTTGTGTCCCCCTATTACACAGAGGATCAAAAAATTCATCTTCCAATTAGAGGAGTTTTGTGCTCCTGTTTTAACTATTAGGCTCGATCATCCAACATTCAAGTCATAGGATGAAACAAGCTAGAAGAGTCTCAGGTTGAATGAGTAGCTGGTAAAGTATTCAAAGCCCAGTAACAACAACAAAGTAAAATTCAGATATCTAGATCTGTAGTATTCCACTCTATCTAGGTGTAGATTTACTATATGATAGCTATAGAAAATTAATATGCATGAGTTTTTTATTTTATCATCCTATGAGATTCTTGGTAGAATAGTGAACTCCTTAATCTGGTTCCAGTAGTTGGTATCAGAGCCAATCATAGGCTCTGAGAAATATTAAATATTACTCCCTCCGTCCACGAATCATCTTCCTATTTGGTGTTCGGCACGGGTTTTAAGAAAGCTGAAAAAGGTGGTGTAAAGGTGGTGTAAAAGACTAAAAGGGTAGTGATAATGTATTGTGATTACTTTTAGTAATCTTTCACTAACTATTTGTCATTTTTTTAAAGCTTTGACTTAAATTATTTTTGTTTTTTCTCTTAAGCTATTTTTTGATTTTTTTTAATGTTTAATTAAATTTATTCTTAGGTTTTTTAATTGTTTAATTAAATTTATTCTTAGATTTTTTTGTACAGTACAGTGCAAAATAGGCTGCGAATTTAAATGTCAAAATAGGCTGCGAATTTAAATGTCAACAAATCAAGAGATTTCAAATAGAGAAAAAGTTGACTTCATTGAAAATGAATTAAAGGTGATTTACAAGACAAAAGTGGCGCCACTTCTGCCACTAACACCCTCCTAAAATTTTGGAGGGAATTCTAAACCACACCTACCTACTTACTTAGTCAATAAATACATGGAGTAGTAGTTGAACTCATTCAATGCTCTCAACAACAAAAAATGGCAGAATTTAGGGGAAGCAATAAACTAAGTGAAGACAAAAGGAATCAAATAGCACAGTGGCTATTGCAACATAGTTCGAACGGCAAATTGAAGTACGGGGCTAAGCAAGAGGCTGCCAGCTTCTTCAACACCAGTGACAGAACGATCTATACGATCTGGAAGGTGGCAGCGGCGCAGCATGCAGCAGGCATTCCTATCAAATTAAAGAACATGAAAAAAGGGTCAACTCACAAGGACAAATTCAAACTCGATGCAGAAAAGGTAAAAAGTCTTAGTGTTCTACAAAGATCATCCATTAGAGTGATGGCATGTTCATTAGGTGTTAGTAAGTCGCTTCTTCATACTTGCATGAAAAGGAAGGAACTTAGAGCACATACCAATTCAATCAAGCCTTTCTTAACTACTCAAAACAAAAAAGCAAGGTTGCAATGGAGCCTATCACAGCTAAGTGATGTGAGTGAGATGGGAATGAGGAAATTTCAAACAATGTTTAACACTATACATATAGACGAGAAGTGGTTTTACCTAACAAAGACTAAGGATAGGTATTACCTTATGCCGGATGAGAAGGAACCATATAGAAGTTGCAAATCTAAGAGATTTATTCTGAAAATCATGTTTGTATCTGCCATTGCACGCCCAATCATAGATGAACAGGGCAATGTTCTCTTTGATGGAAAATTGGGCATTTTTCCATTCACAAATGAAGAGGCAGCGAAAAGAAACTCAAAGAACAGATCCAAAGGCACTATGGAAGTAAAACCAATACCAAACATCATAAAAAACATCATGATGGAATGCATGATCGCTAAGGTATGTGTTTACTATAGTATGCTATCAGAATTTAATACTCCATTAATCATTTAGCTTTTTTACTTTTCTCCACAGATGTTACCTGCTTTTAAGGCTAAGTGGCCTACATTTTCAAGCAAAGACATTTTCATACAACAGGACAATGCGAAGCCACACATCAAACCTGATGACCCGGAGTTTCTAGCAGTTGCAAACTTAGATGGTTTCAATTTCCAACTAGTTTGCCAACCTGCGAACTCGCCGGACACCAATGTCAATGATCTTGGTTTCTTTAGAGCAATTCAAACATTGAAGGACCAGAAACCAGCCAAGGATGTCAATGAATTACTCAAAAATGTTCATGAAGCATACTTAGAGTATCCACCACAGAAAATCAACCATGTCTTCCTCACTCTACAGGGATGTTACCATGAGATACTCAAAGCTAAAGGGGATAACAACTACACAATCCCTCATATGAACAAAGAAAGATTGGAAAGGGCAGGGACTCTACCAGAGACTCTACAAGTTGATGAAGTACTAGTGCAAGAGTGTGTTGAGTACCTAGAGGGACTACAAGATAATGGCAGCTATGAAGAGGCAGCAAATCAAACCATGGAGGAAGCAGAGATGCAAGAAATCATGGAGGGGCTCATGCATGTGCAAATCAATTAGAGTAGTGTAGGAATTCCATTTTGGGTTGGGTTTACAAAACCAAACATCATTCCATGGCTTCATTTTGTATGTTTGGAATGTAAACTTTTTAAGTGTAAGACATTTTGTATGTTTACATCATAAGAAACCTCCAAACTAAGTCATAAACTTAGTGATGGCTATCTTATGAGGTAAACAATTCCCCTCAGATTATACATCATCATTGGGGCTGACTAAGACCAACTTATAGTATCAGTAGTAATCAATTAAAATCTGAAATGCAGGCATCACCAACAAGTATTCAGAGAACATATACACAACAGCAGAGAACATATACAGAGCACCAAAGCAGGCACAACAAGCAAACAACAAACACCATAGGCATCACCAGCCAACCAACAGACCCCATAGGCATCACCAGCCAACCAACAGACCCCATAGGCATCACCAGCCAACCAAAAGACCCCATAGGCATCACCAGCCACCAACAAAACAAAAGAGACGATAGATTCAGTTAAGGCATCACCTTAATCGAGCAAATCTAGCATGCAAGGAAAATAGATGGCTAGGGTTTTAAGGTAGCGGCGGCGCGGACAAGGATCTGAAGGCGGCGGCGGTGCACGGGGCAGCGGCCGTACGTCAGAGACGAGGCCACCGGCAGCAAACCATGCTTGGTACTCAGTATCGTCGGCGATGGACTCCGAAATACCTACGTATTTCGTGTATTTCTCAGCTTCAAACTGAGCAAAATTGTAAAAGATGGCTTCTTCCACAGATCCGGGTGCCGGCGCCGTTAGAGGTGGAGTAGGGGTCGGCGGCGACCACGGGTCAACAGATCCAGTTGCCGGAGTGGAATCTACAAAAGATTCAGTCTCCTCAACCATGGATTCCGTCTCCACCACGAATGAATCAGTCTCTGGCACAAATGATTCAGTCTCCGGCACGAATGATTCAGTCTCCGGCACGACCTCTTCAAGAGAAGCCACATACTTATTCACTACATCTTCCATGGAGGGATAGACGAAAAAGGTATCGACTTCCTCTGATTCAACAACCCTCTCAATTGAATAAGTGGGAGGAGACGTCGAAAGAGAAGCCATAGAACATCAACCGGTGGGAGGAAGAAGAAGATCGAAGAAGATGAAGTCAAGGGAAAGCGGCGCTTCTCTTTGATGGAAGTTAGGGTTTGCGCCGATTTGGTTCCAATTCCCTTTTTAGGGAATAAAATAGGGAAGCAAGTAAATCCGAAATAAAGAGGCTGACAGCTGTTAGCCAATTTAATTAGATGAGCTAATTAAGTGAGATTAAATAGTGAGTAGTGTGGTGGGCCCAAGTAATTTAAAAATAAAGGAAGGGTATATATGTCTAAAAAGCAGAGTAGGAAGTTATTTGGTGGACAAAATTTTAGAGGCAAACAGGAAGATGATTCGTGGACGGAGGGAGTAGTATATTTGATTTTGGCTTTCAATTTTATGTGAGCATGATTGGATTTAGATATAGATCTGTGAGAAAATATTTTCCGCATGTATCTAATTATCACGGCAGAAATTGAATAAATAAATTTATTTATTTTATTTTTATGCTATTTTTGGTTTGTTTGATTTATGGCGCGTTGTAAATGTTGGAAAAATTATGATGTTTTGATTAGATCCCAAAACCTTGAAACTGATGATGATATGCCAAAGCTTTATCTTGTAGACTGCAACTCAAATATTAGAGAGTGTGATTTTTATGTTTACCGGATATCAGTTTGGTGAGTGAGCTCATGGATCAGCTGCACAATCTACAAGATTAGTTGAAGAACTGATAAGTATCAGTTCTTCAAGTACTAGGAGATCAACTGATTGGGAATCAGATGATCACATCTGACTGAAGGCATGGCCCCACAAATCTACAAATGCCACGTAAGTCCTAAAGTCAAGAAAATAAAAGACGGAGTCAACCTACGATGTGTGACAAAGCGGAGAAGATATTTAATACTGCATAGTTGACATTAAATGAGTATCTTGCTCTTTCAGAAAATGTACATCCTAGTACAAAATTTTTGCATAGGCGTGTCGGAGCTCGTCGTTAAAACTTCGAGCAAATGAAATTTGTAATTGTCCTATGCCCTGCAATCAAGATTAGTTAATGGCAAGTATAGGGTCGAACCCACAAGGAATCGATGTATCTTGGTATTCAATGTTAGAGTTTATAAAGGGTTACCCTCTCTGGGCAAAGGTGTCACTCGCCAGTACTGTGGCCAAATACGGAATGTAAATCTAAATCTAGGCAATATGTAAAAGCTGAAAATAAACAAGAAATATGTCAGTACTAAAGGAAACCTGGTCTGGGCATAGTCTAAGTAAGGTATTGAGTATTTCATTCGGCCATCGATACAAGGGTTTTCATATTGCCTTCATGTCCTTGGTGTTGGATTTGTATACTGAAAGCAAGAACGTTTTATGCTTGTATACAATGATTCATGTGTTCACTATTTAATCTCCTATCTGATTGTGTTCATGATTGCATATGTATGTCCTTTGTCTCTATATAAGTAGATTATATGGTGTGTTGTAGATCACAGAAGACCATATAATTGGAATAACCTTAAGAGATATAAAATGATCACAGCCGAGATGACTCTAGGACGAGTCGTTGGTTTAGGCTGCAGTATAGATGGAAGGAGTTTGTCTTGACTACTTGTCTATACTAGTACGTCATAACGTATTGATAGGATCACAGTGAGATGTATTCTTCTATCTGACATAAGTGAAGAATCAAGATCTCGGCGACTTAATAGAATCTTAATACTAATAAGATTTCAAATATATATGTTGATTCGTGCATCACTTTGACTTACTATGGGTGAGAGTTATATATTAACTTGAGTACTCTGTATCTTGGGTGATAACGGTCAATATATGATATTTGGTTATCTGTATTAGTACCCGTATCCAGTATAAGATAATGACATCCCCTTAAGGAGCTCAATAATTCTAGGCATCCAGATTATGTTTCCTAAATTTAGAAACGAGCACACTTCAAATCAACTATCATTATTGTAATAATGTGCTCATTAATTGGAAAATCCCCACTTGTACTTAATCACACCTTCATCTTGAGACTGGTGTTAGAGTAGAAGTAGGTTGTTAGGAGATTAAGCCGCAAGTAGTAAGACAGACTGAAATATAAGAATCAGAGAGTATGCAGCAATGCATAAGACTGACTTGAAATCTGATAGGTATTCAACGGATGCAATCCGCGTAAGTTGCAACGTGTCACTTTCGTAGTACAAAGTAAAGTACCAATTGGCTTGAGAAGCCCGGCTGATAGGCTGACCTTTTGCTTTGTACCAAGAAATTCAGAAGTTAGTAAATTCCTATGTCACAAATGGACAAACAATTGATATCAGAGCAAGGGGTCAAAAGACCTTTGTATCTGTATATCATGTCAAGTTAAACTGATCTACCTATTTTTTAAAAACATAGTTTTCATTCATATCTAGTGCATATCTTTGTCTTCCCATATTCTCTGTAGGTAAATATGAGTTATGAAAGCTCGGGATGAAGAGCTACTTGCTGAGCCAGCACAACATGATGTGGGACGTTCTCACAAAAAGGCCAGTTGTCATCTCCTCAACCACTCCAAGAGTTCACTTGATACTTGAAAATCAATAGGTGATATTTGAACCGAACGATTAATCTAAGTACACTCATGAAGAAACGAAGAAGGTGAACTTCGACAAAATTGCCAAGAACGCTCTGCAAAGCACACTCAACAATGCACATGCATTGAAGATGTCATCTTGTGAAACTGCCAAATAGCTACGGGAGACTCTCGAATCAATGTGCGTTTGTTCGGAAGAGATCAAAGAGAAAACCTCACCATAGTTTGTCAGGAGTTTGACGACTTCAGAATGCATAAAGGAGAAAGTCTCGAGTATTTGGAAATGAGATTCCGACTCATCATCGGAGAAATCAACGCTCTCCGAAAAGACTAGTACATGCTGAGAGAACTGAACATTAAGGTTCCATAAGCGCTATCGACAACATAATGAACTGTCAACACAAAGCTGAATTCAATTATCTTTCCACTGGTAAATTATTCGCTGTGTTGAAGACTGATGAGTATGATCTCATAAGAACCAAAGCTCAACTGTCAAGAGATCTTGCAGAAGAAAAAGAAATTCCTTCAACGTCTGGGGCATATGCGATGCTCTAAACACTGAATCCAAGACCAAGACAACAAAGTTAAGGTCAACCAAGCCTAAAAAGAAGGGAAATGAAGAGATGTCCAAGAAGGATCTTCTGGAGCAATACAACTGGATGGCCAGAAGGTTCAACAGAATGAATGCAAGACTGAGTAGATACTGAAGTAACTATAAAGAGGATCGAAGGGACAAAACCAGCTCAGAGAACAGAAATAAGGATTGTGCTGAAGATAAACCCAACACACTAGATAACATGTATAAGGAAGAAGAGTGCTTCAAGTGTAGAAAATAGGAACACTACAAGGTGGGTTGTCCTAAATTAGCTACCAAGAAATGAAGTCCATCAAAGCCAGAATGGAGAAAATAAATGCATGTCGCCGAGCTATGATTGTTGAAGATGACTCAGACTATGATAGCAGCAGCGACAACAGTTTCAGCTCGATTGACACTCTCAATGACAGTTAAGGGTTCATCACCCTAAAATAAAATATCATTAAATCAGACACAGAGAGTTGTTTGGTCGGATACGAAAATGGGCTTAATGAACTAGGGGTACCATCTCGACTCTCCTTCATCACTTATTTTTTTTCACAAGACATTTCTGAGCATATCATAGAATCTAAGAGAAGACGCCCTATATGGAAAGAAATGGACAAAATCATGGAGGATTGTCAAGAGATAATAAAACTGTATGAAGTAGCTCAAGCTGACAATGCTAAACTAAATGAAACACTTCAGTCAGCTAAGAGTCAAGTTGATACAATGTCAGCATCATCTGAGCATTCACTGAGAGAAAAACTCAAAGCTCTCATAAAAGGGAACAATGCTCAGGCTCTGTTGATCGAAGATCACCAAGCTTACAATGAACAAATGACTAGTAAATTCATAGACTGATGAGTCAGCTGACCAAGCTTGCTGACAGATACTCTGCTACGTATCAAAGTATTGAACAAGCTCAACACAGAGAAAAAGGTTGATGTTGTAGCAATTCGTCAATTCGATCATTAGAAAGTACTGCGAAGAGAAGAAGATTGCACATCGAACTTCATCAGCTCGAACTTCACAATATAATGGACTAGTGGAAAAGAAGAATCGATCGATGAAAGAAACAACAAGGACTATTGTTGTAACACCCCGCCCATTTCTATTAAGTTTAGAATTTGTTTTGAACTTAGATTGTGATGATTTATGCCGGAGAATTTGAAATGAATTTATTTTAATGCCAACAAAATGATTTACAAAATCTTTTGAAAAATTCATTTTTCAAATCTTTATGCATTTCATATTATTTAAAGTGATTATATGTATATGTGATTATTTTATATGTTAGCATTGATTTATATATGATTTAAATTTTAAAGTTTATATTAGGCTTTGATTGAGTATGTGTGTTGGGTTTAGATGATTTATTTTGGACCTTAGTTCTAATTATACCCAAGAGTCATTTATTTTTTTTATCAAGCCCAATCCAACTCAACTCCTTTTGGTAGCTGCTGCAAGTACAGCAGCAAAGACAATTCTGCAGCACACGTCTTGGCAGCAGCCATGCCTCTTGTTCACTAGTCCTATCCTCCATGCTTAGTCCTATTCACCCCATGCCTTCAACTGTGCAACATGTACTCTTCATCTATTCAATCCTTACTCTTTTTAAAGAGTCTTCCTTATTCATTTTCTTTCCCCAGCAGCAAACTTCTTCTCCTTCGGTAAAGAGATTTTTCTCTCCATTCAATTCCAGCTTTGGCATTCCTTTCTAATAATCACATACATTTCTTTCATATGCAGAAAAATCACCAAGCCTAGCTCATCAAGCATCTTTTTGCAGAAACAGAAATCATTGAACATAATACATACAAAAGGTTCCTCAACTTCTTTAACTTCAGTTTTTATTTCAATATTCCCATATCACAGCATGATTCCAACACCAAATAAAACTTTTAAACCAAACCAAAACATATAGTATGAGCTTTATATACTGTGTATACAATTGAGAATACAAGAATGAGAAATGGACTGAGCATGTATAGAACTAGCCTTGTGATCTATAAAAATTCGAACTGGATTCTTGTGCTGAACTTGAGCCTTGATTGTTGACTGTGAATGTTGAGTGTATTTGCTATTTTTCTTTCCGTTGCTGCTCTGTGTGAGTGTCATGTACGATGCATGGGTCTGTGTTGTGGGTAAATCAAAAGGTGTGTTTGGCCGTGAGCGGCAGCGGCGGCGCGAAGCCGTTGCTGTCCATCCGGCGAGAGGAGGAGTGAGAGAAGAGGGAGTGAGGGGCCGCACCAGTGGTAGCTTTTAGCTGCTGCTATCTGCCGGAGTCAAGGAGGGAGAAAAGGGGGCCGCTGAAGGCAGTGGCTTGGCGCCACTGTTGCCGTCGGTAGGAGCTTACAGAGGAGATGGTCAGCGGCGGCAGCCTTGCTGTTGTCAACCGGATTTAGGGGAGGGAGATAAGAGAGATAGTTGGTGAGAGTGTCCAGGGGTAGCACCGTCGTGTGTGACGTTGTCGCTGCCGAAAATTGAAGCTAGGGCGCGGTCTCACCGGAGTGGTGACTGAATTTGGGGATTTAAGGCTGAGAAGAGAGGGAAGTCGGGAGAGATGAGAGGAGAGGCGGCGGTGGCCGGCTCTTCGCCGCTGCTACGGTCGACTGTGGAGTCGAGAGAAATGGGGGCGAGGGAGATGACTAACCGGCGGTTCTTCGCCGGAGGAGACAAGAGGTGAAGGGCGAGGGTGTGATCCTGGTGACTGGTGTGTGTGTGAGTCGTGTGAGGAGGAGAGGGACGAAAGGGAGTGATAAGGGGGTTAGGGCTTGGACTTTTGGGTATTTTGGGCTGCATTTTATTTCAATTGAGTTGTGTTTATATTTTAACTTGGGCTGCTCATATTTTATTTTGGGCTGCGAATTTTTAAAACAAAATTATTAGACTTCTTTAATTGATTTATTAATTTGACTCTTTAATTTGAGTTTAAATAAATATTTTTTAAAGAATAGTTTGCATAATAATATTATTTGTATTATGTGCATATGTCGAATGTATTTACTTAGTTATGTGATTTAAAAGCATGAAAGAATTTTGCATTAAAATATTTTGCAAATAAAATCATTTTTGATTAAATTGGTTTTATTATGAAGTCAATTATTTAAGAAAAATCGAGCAAGGATATTGTCGGTGTCCTTGATTCAAGAATTTTGTTTTCAAATATTTATTAAATTTTGAAAACCCGGCTAAGTGAATCATAGGAAGATAAGCACTTCACTATGACTTAAGATTAGATTCATGAGACCTATTAAGGTTATAGATTTCTTATAGGCTTCGTGGATCGTGAGGACTAGCACTGCTATTCCGAATCAGAGTTAAGAATAAACGACAGGCATTGCCTAATCAGGTGGGCTTATTTTCCAAATGTATGATTTAGCTATTGAGCTTAAATATTTCAATGAAATGAAAACTGTTTATCCAATAAAATATTTTTGTGCACTCTGCTCTGTTTAAGGCTCGCATAAGTTAATCGATCGAGGTTCTCTCTTGACCTAACACGTTATTTCAGAATTGTGTACACCTATTAGCTGACTCGGTGGGTTGATCTCCATTCGGGCACTAATCATGTATGAGGCGTTATAAGGGTGCTCGACGGGATGTGTTCCGGAGCATTGGGTCCCAAATGGGAACTTGACTGGGTTACGCCCTCAGTTCAAGTAAGCAGGAGTAATGGATCCGTCGGTGGCTAAAAGGTCCGGGATCACAGCGAGTAACAGAAATGGAGTGTGACATGTGATCACTAAATTATTAGCAACAAAAACTGCAACTAACACATGCAATTGTAGCAAATAATAAGTAATCGAGTATCGTATCCACAGGGACTGACACAATGAAATAACTTTAACTATCTCCTAAACAAACTTAAGTAGTAGACAGGTAACAGAACGTAAAGATTGATTGACTTAAACTAAAACGCAAATAACAATAAATAAAATTACGTAGGAAAAATCAAATATAAAAGACAACTGATCCTAGGGTAGTAAATTCGTTAACTAAATCTACGCAATAAATCTATTAATCCTATGTACCAGTTTAATCCATTTATGATGAGAGATCACTTAATTAATCAATTACTCTCGCTAGAGCAGCAACGATCGTAGATTAGTAAATTATCTATCTCCGTTAGGTCTCAAGAAAATCTACTAACTCCCAATAGCTCCTAAGAATAGCTCCCTATGATCCACATATCTCCTCTAGGTCTCAAGGTTAAAATCATATCATAAATTTCCTGAATCCGCTAAACAGTTATCTCCGCTAGGTCTCAAACCGAATAGCTAAACATGCAAACTATTGATCAGATAATTCACAAGAAATTAAGCACCAGGAATTATGAATCATAAACTGGAAGGCACAAATGTATTAACAAATAAATCACATAAATTCAATCAACTATTTACAAACCCTAGAATCAGCTAAAGGAAACTAGCCAGACATGCCGAAATAAAACATAAACATAATTAAGAAGAAAGCAATTATAAAAACTAAATTATATAAAAACTGAATAAGAACGATTGTAGCGGCTTGAATCTTCAATCTTGATCCAAGCCTTGAAAACTAGAAAGCTAAAATATTCTAAAGCTATAAAACTGAAATATGAATGTTCGGTGCTTCTGAATAGGTCAAAAGAGGACCTTTTTATAATTTTCAGATTTCCTTCGATCACCATGGAAGTTGCCATGCAAAGTAGAATTCTAAAGGTAATAGAATCGTGTAAAATAAGGCAACTCTCCAGCTGGATGCGCGCTCTGGAAAATACTCCCACTCTTGCCGAATTCGCAGCACTCGCCAGAGGAACGACTATCGTCAGGGAAATGGCTATCGCCAGAGGAATGGGTCGCCAGAGGAATGGGTCGCGCCAGAGAAATGGTGATTTCTCTGCTCTGGCTTCTTGATTTCTCTGGTGATGACTTCGCTACTATGGAGATTGATTTCTCTGACTTTTCACTTCTCTGACTATTGAGCGCTGGGCTTTACTTCTCTGATGCTGGCTTCTCTCCCCTCTGCTCTGACTATCGACTTCTCTGGCGATTGGTTTCTCTGCTCTGGTGAGTTGACTTCACTGCTCTGGTCTGGCTTCTTGATTTCGCTGCACTGGAGATGTCGATTCCTCTGCTCTGGAGACCAAAGCACCTCGAAAACGCCAAATTCATCCAAAATTCTCCAAAATTGCATTCTTCCATCTCGAAAGCCTAAATCTCCTGCAAAGCATAAAATACACCATAAAACGCACCAATTTCCAGAAGATTATCTTAAAATACGCACATACAAACCCTTAAAAATAGAGCAATTTAAGCATAAATCAACTCCCCCACACTTAGCCTTTTGCTTGTCCTCAAGCAAAATCTATATGAATCCTAGGAAGAGATTGATTTCAACAATGTTAATTTCCATCCAAACATTCACAAAGCCAATTCAAAATTTTACAATCAACACACATCTCTTGATCATGCAAGTAACTCAAAGTTTAAGAAGCAACAAAAGAGTAATGCAAGTAATTCAATCAGACCCAATTCTCCGCTAGAAGTGAATTCCCTAATGTGATCGCCTTTATAATCAATATCACCATTTTTTCACACTTTTTGTGCTTAAGATTTTCGACAGTTGAGCCATAATTCATGAAATAAAACCATTTGGATGTAATCCAAAGTCTTTTCACGTGGTTTCCCATGCTCATAGTTAGACTAGAGGAGCAGAGACTCAGAGCTGCCACGTTTTCAGAACAGGCCAGATGTTTCAGAGCTGGCATTTTCAGAGTTGGCAATTCGTCCAACTTTTTCATTTTTCACAGATAAGATATGATTGTAGGCAATCACAATGACAACACTCCTTCTAGCATCTACCGGACAAATCACGTTTTACTAACTTACAAAAGTGTTGCAACAAAACTCATAATTCTTTGCACAATCAAGAAACATATATTAAAAGTAAAATAAGAATAACCACCAAACAAACACAAACCCGAAATGCACATCGAAAACCATCTTCTCTTCCACAAATTCATAAAAATTAGCAAGATTCGAGACCAAAAACTAAGCGTAGAAAGATTGATCTCACCCAAATTTTTGAAAATTTTAAGCAACAAAACACCCCCCCCCCCCACACTTAAAGCATGCCATGTCCTCAGGGCATAAAAGAAATAAGAAGAGTGTAGAAAACGTCCCTGATTATCGGCAATGAAAAACTGAACCATCGTGAGAGGCGGCGAAAATGGAGGTTTGTGACCTTGGGCAGAGTAGAGAGTGGCTGTGCTGGACAGGGCAGCGAAGAGAGCGGCTGCGCTGGACAGGGCAGCGAAGAGAGCGGTTGCGCTGGACAGGAAGACCTCCAGTAACCTGGCAGAGAAACACATGCCCATGGCGGTGGCATGAACAAAGCGCGAGTTCTCACAACTTCCAAGCTCAACACCGCATAAAAAAAAACCCAAACAAAACAACAAAACAAAAAGAAACAAAACGAAACTGAAAGAAAGAAAAACAAAACAAAAACGGTTGGGTTACCTCCCAACAAGTGCTTAATTTAATGTCTAGAGCTCGACGATACCTCATGGTCTCAATGAATATCAAACGCAGCGGGCGTGACAGATCGCCTGACACGATCAGCGACAGAGGACTCATGTGCATCAGCTGCGTGAAAGACGACGCTTCCATTGGGCACATCTATCATAGCCCTCCCCGTAGCTAAGAATGATCGACCAAGAATCAACGGCGGATTTGCATCTTCAGGAATATCGAGGACCAAGAAATCCGTAGGGAAGACGAGCTTGTCAACCTTCACAAAGATGTCTTCAAGCTTTCCTCTCGGCTTTACTCTTGATCTATCCGCCATTTGAATCTCCATCGAGGTCGGCTTGAGATCTCCAATTCCCAACCGCTTGAAAACAGAGATGGGCATCACATTGACACTAGCCCCTAAATCACAAAGAGCCTCGGGAAAGAACTCTCCGCCAATCTCGCACTCAATGGTGAAGCTACCCGGATCTTTCTTCTTCGAAAGTAGCTTCATTGGCAGCTTAGTGCACACAGCTTTCGCCTGCGAGATTTTCTTATCCTCATCCTGAAGGAATATTAAATTGAATTAACGTTCCACTTTGCCCGATGATCGTTTCTTGGTTATTATTAATTTATCATACAACGATTAAATCCTAACATGCTCCTATGAATTTAACAGCTGCACACAGGTGTTAGGAAAACTTACTTGAGAATCGGATGCACAAACTGTTGATGATCGTGTCGAAAGAATCTGACTCCAGCTCTGATCTTCTCGACTGTATCCCGCTCAATTCCCAACGTTGGATGGACAACGAGCTATGGAAATTCCCAAGGCAGAAAGATCACTCACGTTTCTGCGCCTCCCTCTTGTCATATCCCAGTTTTTAATCACTGATTAAAGACTTAATAATTAGGGTTCGGCATCCATTAATAATAAAACTGATTTGATTAATCTGATGTGATTTAATTGTTATATATGTGTTTTGATGTGCTAAATTCTTATTATTATTATTTGAATCCGTTTGAGATTTAAAGGATTATTGAGTAGTCAATAATTATTATTTCGGATTATAACTGACTTAGCAGAGTCATGTTATTTAATTTATATACGATAGAAATAGTATTTCTATTATTTACTTGAAGTCGTAATTAATTTTCGACTTATAAAATATGTAATTTATAGAGAGTTATAACGAAGCTTCGTTATATGAGAACCCGAAATTAGTATTACAAATACAGAATAAGGATTTTATTCATCACATTCATCTAGCACCTACACATTTCCACATCCATCTTACTCTTAAATAAATTGATGGTGTTGGAAACACTCATCATATGCCAACCATCCCACTAAACACTCATCATATGCCATCATATGCCAACCATCCCACTAAACACTCATCATTCCACTAAACACTTATTATTCCACACACTCATCATTCCACTAAACACTCTTTACACCTTCTTTTGCCAGCCATCTTCTACACCTTTAACATAACATGCAATTAGCTTTTATTTAATCAAAATCAGCAGCCAACATTCCTCCCATTCCTCCTAACATTCTGATCCAAGCTATACGTTCTTATGCTTGAATTATAATTCACTGATTCCAGCTTTCCAAATCAGTTTCCAAGATTTCCCAAAACAAGAAAGAGGTAATAAACGTCCATTAATTCTTCCAATTCTTTCATAGTTTTCAGATCCAAAATTTCATTGTTAAGCTTGGCTGAATAAATTCGCAGATCCAATTTTGGTGAATTCAGAAAGAAGATTTTCCTCATTTCCTACTCATATCAAGGTTACCTCCTATTTCCTCCATACACTTACTGTAAAATTCGAACCATCAAGAACATCAACACACGCACTCATAATCATTATATTTCTATCTATTACAAGTACAGATCAGTTTTTGTAAATAGAAATGATGAAAGAACAGATTTTTAAAACCCTAACTTGTTCTATATTTTGAATCTGGACTGAAAAATTTGGGGGTTCTTGTGTCTTTGCCTTCTGTGTATGTCCGGGAATAGAGAGTTGGGGGTGAGAGCAGCCGGCGGCTGCTCGCGGCCGGAGGCGGCGCGGCGGCAGCCGCCGCCTTTTTCCTCTTGCTGTTGAAACGAGAGAGAAGGGAAAGGGGGAGAGATTAGATTATAACAAAAAGGGAGAGAGAGAAAAAAAGGGGAGGACGGAGAGAAAATGAGGGAAGAGGAACTTATCTTTCCGGAGGCGGCCTCGGCGGTGGCGATACGACGGCGGGAGCGGCGACGCTCGGCTTTTCACAACGGCCGGAGAAGGCACATGCAGCGACGAAGAGGCCTCTGCCACCCTGTTCCAAGGCTGGGGACGACCAGGCGGCGCCGTGCTTGGCCACGGCAGAGGCGGCAGTGGCACGCGAAGGAGGCGGAGGCGACTGTACCAGCGAGAGAGAGGGAAGAGGAGACCGAGGGAGTGAAAAGAGAGGGGACGAGGCGACGGCGAGGCGGCGCGCCGGAGGCGGCGCCGACCTCAGCCGAGTGAGAGTGAGAGAGGCGAGAGGGAACCGAGGGGGGAGAGTGAAGAGAGAGGCTTGTGTGTTTTGTGTGCTGCTGTGTGTGTGTATGTATGAATGTATTAGGGTTAGGTTAGGCTTTTGGGGCTCAAGCCCATCTTCTTTCCTTTGGGCCGAGTTTTTTTTAATTGTTGGGCTGATTTTATTAGTTTAATCCTGCTGGGCCCATTTCGTTTTAAAAGCTGATGGGTTTTTAATTAAATTGATTTTGGGCTCATTTTAATTAATTTTGGGCTGTTATTGATTAATGAAGCCTACGAATTTTGGCCTAATTTCTTTTAAAAATGCTTGATTTTTCACTAAATTATTTTAGTGAATTTAAATCTCTTGATTTAAATTTTGATATTGAAAGTTGGGACTATTTATTTTAAATGAAGTCCGTTTTTTTTAATTTTATTGATGGACTTAAAAGAAATATTTTGGGATTAAGCCCCATTTATTATATGATAAAATTATTTTTTAAGCTTACGAGTATGGATTTTTTTTTTTGGTTAAAATGTTTTATTTCATCTCAATGGATTTTAAAATGTTTTATTATTTATAAATGAATAATGGAATTTCTTATTTATTTACATGATAAAAAAATGTGGAATTGTGTTATAGAATGATTAAGTATATGATTTACTTTATCAAATGAGCTTGGGATTTAATTGAGATATTAAATTGCTAAGCATGTGTTTATAAATGATTTATTTATTTAAGTGATGAAAATGTGCGAAGTATGAGAAAGCATGATTTATAATGATTAAATTTTCAGGGTGATAATATATAGCTTGTTCTTAATTATTGGAGTACTTGACTAAATGACGGGTGAAGAGGGAGGTTATGGATTATGTACATGTTGATGTTCGAACAAATGGGTTCGAACCTATATGATAGTTACATGATAATTGGTTACATTTTATTGATTGAATGAAACGAGATTAATATGGATGCTAGAACCCTAAAACATTAAAAGATACCTTAGGCACGTAGAATTAGACTTTGTCTTATGACAATTTCTTCACGAACTTATCGACTCTTCATCAATGAAGGTCCGGGCGACAGAAAGTGAAGCAGAAGAAGAAACGACTCCACGCCAGCTTTAAGAACAATTGAGGTGGGCATTATTTTATTATTACGTATATAGAGATCCCCTGCGTGACGTAGGCCTCATATGCGAATATATATGCATGATATGTTTTGACTATTTATTCAGTTCTTATGAAATGCTTATATGTTTAATGCCCTTTATGAAAATGAAAATGTTATGAAAATGAAATGTTTATGAAATGATTGACTGCCAAAATGTTTATGTTTTTTTATATGTATCCTATCTGTGTTGGTTCGCCAACTTTAAAGGAAATCCAATTGGGATCCTATGCTAGACAAAGGTCGCTAGCTAGGGTTAACGTGTACACTCATGGAGACCGCGAGTCGCTTGCGACCGGTCTTGGCGTCCGTGGTAAGGAGGCCTCCTTCCCGGCGCGTGACAGAAAGGACAGATATGGATCATATAGACTGAAAATGGGATGCATCCACCTTTATGAAAATGAACGAAATGTTTTAGTAAGCGCAGGTCATTTATGAAAACCCCTGTGTGTTACTGTTATGGCAGTTCAATTTATATATGTATGCATGTTGTATTTTCGGCTTATGTCACTGAGTATTTTTATACTCAGCCCTGCATGTATTTCTAAATGTGCAGGTTGAGCAGGCGATGGAATGGATCGGTGTTGAGCGGATTTCCCTTTTGATGTTTATGTAATGAAACCTTGAGTATGCATCTCCATATGCATAACTCACACGTTTTTCCGCTGCAAACACTCTGAATTTGTTATCGTATTGTGGAACTTATTACTCCTTCATTTTGTTTAACTTTCATTTGGGGTTTAGTCGTTATGGCTGGCTCATTTGTTAATTACCCAAGTGGTTATATATATATATATATACCACTAGTTTGTTGTTATTAATGTTGGTTATTTAGTAAATCCCTTTTTAATTTCCATTTCTTATTGTTCACCCAAGTCATAACCCCGGTTAACCCGTCATTGGGATAGTGGGCTGTGACAGAGTGGTATCAGAGCAGTTCGTTTGCTCTGGCCCTAGAAACCTTATTCTAAAAAGCCGAGTCTAGCTTAATTCACTAGACTTACATGGGTTCATTCGACACCGCTCAACACTCCATTGCATCGTGCTCAATCAGGGAAAAAGGTAACTGCAGTTTCAACGTTTTAAAGATGTTATTGTTCTAAACTGCTTCATGAAGATGTTTATGTGAAGAGCATGCTATGATGAATTATTGAATGTTTTGCCTTTCATTGAAATGTTGAATGTTTTGCCTTTCATGGCATATCATTGCAGTTATGATGTTATGATAAGAAGAATGATAGAGAATTGACACATGCTTTCCCCAGAAAACATAGATTGCTATAAGTTGCATGATCATGATTCTAAAAGAACATAGACTGCTGGATTAGTAGGATATCTCTACAATCTAGATTCTTAAGGTGATGATGTAGAAGAATGAAAAAGAACTTAGAGCATTTCAGATTCCACAATGAAACAATGGTTCTTTTGAACTACAAAGAGGAATGAAAAGACATGTACGCGTTGAAGGAAAAACACGGGATGATGATACAAGACGAATTCAAGGCAAACGCTGCATCAAGGGTTTGAGCATAGTCTCTACGTTCAAATGTTCACACGCGATGGAACACCGAATCGACTTTTAGTACACGATAGATTTTAATAACAGTATGCTTTGCCTATATATATGTATATATTTGTGTACATGTTATACGTGGGGGTTTGGGTTCAATAGGACATAGAACTTTAAATTAAGCTTTTGGTTTGCGAGTACGAACTTGAGTTTTATTATTATGAATAGTTGTCCACGGCTTTCTAAGTTCGGGATGATGTCTCCCGTGTGACTGGAAGGTGATGATGTTGGACCTAGCCAGTCCACATGATCCAAATATCAGTAGACGTATTTTGGGTTGAAAACCCATGTGTTTCAACTTTCGGTTGAAAAGCCAGATGAGTTTTGTTCGACCTAGTAGTTACTCTTTTCTACCATCTGGTTATTCGTTTGAGTTTCTCAACAAATTTTTCTGCATCACTTTGTTTTGATATCGTTCAAGAATTGAGCCTTACAATTGTTGAGTTGTCCTAGTACCCTCTTGTGATCAATAAGGATTTAAATGTTTTGTTATGATGCTTTCATGATTAAATCAAGAGAAATATGTTATGAATTGAGGTAAGGAATATACTGAGGATCTTTTATCTTTGAAGCACAGAATGCCTCCCAGAAGAGCCCCAAGAAACAATGTGGGAACCGCAAACGAACCCCCACGAAGGGTTGAGGAACTTTTTCTTAAACAGAGCCCGCCAACATTCAACGGGACCGGCAACCCGACTGATGCGGAAATCTGGATTAGAGCAATGGAAAGGATTTTCGACTTTCTTTACTGTTCTGACCAAGAGAGACTCTCTTGTGTTGCATTCCAACTAACTGGGTCGGCAGATTTTTGGTGGGAAACCAAGAAGAGGGCAATGACCCTCGAACAATTGGAAAGCCTGACTTGGGAAGACTTCAAGACGGAGATCTACGATAAATACATTCCCAAGAGCTACAGAAAGAAGAAAGAGACGGAGTTTTTCAATCTGAAACAAAACAAGATGTCCGTGACGGAATACGATCGCGCTTTCTGCGACATGTCTCGCTATGCCCCTCATCTGATCGACACTGATGAAAAGATGGCCGAGAAGTTTCGTTCAGGCCTTAGGCATGAGATCAAGATGGCGCTCGCTGGTCATGGTAATCTCACCCACTCTGAGGCACTTAGCAGAGCCCTGGATGTTGAAGCAGCCATGCCTGAAGACCGCCCAACCCAGACTCAAGCTTCGGGAAACAACGATCGTGGGAAGAGAAAATGGGATGGCAACAACAACAATAACAGGGGTTACTACAACAACCAAGATAACAAGAGGCCATGGCAAGGAAACATGATGCCACAAGGGCAATGGCAAGGACGACCAGTCAATCCAGGATCAGCTGGAAACAATCAGGGCCAGCTCAGGGCACCTTTGTGTCCCAAATGCTCCAAGTCACATCACGGCATATGCTTAGCTGGCAGCAATACCTGCTTTAAGTGTGGCCAGAAGGGCCATTTTGCCAGAGACTGCCAAGGAAAACCTCAAGGAGGAATGAGAGGGCCAAATCAGCCGAGCCAAGTACAACCACTCAGGGCTATTCAAGGCCAACAACTACTCTACCCACCACCACAGCAACAACATCGACCTGCGATACGTCCACCGCAAATTCCACAGGCAAGAGCCTATGCCTTGCACAAGAATAAGCAAGGAAACAACCAAGGGAATTTGGCAGGTATGGGCACATTACTCGACACACCTGTTATACTTCTGTTTGACACGGGTGCCTCGCATTCTTTTATTGCAAGTGCATGCATAAAAACTTTAAAGCTCCAACCTGAAAAGACTAATCAGGACTTGAGAATTTCCTCACCAATAGGAGGGACGACAGTAGTAACACATGCTTGCTTGAACCTAGAACTGACCATAGGATCGTTTAAGGTCATAGCGAACAACTTGCACGTCATATCGATGGAGGACGTTGATATAATCCTGGGGATGGACTGGCTAGCGGAGAACTATGCCACGATATTGTGCCAAGAGCGGAGAATCGCTTTCAACTTTCCAGGAAGGGACGCTTTGAGTTTCCACGGAATATGCAGGAGAAACAGAGTGCCGATTATTTCAGCTTTACAGGCAAGGAAGATGATGAACAAGAAAGACTGCCAAGCCTTCCTCGTATACCTGAACGGGGGAATTGAGACCGAAAAGACAATGGAAGATGTAGAGATCGTGCGGGATTTTCAAGATGTTTTCCCAGAAAATTTGCCAGGATTACCACCTGACAGACAAGTAGAATTCACCATCGATCTAGAACCAGGAGCGGCGCCGGTATCAAAAGCACCGTACAGAATGGGCCCGAAGGAATTGGAAGAGTTGAAAATCCAGTTACAAGAGTTGCTGGACCTAGGCTTCATCAGGCCTAGTGTGTCCCCATGGGGAGCGCCGGTGCTGTTTGTCAAGAAGAAAGATGGAACCTTGAGATTGTGCATCGATTATCGAGAGCTGAACAAGCTAACGCTGAAGAACAAGTATCCATTGCCCAGAATTGATGATTTATTCGACCAACTCAAGGGCGCGAGTGTTTTCTCCAAAATCGATTTGAAGTCTGGGTATCATCAGTTAAAGGTTAGACATGAAGATATACCCAAAACGGCTTTCCGAACAAGATATGGTCACTACGAGTTCGTAGTTGTACCGTTCGGACTAACAAATGCACCAGCTGTATTCATGGACCTCATGAACAGAGTATTTCATCCTTATTTGGATAAATTCGTCTTGGTGTTTATTGATGATATCCTCATTTACTCCAAGAATGAAGAAAAACACAGGGAACATCTGAGAACTGTTTTGCAAACTCTTAGGGATGAACGCCTTTATGCCAAATTCAACAAATGTGAGTTTTGGCTCAAAGAAGTTACATTTCTGGGACATATTGTATCTTCAGAAGGTATTAAGGTGGACCCCGCCAAAGTGGAAGCAGTACAAGGATGGAAGTCGCCAACTACCCCAAACGAGATCAGAAGTTTCTTGGGATTGGCTGGCTACTATCGAAGATTCATTGAGGGATTTTCCAAGATAGCAAGGCCGATGACGCAATTGCTCCGAAAGGGAATTAAATACACATGGACTAACGAGTGTGAAGAAAGTTTTCAGCTGCTCAAGGAAAAGCTAACTACAGCGCCAGTGCTAACAATTCCGGAACCAGACAAGGAGTATGTGGTCTACACGGATGCATCAAAGAACGGACTAGGATGCGTTTTGATGCAGGAAGGCAAAGTGATTGCATATGCATCGCGGCAACTTAGGCCACACGAATTGAATTATCCGACCCATGATCTTGAACTAGCGGTGGTAGTGCACGCACTAAAAATTTGGAGACATCATCTATATGGTGTCAGGTGTGAGATTTACACCGATCACAAAAGTCTGAAGTACTTCTTCGAGCAAAAAGATCTCAACATGAGACAGCGAAGGTGGCTCGAATTAGTAAAAGATTATGACTGTGGTATAAATTATCACCCGGGAAAGGCCAATGTAGTAGCCGACGCATTGAGCCGCAAGGTCCCATTGAAACTGGGATACATCCTTACAAAGGAAGAAGAGCTCATACGAGATTTTGATAGGATGAAATTAGAGGTGATAAACCCACCTGCTACAATAGCGGGGGTAGTCGCAATTATACCGAATTTGAGGAAATTGGTGGTAGAAGCTCAAAGGAAGGATGATAAATTGGAGAAATTACGAGCTAAGATAAGAGAAGGAAATCTTAAGAACTACCACGAAGAAGCCGATAATGCTATTTTCTTTGAGAGGAGAATATGCATCCCTCATGACGAGGAACTCAAGAACAAGATCATGAGCGAAGCCCATGACACTCCTTATGTCGCCCACCCGGGAAGCACTAAGATGTATCAAGATCTAAAAGAGAATTTCTGGTGGGAAGGAATGAAACGAGACGTGGCTTTATTCGTCGAAAAGTGTCTAGTTTGCCAGCAAGTAAAGGCTTTACACCAACGACCTTACGGCGAGCTACAACCTTTGGAAATTCCAGAATGGAAGTGGGACGATATTGCAATGGACTTTGTTACAGGATTGCCAAAAACAAGACGAGGTAACACGGCAATATGGGTCATTATTGACAGACTCACGAAGAGCGCACACTTTCTGCCTATCCCTATCACGTATGGATCAGATAAGTTAGCCCAACTCTACATCAAGGAGATCGTGCGTTTACATGGGGTGCCGAAGACAATCACGTCCGACAGAGACTCTAAGTTTACCTCCAGATTCTGGATAAGCTTGCAGAAGGAATTGGGAACAAGGTTGAATTTCAGCACAGCTTTCCACCCGCAGACCGACGGTCAGTCCGAAAGGACAATTCAAACGCTAGAAGATATGTTAAGGACTGTTGTGCTAGATAGAGGAGAAGATTGGGAGCGTGTGTTGCCACTAATCGAATTTGCTTACAACAACAGCTATCAAGCAACTATCGCCATGGCACCTTATGAGGCGTTATACGGGAAGAAATGTAGATCGCCGCTTTACTGGGATGAAGTCGGCGAAAGAAGAATCTTGGGGCCAGATACAGTAGGCGAGATGATCGAGATCGTCCGTCAGATTCGACAGCGTATTAAAGAAGCCCAAGATAGACAGAAGTCTTATGCCGACAAACGACGAACCAACTTGCAGTTTGAGTGTGAGGATAAAGTCTTTCTGAAGGTTTCTCCCTCTAAAGGGATTACAAGATTTGGCGTAAAGGGTAAGCTTAGACCCCGTTTTATAGGACCCTATGAGATCCTAGAAAGGGTGGGCCCGGTAGCTTACAGGCTGGCGTTGCCGCCAAGCCTTGAGAATGTGCATAATGTGTTTCATGTGTCGCAGTTGAGAAAATATGTTTATGATCCAAAACACGTGATCCAACGGGACGACGTTATCCTAAGCCCAGATATGAGCTATGAAGAGAGACCCGAATCTATTCTAGATCGGAAGGTTCAAGTACTAAGGAATAAGTCGATACCCTTAGTAAAAGTCCTTCGGAAGCACCATGATCAAGAAGAGGCGACATGGGAACTCGAGTCTAGCATGAAGGAGAAATACCCAGAATTATTTTCTGAGGTACAAATTTCGGGACGAAATTTATTTTAAGGGGGATAGTATGTCATATCCCAGTTTTTAATCACTGATTAAAGACTTAATAATTAGGGTTCGGCATCCATTAATAATAAAACTGATTTGATTAATCTGATGTGATTTAATTGTTATATATGTGTTTTGATGTGCTAAATTCTTATTATTATTATTTGAATCCGTTTGAGATTTAAAGGATTATTGAGTAGTCAATAATTATTATTTCGGATTATAACTGACTTAGCAGAGTCATGTTATTTAATTTATATACGATAGAAATAGTATTTCTATTATTTACTTGAAGTCGTAATTAATTTTCGACTTATAAAATATGTAATTTATAGAGAGTTATAACGAAGCTTCGTTATATGAGAACCCGAAATTAGTATTACAAATACAGAATAAGGATTTTATTCATCACATTCATCTAGCACCTACACATTTCCACATCCATCTTACTCTTAAATAAATTGATGGTGTTGGAAACACTCATCATATGCCAACCATCCCACTAAACACTCATCATATGCCATCATATGCCAACCATCCCACTAAACACTCATCATTCCACTAAACACTTATTATTCCACACACTCATCATTCCACTAAACACTCTTTACACCTTCTTTTGCCAGCCATCTTCTACACCTTTAACATAACATGCAATTAGCTTTTATTTAATCAAAATCAGCAGCCAACATTCCTCCCATTCCTCCTAACATTCTGATCCAAGCTATACGTTCTTATGCTTGAATTATAATTCACTGATTCCAGCTTTCCAAATCAGTTTCCAAGATTTCCCAAAACAAGAAAGAGGTAATAAACGTCCATTAATTCTTCCAATTCTTTCATAGTTTTCAGATCCAAAATTTCATTGTTAAGCTTGGCTGAATAAATTCGCAGATCCAATTTTGGTGAATTCAGAAAGAAGATTTTCCTCATTTCCTACTCATATCAAGGTTACCTCCTATTTCCTCCATACACTTACTGTAAAATTCGAACCATCAAGAACATCAACACACGCACTCATAATCATTATATTTCTATCTATTACAAGTACAGATCAGTTTTTGTAAATAGAAATGATGAAAGAACAGATTTTTAAAACCCTAACTTGTTCTATATTTTGAATCTGGACTGAAAAATTTGGGGGTTCTTGTGTCTTTGCCTTCTGTGTATGTCCGGGAATAGAGAGTTGGGGGTGAGAGCAGCCGGCGGCTGCTCGCGGCCGGAGGCGGCGCGGCGGCAGCCGCCGCCTTTTTCCTCTTGCTGTTGAAACGAGAGAGAAGGGAAAGGGGGAGAGATTAGATTATAACAAAAAGGGAGAGAGAGAGAAAAAGGGGAGGACGGAGAGAAAATGAGGGAAGAGGAACTTATCTTTCCGGAGGCGGCCTCGGCGGTGGCGATACGACGGCGGGAGCGGCGACGCTCGGCTTTTCACAACGGCCGGAGAAGGCACATGCAGCGACGAAGAGGCCTCTGCCACCCTGTTCCAAGGCTGGGGACGACCAGGCGGCGCCGTGCTTGGCCACGGCGGAGGCGGCAGTGGCACGCGAAGGAGGCGGAGGCGACTGTACCAGCGAGAGAGAGGGAAGAGGAGACCGAGGGAGTGAAAAGAGAGGGGACGAGGCGACGGCGAGGCGGCGCGCCGGAGGCGGCGCCGACCTCAGCCGAGTGAGAGTGAGAGAGGCGAGAGGGAACCGAGGGGGAGAGTGAAGAGAGAGGCTTGTGTGTTTTGTGTGCTGCTGTGTGTGTGTATGTATGAATGTATTAGGGTTAGGTTAGGCTTTTGGGGCTCAAGCCCATCTTCTTTCCTTTGGGCCGAGTTTTTTTTAATTGTTGGGCTGATTTTATTAGTTTAATCCTGCTGGGCCCATTTCGTTTTAAAAGCTGATGGGTTTTTAATTAAATTGATTTTGGGCTCATTTTAATTAATTTTGGGCTGTTATTGATTAATGAAGCCTACGAATTTTGGCCTAATTTCTTTTAAAAATGCTTGATTTTTCACTAAATTATTTTAGTGAATTTAAATCTCTTGATTTAAATTTTGATATTGAAAGTTGGGACTATTTATTTTAAATGAAGTCCGTTTTTTTTAATTTTATTGATGGACTTAAAAGAAATATTTTGGGATTAAGCCCCATTTATTATATGATAAAATTATTTTTTAAGCTTACGAGTATGGATTTTTTTTTTTTTTTTGGTTAAAATGTTTTATTTCATCTCAATGGATTTTAAAATGTTTTATTATTTATAAATGAATAATGGAATTTCTTATTTATTTACATGATAAAAAAATGTGGAATTGTGTTATAGAATGATTAAGTATATGATTTACTTTATCAAATGAGCTTGGGATTTAATTGAGATATTAAATTGCTAAGCATGTGTTTATAAATGATTTATTTATTTAAGTGATGAAAATGTGCGAAGTATGAGAAAGCATGATTTATAATGATTAAATTTTCAGGGTGATAATATATAGCTTGTTCTTAATTATTGGAGTACTTGACTAAATGACGGGTGAAGAGGGAGGTTATGGATTATGTACATGTTGATGTTCGAACAAATGGGTTCGAACCTATATGATAGTTACATGATAATTGGTTACATTTTATTGATTGAATGAAACGAGATTAATATGGATGCTAGAACCCTAAAACATTAAAAGATACCTTAGGCACGTAGAATTAGACTTTGTCTTATGACAATTTCTTCACGAACTTATCGACTCTTCATCAATGAAGGTCCGGGCGACAGAAAGTGAAGCAGAAGAAGAAACGACTCCACGCCAGCTTTAAGAACAATTGAGGTGGGCATTATTTTATTATTACGTATATAGAGATCCCCTGCGTGACGTAGGCCTCATATGCGAATATATATGCATGATATGTTTTGACTATTTATTCAGTTCTTATGAAATGCTTATATGTTTAATGCCCTTTATGAAAATGAAAATGTTATGAAAATGAAATGTTTATGAAATGATTGACTGCCAAAATGTTTATGTTTTTTTATATGTATCCTATCTGTGTTGGTTCGCCAACTTTAAAGGAAATCCAATTGGGATCCTATGCTAGACAAAGGTCGCTAGCTAGGGTTAACGTGTACACTCATGGAGACCGCGAGTCGCTTGCGACCGGTCTTGGCGTCCGTGGTAAGGAGGCCTCCTTCCCGGCGCGTGACAGAAAGGACAGATATGGATCATATAGACTGAAAATGGGATGCATCCACCTTTATGAAAATGAACGAAATGTTTTAGTAAGCGCAGGTCATTTATGAAAACCCCTGTGTGTTACTGTTATGGCAGTTCAATTTATATATGTATGCATGTTGTATTTTCGGCTTATGTCACTGAGTATTTTTATACTCAGCCCTGCATGTATTTCTAAATGTGCAGGTTGAGCAGGCGATGGAATGGATCGGTGTTGAGCGGATTTCCCTTTTGATGTTTATGTAATGAAACCTTGAGTATGCATCTCCATATGCATAACTCACACGTTTTTCCGCTGCAAACACTCTGAATTTGTTATCGTATTGTGGAACTTATTACTCCTTCATTTTGTTTAACTTTCATTTGGGGTTTAGTCGTTATGGCTGGCTCATTTGTTAATTACCCAAGTGGTTATATATATATATATATACCACTAGTTTGTTGTTATTAATGTTGGTTATTTAGTAAATCCCTTTTTAATTTCCATTTCTTATTGTTCACCCAAGTCATAACCCCGGTTAACCCGTCATTGGGATAGTGGGCTGTGACACCTCTGCTCTCAAAAAACCTAATTTTTATCAGTGTATTTTCCTGAGAGCTGACAGCTGTATTAAATAATACAGAAAAGGGGAGGAGGCGCCACTTTCTTAGTGAGGGCCGAAAATTCTGTCTTCTTGGGCTAGGAGACATTGGGCCAGCCCAGGGACCAGATACAAGGAATAAAGATGGGCCTCAAATAAATTAATTTATCCATGGTCAGCCCAGACCATAATTAATTTATAAATATCAGTTCATTCCACTAGAGAACCGATACTGACTTACCCCTTTATTGCCGATGATGAGTCGGGGCTTGTATTTAGACTTATTAAATCTTCGTATTTAAAATATCCGACATCCATTAATTAATTAGAGCTCTGACAGCTTAAATTAATTAATCTCTTAATAATTCCTTAAGCAGTACCACTCAAACTTTATTATTACGCCTGAACTTAATCAACCTGCAGGGTTTAGCGTAATAAACCTTATTGAGCTCCTTAAGGGGATGTCATTATCCTATACCGGATACAGGTACTAATACAGATAATCAAATATCATATATTAACCGCTATCACCCAAGATACAGAGTACTCGAGTTAGTATATAACTTTCACCCATAGTAAGTCAAAGTGATATACGAGTTAACATATATATCTGAATACTTATTAGTATTAAGATTTATAAGTCACCGAGATTTTGATTCTTCACTTAAGTCAGATAGAAGAATACATCTCAAACTGTGGTCCTATCAATACGTAATGACGTACCAGTATAGAGAAGTAGCCAAGACAAACTACTTCCATCTATACTGCAGCCTAAACCAATAACTTGTCCTAGAGTTATTTCGGCTGTGATCATATTATATCTCTTAAGGTTATTCCAATTATATGGTCTTCTGTGATCTACAACACACCATATAATCTACTTATACAGAGATAAAGAACATACATATGCAATCATGAACACAATCAGATAGGAGATAAGAATAGTGAATACAGGAATCATTGTATACAAGCATAAAGTTCTTGCTTTCAGTATACAAATCCAACAATCTCCCACTTATACTAAAGCAAAACTTTTAGTATACAATGTGTCTAAATACTAGCTATTACAAAAACTTCACTTCATCTCTCCCACTTATACTGAAAGTTTTTTCTCTAAGTGGGTGGCATCAACCGCAATCCCATCCCTCGAGCATGCTTCTCATAGGTCTTTTGCGGTAAGCTTTTCGTGAAAGGATCAGCTAGGTTCTCCAATGTATCAATCTTTTCTACTAGCACATCTCCTCTGTTTACGATTTCTCGTATGATGTGGTACTTTCTCTCTATGTGTTTTGACGCCTTGTGGCTCCTGGGTTCCTTAGAATTTGCCACTGCACCCGAGTTATCATAATAAATTATGATACTCTTAGGCAAATTAGGGACCACTCCTAGATCCAAGAGGTAGTTCCGGAACCATACAGCCTCTTTAGCAGCTTCCGAAGCAGCTACATACTCGGCTTCCATGGTGGAGTCTGCAATGCACTTCTGCTTTGCACTCCGCCACGATACGGCTCCACCTCCCAAGGTAAACACATAACCAGAGGTAGATCTCTTCTCATCCCGGTCAGCCTGGAAATCCGAATCGGTGTAACCCAAAGGAAATAGACTGTCTGACTGGTAAACTAGCCTATAATCTCGAGTCCGTTTCAGGTACTTGAGAATATGCTTTACCGCAGTCCAATGTCCTGGTCCAGGGTTCCTACGGCGGAAGCATAGGGTATCTTCCTCATCTCCTCAACCTCACTAGGCGTCTTAGGACACATGTCCTTAGACAGAGGAATGCCATGTCTAAAAGGTAGCAAGCCTTTCTTGGCATTTTGCATGCTAAAACGAGCAATCACAGTATCAATGTAAGACGCTTGACATAAGCTCAACATCCTTTTCTGGCGATCACGAACGACCTTGATCCCCAGGATGTACGCTGCATCTCCTAAGTCTTTCATTTGAAACTGTTCGGATAACCACTTCTTTATGTCCGATAATAGCTCAACATTGTTGCCAATGAGGAGGATATCATCTACATAAAGTGCAAGGAAAACCACGTCACCATTGGCATCTAAACGGTACACGCAACTTTCGTTCTCACAACGAGTAAATCCATAGGATTTAATGACCTCGTCAAAACGTTTGTTCCATGACCTCGAAGCTTGCTTAAGTCCATAAATGGACTTCTTAAGCTTCCACACAAGATGCTCTTCGCCCTTTTTCACAAACCCTTCAGGTTGCTGCATATAGATGTCCCTTCCTTCTTCAAGGAAACCGTTTAGGAAAGCGGTCTTGACATCCATTTGCCAAATCTCAAGGTTCATGTGGGCTGCTATGGCAAGGAGTATTCAGATAGACTTGAGCATAGCAACCGGCGAAAAGGTCTCATCATAATCTATACCCTGTTCCTGGGTATAACCTTTCGCCACCAGCCTAGCTTTAAAAGCTGTGACTTCGCCATCCGAATCTCTCTTTCTCTTGTATACCCACCTACTACCTATAGCTAAGAAGCCATCTGGTAGTTCGGTCTTCTCGTATACATCCATAGCACCCATGGATTCTATTTCAGAAACCATGGCTTCGTACCAAGAATCTGCATCTTGATCTTTCATCGCTTGTCTATAGTTATCAGGGTCGACATCCTTTTGTTCATCAACAGAAAGAAGATCCGAAGATTCTCCCAAGAACATAAATCGATCGGGTTGAACTACAACCCTCCCACTACGACGAAGCGGTGGTGGTACAGCTGTGACAATGGTTCGTGCAGTATCCAGTGGTGCATTCACTTGCACACTTGGCTGGGGTGATGGAATCGCCTGTCCATTGCCTTCGATTTCTTGAAGGACAATCTCGGACTTAGACTTGTGTTTATCTATATAATCCTGTTCCAAGAATCATGCGTTGGTGCTAATAACCACTTTCTGATCCTTAGGATTATAGAAATAACCACCTTTCGTTCCCTTAGGATATCCTACAAACAGCATTACTTCACATCTAGGTTCCAATTTCTTCGCCTCCTTGTCTAGCACGTATGCAGGACAACCCCATATCTTTATATGGCTTAAGTTGGGCTGGCGCCCAGACCATAAATCGATAGGAGCTTTAGAAACCGATTTGGACGGTACTAGATTTAGCAAGTAGGCCGCTGTTTCCAAGGCATATCCCCAAAACGAAATAGGCAATGATGCATAACTCATCATTGATCTTACCATTTCCAAAAGAGTTCTATTTCTTCTCTCTGCTACACCATTCTGTTGGGGAGTACCCGGTGCAGTCAATTGGGATGTAATCCCTGAATCTGACAAGTATTGCAAGAACTCGTTCCCGAGGTATTCGCCACCGCGATCAGACCGCAATGACTTGATAGATTTACCCAATCTCTTCTCCACCTCCGCCTTGAATTCTTTGAATTTCTCAAAGCATTCAGACTTGCGTTGAAGTAGGTAAATATACCCATATCTTGAGTAATCGTCAATGAAAGTGACGAAGTACTCATAGCCTCCACGAGCCTTTGTGGACATTGGTCCACATAAGTCAGAGTGAATCAATTCTAACACATGCGAGGCCCTATTCCCCTTGGCCTTAAAAGGCTTTGCCGTCATCTTTCCCTCTATACAGGATTCGCAGGTTCTAAATGGAACAGCTTGAAAGTCTTTCAAGACTCCATTTGAAACGAGCCTTTGGATCCTATTTAGATTGATGTGGCCTAACCTTAGGTGCCACGCATGTGTATATTGTTCATGAGAATAATACTTCCTCTTATTCGGATTTGGAAGGATTTGTGATGTAGATGCAACATGGACAGAGTTGTTAATTGGACATGTAATAGTATAGAGAGAGTTGTTCAAAATTCCAGAACAAATAGTCTCGTTATCTCTCATGATAGAAACACCCCTATCAAAAATAACAGAATATCCATTCAAAAACAATTTTGAAACAGAAATAATGTTTCGCCGAAAATCCGGCACATACAAAATATCTCTCAAAACTAAAATGTCATCACCAAAACATAAAGATAAATCTCCAATAGCAACAGCTGCGACCTTCGACGCATTGCCCATGGAGATGGTGATCTCATCACTTGCTAGCTCCCTTGTTGGGTTGAACCCCTGCAAGGTGTAACAAACATGGTCAGTTGCCCCCGTATCCACTACCCACGAATGAGTAGAAAACGAAGCTAAACATGTTTCTGTTACCAAAACTTGTGACGTACCTTGTCCCTTTGCCTTGAGCACTGGACAATCTTTCTTCCAATGCCCAACCTTGCCGCACTTGAAGCACTTTCCCTTGGCCGTTGGCTTGTTCACGCCGCCGGTAGGGCCATCAACTTTGGCTTTACCGCTCCCACTAGCCTCATGGTCATGCTTGCCCTTTGGACCTTTCCACTTCTTTTTCCCGCCTTTCGACGAAGAAGTAGATCCCTTGGCAGCAACAAGGACCTCTTTCCCATTGCGCGTGCCCATGACTCCCTCAGCCGAAACTAGAGTATTCAATAACTCATTGAGAGTATAGTTGGCCTTGCTCATAACGACGTTGAGTCGGAAGTTCTCATAGGTTTTGGGGAGAGTGTTGAGGATGATATCGACTTTGGATTCGCCTTCGATACACCCTCCTAGCAGATCAAGCCTGTCAAACAAATTTGTCATATGCATGACATGATCGTACACCGAGCTGCCCTCGCTCATTTTACAAGATAAGATTTCTCTCATCAAGTTAAAACGAGCAGACCTCTCGGACTCCCCATAAACCTCCTTGAGGTTTAACATGATTTCAGCCGCGTCTTTCATGACCTGATGCTGGAGTTGCAAAGTTTGTGACATAGTCATCATAATATAGCACTTGGCCATATTATTTGACTTGTGCCACCTTTTATGCGTTTCTCGTTCCGCATCAGTGGACTCATCAGTTAAGGGCGCGGGACGTGGAGTAGTAAGCACAAAACTGTGCTCATCAGCGTCAAGAATATACATAATATGGCGTTTCCATTCGGTGTAATTTGGACCGATGAGAGGATTGTTTGCTAGAAGGTTAATAATTGGAGACATAGACATATCTGAAAGTAAACAAGTAAACATGTAAGAACATGAAAAAAAACATATAGTTCGTAACAATAATATTGTAACCTTTTGATAAAACAATATTAGTGAAACCTCCAACGGCTCAAAGAATTCCATATGTAAGCCACGTTCGTGTGGACGTTTACACATGAATTCCTCAACCAGACTATTTACCTAGCCATTTAATTTCTATCCATGTCAACTTAACCTTTTGACAAAAGAAATTAATAGTTGGACTCATAACTAGACCATATCATATTCAAGAAGGGACTCCGTTGGGGAGTTGTACATTGTACTTGAAATGATATCTAAACAATAACCACAATTTAACCTTGATGATTAAATTCTTGAAATTAGCATACTCACTAGGACCATACCGCTTTCAATTTAATCTCTTGGTTATCTTATTTAAAATCCATCCTCTAAAGTACTCATGAGAATTACACGAGTAAGCCACGTTCATGTGGACGTTTACCGCATAGCTCCCACTACTTAAATGGATTTAAATATTTTTAATAGAAACCTCAACTTGACAAACTTGTGAAATTAAATACAAAGTAAGCCACGTTCGTGTGGACGTTTACTCATATTCTCAATCACTTTGTCTTGAGGCCGCATGTGGAGGTCTTATAATAATTTTTAATTGCTTTAAAAATTATTAAAACTGTTTAGTCTTTTTAACTTCAAAAGGTTTGTTCATGCTCAAGCACATAAACCTAAACATGCTTTTCTAGAACGCAACATGTAAATCATGCTCGCAGAATTCTAAAACATGCTTAAGAAAACGGCAAACCTACTAGCATGCTCGTCTAAGCACAATTAATAAACAAATATTAACAAGCAAAGACGTGCAAAAGCAGGTAAAGAGCATAAGGGATTAACAACCACGACATGCAAAGAACAGTAATAAAGAATTAAAATTCTTCGTGACCCATTCGTGGAAACCCAACATCTATTCTATTACAAAATAAAATAGAAAAATAGGCCCACAACTAAAAAACAGCCCGAAAACTTCAAGCCCGTCGTTGGAATTAGGGTTTGGGCCCCCTAGGGTTTGAGACGCAGCTAGGGTTTGGAAACCCTAGCCGCCGCCGCCCTTGGCAGCCTCCACCGCCGCACATCAGCCCTCAGCGCCGCACAGCAGCACGCCGGTGCTGCAGCAGCCAAGGCGCGTGCAGCGTCCCGGCGCTGCATCAGCACCGTCCGGGCCTCGGTGCTTCCGGCAGTCCTCGCGCACAGCGGCAGCAGGCGCGCGCGCAGCCACCAGCACCCGGTCGGCAGCCTCCAGCAACAGCAGCAACAGGCGCTCGGCGGCAGCAGCTCCAGCGGACGACAACAGCAACGGCAGCAGCGGCAGTGCGCCGCTCGCCGGGCGCGCAGTGCGCGCAGGCGCAGCCCCGGGCGCGCACCGCCCCTGCCCGCTGCTTCCAGTCGTTCGCCCAGCCCTAGCCGAGCCCGCCTCGCCATCAGCGCGTGTCCAGACCGGGGAGCAGCAGCGGCCGCGCGGTCGCCTGCCTGGGCGCGCTCGGCGCGGTGTGCACGCACCCGCGCGCGCGCTGCCCCTCGGCGCCCGCAGCCCCTCGCTCTCGGTCACCCACGCCTCGCCATGATTCTGCAACCCGTGCCGCACTCCTCACACCGTTCTTCGTTTGTTGATTCGTCGCCATCCTCGTTTCGTTCCTCGGTTTTACAAATATACAACGGAAAAACAAATACAATTGAAATCCTAATCTAACCACGGATTTTCTCGTGGTGAAAAACGATTACAACGTCAAACGACGTATTCCACGAATCAACGAATCACGAAGAACAACAGCAGTAAAAACAACGCACATTATTAATCGTACACAAATTAATAATAGAGCCAACAAATTAATCCTGGGCTCTGATACCAATTGAAGGAATATTAAATTGAATTAACGTTCCACTTTGCCCGATGATCGTTTCTTGGTTATTATTAATTTATCATACAACGATTAAATCCTAACATGCTCCTATGAATTTAACAGCTGCACACAGGTGTTAGGAAAACTTACTTGAGAATCGGATGCACAAACTGTTGACGATCGTGTCGAAAGAATCTGACTCCAGCTCTGATCTTCTCGACTGTATCCCGCTCAATTCCCAACGTTGGATGGACAACGAGCTATGGAAATTCCCAAGGCAGAAAGATCACTCACGTTTCTGCGCCTCCCTCTGCTCTAAAAAAACCTAATTTTTATCAGTGTATTTTCCTGAGAGCTGACAGCTGTATTAAATAATACAGAAAAGGGGAGTTGGCGCCACTTTCTTAGTGAGGGCCGAAAATTCTGTCTTCTTGGGCTAGGAGACATTGGGCCAGCCCAGGGACCAGATACAAGGAATAAAGATGGGCCTCAAATAAATTAATTTATCCACGGTCAGCCCAGACCATAATTAATTTATAAATATCAGTTCATTCCACTAGAGAACCGATACTGACTTACCCCTTTATTGCCGGTGATGAGTCGGGGCTTGTATTTAGACTTATTAAATCTCCGTATTTAAAATATCCGACATCCATTAATTAATCTCTTAATAATTCCTTAAGTAGTACCACTCAAACTTTATTATTACGCCTGAACTTAATCAACCTGCAGGGTTTAGCGTAATAAACCTTATTGAGCTCCTTAAGGGGATGTCATTATCCTATACCGGATACGGGTACTAATACAGATAATCAAATATCATATATTAACCGCTATCACCCAAGATACAGAGTACTCGAGTTAGTATATAACTTTCACCCATAGTAAGTCAAAGTGATATACGAGTTAACATATATATCTGAATACTTATTAGTATTAAGATTTATAAGTCACCGAGATTTTGATTCTTCACTTAAGTCAGATAGAAGAATACATCTCAAACTGTGGTCCTATCAATACGTAATGACGTACCAGTATAGACAAGTAGCCAAGACAAACTACTTCCATCTATACTGCAGCCTAAACCAATAACTTGTCTTAGAGTTATTTCGGCTGTGATCATATTATATCTCTTAAGGTTATTCCAATTATATGGTCTTCTGTGATCTACAACACACCATATAATCTACTTATACAGAGATAAAGAACATACATATGCAATCATGAACACAATCAGATAGGAGATAAGAATAGTGAATACAGGAATCATTGTATACAAGCATAAAGTTCTTGCTTTCAGTATACAAATCCAACACATCCCCCATCTTCTTGGTGTGAACAACTACCTTTTCTTCTTTATCCTTGGTATCATGCAATTGTGAGAGAGTTTGAGGCTGTGCACGCCGGTCCGATTCTTCGAGTAGTCTCTCTAGCTCATCCACTATACGTCTATGCTATGTCTCCTCGGGATTGGCAATTTTTTTCTCATTCTTGCAATGGGAGACCTCCAGCTTGATTTCCTTGGCAACCACCTTTTTGCTTGGCTTCACAGCACATTGCTCAAGTTTGGGTGCGGCTGCAGCTTTGGATGATTTCGCTGCTCTGGATGATTCCGATGGCGCAGGGAATTCTTTTTCTTTTTCTTTTTCCACCGACTTGCTTTCCCCATCAACAGGTTTGTGAATATCCATGTAAGGCACAGGATCGATGGGATGTCTCTCTACGGCCTCCAGCTCTGCAATATAATCTAAGATCTCATCACACGCCTCGTCTAGATTGGAATAAGGGTATAATGACTGTGTGATGCACTCCTCCAAAGGATCCTCCACGGCTGCAGGAAAATCCACTACAGACTCAATTGAATTGCAATCCTCGATTTGTGGCTCAGCTGGCTTCTTCATCGCCTCATAAATGTACAACGTCATCTTTTCATCATTGACGCGGAAAGTCAGATCTCCCTCTTGCACATCTATCAACGCACGGCCCGTAGCTAGAAACGGACGTCCTAAGATCAATGGAGTATTCTTGTCCTCCGGCATGTCCAAGACCACAAAGTCCGCAGGAAAAATAAACTGCTCCACCTGCACAAGAAACATCCTCCACAATTCCTTTTGGATAAGTAATGGAACGATCTGCTATCTGCAGAGCAATCGATGTAGGCCTGATCTCTCCAATCTCCAATCGTTTGAAAATAGATAGGGGCATCAAATTGATGCTTGCCCCTAAATCACAAAGAGCACGGGAGAAATTCTGTCCTCCAATCACACAAGCGATGGTAAAGCTACCGGGATCCTTCTGTTTCAATGGTAGCTTCATTTGTAGCATTGCACTACATTCCTCGGAAAGATTAATCGTCTCATATTTCCCCAACTTCCTCTTGTTGGAGACTGCATCCTTGAGGAACTTGGCATAGCCTGGCATATCTCTCAAAGCATCCAGTAATGGAATATTGATTTGTAACTTTGAAAATATCTCCATAAACTTGCCCATCTTCTCATCCAACTTCGACTTTAGCAAACGCCCTGGAAACGGAGCTACAGGCTTGTACTCTGGTCTAGGGAACGAAGGGGTAGGAACAGGCTCCTTAACAGTTGAAGAGCTCGAATCCTTCTTATGGGGAGGTGACTGTTTCGCACTGGAAAATTCTGTTGCATGCTTCTCCAAGTCATCATCGTCGTCCTCCACTACTTTGCCTTTTCCCTTGTCATTCTGCAGCTCTGGAAAATTCTGGTACTCAGTCCCGCTTCGAAGATGGATCGCATTACACTGATTTTTGGGATTAATTTCAGTGTTGCTAGGAAAGTGGCCCGGCTTGTGCTGTGCAGCTGCTTGGTTAGCCATTTAACCAACTTGATTCTCTAACATCTGCACCTGCTTAGAAAGTGCTGAAAAATTTTGCTCCATGCTGAACATTTTGGTTCCCATGTTTGCCGAGTTTGCCTCCATCCCGGTGACATTCACCAACACTTACTTCATCATCTCCTCCATTGAATCTTTCTTTGGCTCATTGATTACTCCCCCACTAGAAATAGAAAATCCTGGTGGAGGTTGCACAGCATTATTTGGGTTGCCATAAGAAAGATTCGGATGCGGGCGTCCTCCTGGCTGGAACTGCTGCTGGCCCTGCTGATATTGCTGACCTCTGTTATACATTCCTGGCTGTCCTCGTTGGAAATTCTCATAGTTTCTGCCATTAATATAACTGATATCTTCCATGCTTGAAGGGTCTGTCACAGCTTGCTCAGGACGTCCAACATTCAATTCACTAATTTTTGTAGTCAGCTCTGCCAGCTGTGTAGCCATTGCTGCCTGGCGTGTAGCCATCGATGCCTGTTGAGTAACCAATGCTGCCATAGGATCAGAACTGGACGCAGCTGCAACCTTCTTCAATTGTATTCTTTCAGATGGCCATTGGTAGCTCGTAGAAGCCATACTATCAATAATGTTCCATGCGTCAGAGCTGCTTTTCTGGAGTAGAGCGCCACCTGCAGCTGTATCCATATGCATCCGTGTACGCTCCCCGCAGGCATTGTAGAACATTATCACGAGTGTGCCTTCATCAAATCCATAGCCCGGGCACTTTCTGAGCTTTTCCTGGTAACGCTCCCAAGTTTCCGCTAGCTTTTCTCCTTCAAACTGTTGAAACTGCACGATGTCCATCTTCAATTTCAAAGTAAGGCCAGGCGGATGAAACTTGCGTAGGAACGCATGAGCTAAGTCCTCCCACATGGTATTCTCTCCCAGCTGCAGCGTATGATACCACGACTTCGCCTTATCCCGCAGTGAGAAAGGAAAAAGACGAAGACGGATAATGTCATCGGGAACGCCATTCATCTTTACCGTGCTGCATAGCTCCAGAAAATACGCCAGGTGCGCATTAGGGTCTTCGGTTGCGTGTCCACCATATTGGCTCTGTTGGACCATTGTAATCAACCCCGTCTTCAGCTCAAAATTGTTCACATTCACTCGTGAAGGTTCCTGGTAAATATATTGCGGTATGAATGCCTCATTAATCGGAGGCTTCTGAGCCTCTGCAGCCGCCTTTTCATCAAGTATCTTTTTCATTTGATCTTGCAAAGCTCGAATTTGAATTTGCTCAGGGGTAGCCATCGTATCTTCCTCAACTTGATTCTTCTGCTTCTTAAGATTGCGCAAAGTCTGGTTGATTGCAAGGTCCAACTCAAAAAGAGGATTTCCGTGAGATCTAGTGTTCATACGCAACCTACAGAAACACACCTAAAAAAATTAGAACAGAAAAATAAAAACAAATAAAAACCTGAAGTACTATAAAGTCCTATCGGAAATATTAAAGTAACTTCTAATCAGCCCCGGCAATGGCGCCAAAAAGTTGATCACTAAATTATTAGCAACAAAAACTGCAACTAACACAGGCAATTGTAGCAAATAATAAGCAACCGAGTATCGTATCCATAGGGACTGACACAACGAAATAACTTTAACTATCTCCTAAACAAACTTAAGTAGTAGACAGGTAACAGAACGTAAAGATTGATTGACTTAAACTAAAACGCAAATAACAATAAATAAAATTACGAAGGAAAAATCAAATATAAAAGACAACTGATCCTAGGGTAGTAAATTCGTTAACTAAATCTACGCAATAAATCTATTAATCCTATGTACCAGTTTAATCCAGTTATGATGAGAGATCACTTAATTAATCAATTACTCTCGCTAGAGCAGCAACGATCGTAGATTAGTAAATTATCTATCTCCGTTAGGTCTCAAGAAAATCTACTAACTCCCAATAGCTCCTAAGAATAGCTCCCTATGATCCACCTATCTCCGCTAGGTCTCAAGGTTAAAATCATATCATAAATTCCTGAATCCGCTAAACAGTTATCTCCGCTAGGTCTCAAACCGAATAGCTAAACATGCAAACTATTGATCAGATAATTCACAAGAAATTAAGCACCAGGAATTATGAATCATAAACTGGAAGGCACAAAGGTATTAACAAATAAATCACATAAATTCAATCAACTATTCACAAACCCTAGAATCAGCTAAAGGAAACTAGCCAGACATGCTGAAATAAAACATAAACATAATTAAGAATAAAGCAATTATAAAAACTAAATTATATAAAAACTGAATAAGAACGATTGTAGCGGCTTGAATCTTCAATCTTGATCCAAGCCTTGAAAACTAGAAAGCTAAAATATTCTAAAGCTATAAAACTGAAATATGAATGTTCGGTGCTTCTGAATAGGTCAAAAGAGGACCTACTTATAATTTTCAGATTTCCTTCGATCACCATGGAAGTTGCCATGCAAAGTAGAATTCTAAAGGTAATAGAATCGTGTAAAATAAGGCAACTCTCCAGCTGGATGAGCGCTCTGGAAAATACTCCCACTCTTGCCGAATTCGCAGCTCTCGCCAGAGGAATAGTTATCGTCAGGGAAATGGCTATCGCCAGAGGAATGGGTCGCGCCAGAGAAATGGTGATTTCTCTGCTCTGGCTTCTTGATTTCTCTGGTGATGACTTCGCTACTATGGAGATTGATTTCTCTGACTTTTCACTTCTCTGACTATTGAGCGCTGCGCTTTACTTCTCTGATGCTGGCTTCTCTCCCCTCTGCTCTGACTATCGACTTCTCTGGCGATTGGTTTCTCTGCTCTGGTGAGTTCACTTCGCTGCTCTGGTCTGGCTTCTTGATTTCGCTGCACTGGAGATGTCGATTCCTCTGCTCTGGAGACCAAAGCACCTAGAAAACGCCAAATTCATCCAAAATTCTCCAAAATTGCATTCTTCCATCTCGAAAGCCTAAATCTCCTGCAAAGCATAAAATACACCATAAAACGCACCAATTTCCAGAAGATTATCTTAAAATACGCACATACAAACCCTTAAAAATAGAGCAATTTAAGCATAAATCAACATGTGCGCACAAATGAAAGAAATGTTTTAACATGCTTAGAAGTTATTTCAATTTAAAACCTTCTAAGTCATGTCAAGTATAATTGGATAAACTGCTCTTATGATTATGAAATGTTTATAAAAATGCTAGCCCACTAAGTACATTAGTACTTAGCCCAAAAATACTTTCAAATGTTTTCAGGTTGATTGGTCGGTGCTGACGGGGCAGAGCTGAGGCTAGGGTTCAACTCCGTATTTTGTCTTCCGCTGTTGCACTAGCTCTTATTGTCTTTTGTTTCTCTAACTTAAGACCTTTATGTTAAATTCCGAATTATGTTTCTTATCGAGCGTAGACTCTCAACTTCTAGCTCAATGTTATTTAACGTTGGTTATCAGAAGCATGAAACCAAACTTGTGATCCTGAGGTTTAGAATGTTGTTGATTGATTAGTATCACTTGATTTCTATCTTTCTTCATTCAAAGGGCGTTGCCTGCCCTTTTTATTCTATTATCTGAATTTCACAAGGTTCTTCCCTTGTTATTTCTATGATTTTAGTCGCACCTCGATTATAGTTTATTCCTTCAAGAATTGGGGTGTGACAATTGTAGCCTACTCCAAGCTACCACTCAAGCTGTCAACACAGCTTGCTATACCCAGAACAGGACGTTCGTAACTTAACGACATGGTAAAACTCCATACAAGTTATGGTCTAGTCTCCGGCACATGGAATACGCCTAAAGAAAAAGTTGGAGCTTGGGTAGTTGAAGTGGTGGAAATAACACTCTATGTTATTTTTAATGAAGCTGCTACTGAGTACAAGAACAAAGCAAAATACACCTCTAAACACCACCTAAAGACTTGAATAAAGGGTCACAGCTAAGGAGCTTTAGTTGTCCACCTTTGTCGCAGCCCGATCCCGATGCTAGTGATAGCGGGGTACGAGTATCGATACGACTATTTTAAAAGAATAAAAGACAAGAAGAATAGATTGAACATCAAGCGGAAGCTCGCATGAAAAGTGTTAAGGAAATCATCATAAATGAGCTCCAGGGGTATAAATGTCAACATCGTCATAACTCTATAAATATCAGGAATTTCAAGAACAAAAATAAAACGGGTATAGCTCATTTTTCATAAGGAATCATAATATGCAGAGTATCGCAGCAAAAGACGAATCGATTATATGTATGAAGACATATAACCGCGAGTAAATTGCTTAAATTCAAAGAAAAACAAAGTATCTCAATTATCAAGACTCTATCCACATGAAGGCACAACAGTAATATAAATACATCGATTGAAACGTTTCCCCCATTAGCACCAGACCAATCTCGCTCCCCGCTCAGCCTGCACATTTAGAAATACATGCAGGGCGTGAGTACATAATACTCAGTGGGCAAACGCCGAAAAACAAGAAAGGTGCTCTTAGAGCTATAGGTTTGAAACTTGCCACATCTAAGCAATACACAGGAATAAGTTAGCGTAAATGAACCTGTGTAAGCAGTTTTAATAAACATGACATCATAAAGAAACGACTGCAGTCAAAGATCTTAACATGTATGCACCACATCTACAACTCATCAATATCAAAGGTACTAAGAAGTAGGCCTCCCTTTCAAGTACCGTGACCGGCCGACCCGAAGACGGCTCACAGTCACCTCTGTGCACAAAATCCCGCTTGTGGCAGGACCGAATTCGTCTCATTAGTAGAGGGTAACACACAAGTCATTATCAACAAAAATCGGCAAGTCAAACAGTTCTCAAACATCATTTATCTCAAAATATTTGATAAACTCATAACATCATCAAAACAGTTTAGAAAGCTTGTATGATATATGTATACTCAAAATATTGCCCACCTGAAGTCCTTCGCTCAACTTGGAAAGAAAAACAGGCGACTTACTTCTTCGTCTCGCTCGGGCCTTCATAGATCATCATCGTCGTCATCGAAGGTTCATGTGATAAAACAAACCTTAGTCAGAAACTCATTTACTAAACTAATCTCGTCTCAAACTATAATTTCTCACTCAACGTCTATTTACCCACTAAAACTCAATCCCTAGGTATACTCAACTTTTAAGGATTCACACGTCCTTCTCTCGACTTAACACTCAAATCGGATCAAACTCATAGCAATCAAGCACATAAACAAGCATAAACACTTAAGCATATAAAATTCACACATAGACAAGTCAAAAACAACCTTCACTCTGCACTGACTCGATTTCAAAACCTCACCAGACTCGGTACAGAACTCCACTGGAGTCGTGACCTATACCAAATGAAACCTCTTTGAGTCTAGTTTCATGTAAAAAAAATTAGGATAAAAAAACTCCAATTATGTTAGGAGATATGACTGTTTTACTACAGTCTACCATATTCGGCAGTTTTTAGCAATCGAAAGGTTTGATTTTTGAAAAATAGTAAACGTTGTCAAAAAGGTCTGAAATTTGGTGGGAACATAGCTAAGAAACTCATGTATTAACAATAAAAAATTTGGGTTCCAAAAAGTTAGGGAAAGATACTGGAAAAGGTGACTCTATTGGCTACTCACCGAACATTTCGGCAGAACGTATCAGTTTTGGTTTTACATTTTATAAAAATAGTAAACGAAGTCCAAATGACTTGAAATTTTACCGTGTGCTCAAGACGCTCAAATATACTTACCATAAACTTTTCATGGTATTTGGGTATCAATAACCCCTCGAAAACAGTAGGTCAGTGCGTCACGAAAATGACTCTTAACTCAATCACACAAGCAAACATGCTTAACTCAACATTCCTTCAAAGAAAACTCATCAAAGCTCATCTTAAACACTTATAGCACTCAAAAACATTCAAGCACATCATAATACTCATCATAACTCAAATTGACTCTCCTCTTACATCTTAAACTCAAATCTCAAAGAAAACGTTTCAACGAACGCATCGTTTCAATACTCATCTCATTTTCATGCTCAAAATTATTCAATTACTCATATTCGACCTCATACATCATATAACTCATTATACATACATAGATTCTCTTATGTCATGCAAACTAAACTCGAAGAAAAACTCACACATCAACGTAGACTCTTAATAAAAGCATGACAAACGTTCACATAATGACCATAAAGCAATTAGACCTCATTAAACCAAGCATCAACCTCACATCATATGAGAACTCAAAAACTCATATAAACTAAACTAAGTCAAAATTTTACTTAGCCAACAAAAGACCTAATCAAACATAATTAGACACTAATATCATGCTCAATTACATATATCCTAAACCAATTTACTTAATAAACACATAGGCAAGAAAGTCCTAATTTTTATTAAACTAAACTCTTTGAAATTCTACAAACACACATGAAACTTTAATCCAATCATGGATCTATAAATTTTAACCATTTAATCTCACATTTAAACCATCAATTTACAATTTTGGGCATATATACACATATCCCTAATTTCATCAAACTAACTCACATCAAAGTCATCAATTAACATCATATCCTCAATCTACTCCATCAATCATCATCATAGACATCTCATGGACTCATTCTCATCATCAATTCATCATTTAAAATATTAACTCACAAATTCCCAATTTTTGGGTAAACTAAACTCATTCAATTTTTGCATCTCAAAGCATAGCTTTTCAAAACACACATCAATCATCACCAAACATATCATAGATCACTTTTCTCACCTCAAATCAAGGAAAGAAAAAGAAATTTTTTTGAAGGGTAATGACCCGTAATTTTCGAAAATTTGAAGAACAAAGGAGGGGCTGATTTCTTGCTTCAATCATCCAAAAATACTCACATATAACATCATACTAGTTAGATCTATGAATTTAAATATCACTTACCCAAACTTACACCAAATATCAAACTTTCTCTTTCTAACTTTGAAACCAATCTTCAAGGATCTTTCTTGAATTCAAGGTGATAGAATGTGTTTAAGTAAGATTTAGAAGGTGATTTGTGTTTTTGGTATGATTTTGTGAAGCTTCGAAGGTTTCATCAATGGTTGCCAATGGTGGAAATGTGAGAGATGAGGGAGAGAGAGAGTGTCGAATTGGGGTGAGGGAGAGAGAGAAATATTTTGCAAGATTTGTTTTGATTTAGGTGATCTTAGGGAAGATTTACTTTGATACTTAGAATATTTGGCATTAAATGCCTTGTTCTCTCTCTCTAATCTCTACACTCTCAATTAATCCACTTGGCAAATGGGTATTTAAGCACATGCTCAAAGGAATAAAATAATCATGTGAGAGAGTAGTAATTGATTAAGAACAATAATAATCATGGAAATGTTATTCATTAATAAAATGTCATAGCATAATTATTCATGTGACCAAAATAAAATAATTATAGCACTAATATTAGTGCACTCACTCAATTATAATATTCCTCATCGTAGGAAAAATAATTTAAAAATATTATGCTTAGAAAAATTTCCATAAACCGGCATTCTTTGATTTCTCGGTAAAAATAAACCGCACTTGCTTTGGAAACTTAATTAAAATTCCAAGTGCTAAAGTCCTCAAATAAAAATCATAATAACTTGCTCATAAAGACACAAGTAACGAAAATCACATAATCAATCAGTCACGTAAATTCACATAATATCACGTCAAAGCAGTCGGCAAACACAGACAACTAGACGTCTCTCTGACCGACTCTTTTCATCAAGGTTTCTCACTCTTTCTTTCTCGACTTTATTTCCAACTCATCATTCCTATTTTCTTAATAGGATAAATCAGTCTCTCTGACAACTCAGTACCCGGTAACTCAATTCCCGGTAGTCGGAAATAAAATAAAATCTCAACTCAATTCAATCAGCATCTCTAACTCAACTCATTTCTCAAATCTCATCACTCTAACTCCATCATTCGTTTGTCCGCTCATATCTCTATTTAAAAGACAATCTATCTTATCTGGTCCTAAAAAAAATAAAAAAAATAAAAAAAATTATAATCTCACATCTCGACATCTCAGTACTCTCAATAGTATTAAGACACTATCTCACAACATAAGGAAAAGTACGGGGTGTTACAACCTTGTTCTTGTATTTCTTGTTGCCCATTTGACCTTGTCTTGGGGCGTCTTTGGCTTTAGGAGAGAAAGCTCGGCGGAGAGTCACATCAAGCTTAACCATCCAGAATCAACAAGAGCACATCAATTCAAATAGTTCCACATTCTATATTCACAGAGAATCTTGTATGGGGACTAGATGGTAAGGAAGTTGAGGCAAAAGAATTTGCGCCACAAGATCGTGCAGAATAAATGGGCATACTTCCTAATCTTCCAAAAAATAAGGCCTTACAAATAAAGGGAACACCATCTACAACTAAACCAGCTTAACCATTATCAACTCAAGCTGATACTACTAAAGAACAATCAAATCCACCCAGTTTAGCAGTAGTTGATAAACCGACCGAAGAGAAGCAGATCAAATGGATAAAAATATCATCAGAAAAGTCAAATCATTGGTGATCTAGCTGCAAGAGTTAGAACTAGAAGATTTCATGTTGAAGCTTCAAATCAAACCGCTGTATTCAGCTGCTACCTATCTCAGACTGAGCCAAACGATGTACTCGAAGCCCTCAAGAATGTCAACTGGACAATAGCCATGCATGAGGAGCTCAACGGGTTTATGGGGAATGAAGTTTGGGAAATAGTGGATAGACCGGGGATCACAAGGTCATTGGTTTGAAATGGGTTTTCAAAAACAAGAAAGATGAAGATGGCCATGTAATAAGAAACTAAGGCAAGGCTAGTTGCAAAGGGCTTTTTTCAAGAATAAGGAATTGACTTCAATGAGACATTCACTCCAGCCAGTTCCAAGACTAGAAGCCATCAGATTGTTTCTCGCCTATGTTGCACACAAGAAGTTTAAAGTCTTCCAAATGAACGTGAAGTGTGCATTTCTCAATGGCATACTAACAACAGAAGTATAAGTGGAGCAACCTCCAGGCTTTGAAATCGACGACAAGGTGTACAGATTGAAGAAACCACTGTATGGACTGAAACAAGCTCTGGCAACTTGGTATGATACTCTATCTAAATATCTCCTTTAACAGGGGTTCCAAGTACAATAATAAAGTATAAGAAGTTTAAAGTATGATATGATGTACAATTGATGTGTCGCATCTGCTGTTAATCGTATATCGATAATATTTACTCTCTCCGTCCCTCAAACATTTTTTTTTCTATTTTGGTTCGTCCCCAAAACATCTTCCTAACCTATTTTTGGAAACAATTTCACTAATTATTATTCTTACAATTTCACTTTTTGTGGGACTCGTTCTCCAATTTCACTAACTATCACTCTTATAATTTCACTTTTGGTGGGACCCATTATCAACTTATCAAATACATAACTAACTTTTATTAAAACCCGTGTGATCCTCTCTTAGGAAGATGTTTGGGGGACGAGGGGAGTAATAAGTTTGTTCAAATTCTTTAAATTTGACGGATAAGAAATAATTTTAACTAAACATATGTCATCTGAGTATCATCTCATATGGACCTAATAAGATCAGATAATCATATGAAGCTCTAAAGACCACATATGATATTTGAACGTCAAAAATCTGAAAACCATATTATTTGGAGTTTGAAATACCACATCTGAATTTTGAGCATCATCTTGTATGGAGCTTGAAGATTATAACTTACTTGTGAGTATCATTTTATCTAGAATTTGTGAAACTATAATTAAGTTATGAGAATAATCTCGTCTGAAACTTTAAACAACATCGTCAAATTTGAAATCATATTCAATCATATATATAGGGAATGGCTAAAATAAGAGCATTTCTTAAGATATAAAATAAGAATAATTTCCAGCCCTTAGATCATCAAGATCTACGGTTGATTCGTAATCCTGTTGGATGGATTTATGGTCCTGAGTTCGAATCCCAAAGGTAGCAAAAATTTATTTTTCACAATTCATACCTTTATACAGCAAATTCATACGTGTTCTACATAAAATTCATACATTAAAAATTGCTCCTATTTCTTATTTTAAGATGTGCTCTCGCGGTAGCCCACCCCTATATATATAGTTAATTATTTAAGTAAATACATCTATATATAAATGTATTATATATATACATATTAATTTGTGAGTATGATGTGATAAACTTAAACTAATATTATATAATAAAATAAAATACAAATATAAATCTTTTTTAGATATGGAAATTGATTAAAAATTTAGAAAAAAAATATGAATGAATGAAAATTGAAGAAAATTAAAATAGAGTGATTATACGGCGCCACGTAGGATATGATTTATTTTGCTGTTATATATATATATATATATATATATATATATATATATATGGAGAGGTTCAAATAAGAACCACTAATAAAATAAGAACAGAGAACCATTTTAAGCCATTCGATCATCAAGATCTACGGTGGATGCATCATCTTGGTGGATGGATGCAGATACTGGGTTCGAATCCTGAAGGGAGCAAATTTTTTTTTTTTATGCATTAAATTTAATAGCGGGTGCATTAATTTGTATAGCATATGCAGTAATTTTATTGGTTCTTATGTTCTCACGATAATTGTGGTTCTCACTATAACCGCACCCTATATATATATATATATATATATATATGGGTGGGCTAGAATAAAAACACTCTTAAGTGTATAAAATATAAACATTTTTTAATATACGAATTTTATCCAACAGGGTTACGAATTCATCCAACATGGTTACGAATTGCGAAAAATAAATTTTTGTTGCCTTTGGGATTCGAACTCAGGACCACGAATTCATCCAACAGGGTTACGAATCAACCGTAGATCTTGATGATCTAAGGGCTGAAAATCATTTATATTTTATACACTTAAGAGTGTTGATATAAGGTTGAGTTCAACAGAGAATTATCTTTTTATTTATCATGAACAAATCTATATATTTTACGAACAGATCAACATAAGTAATGAACAGACGTATTTAGTAAAAATAGAGAAAAATTCGCCACCAGCAGGATTCGAACCCGGGGCAAATTGTTGTTCATGCGGTACATTGATTTGTTCAACAAAATTATAGATCTGTTCGTTTTTATTTTACGAATTCTCTATTCTCCACAATATTTAGCTTCTCTTTGAACCCTTCTCTCTATTATTATTAAATTCGTTTTTATTAAAAGAAAAAGAAAAAACCTAAAACCCTTGAAAGCAAATAGGAGCAGACTAAGGGCCGAGCCTCATTAAAACCTTTTCACAGAAAACCCAGTGGGAAAAACCGTGAAAAGGAAAAAGAGTACCCGTCTAGAGCAAAGAAAAGAAAGGGAAGAGCGGAAGGGAAAGTTTCCGGAACTCCAGCCTAACCATCGTCCCCAAACAATCCCGACTCTTCCCTCAAGAAAGGTAACAAGATAATGGCATAAGGTCGGTGATACGCCGTCGCCTAGATGCCAGAACAATAAACCAGAGCTATACGGCCGATTATACGCCGTCGCCGTAAGCTCACTAAAAAACAAATCCCACTCAGTAATGCTACACGGCCGGTTATACGCCGTCGCCGGGAGCACAACTAAAAGAACGACCCATCCTAAGAAAGCATCCCGGCCGGTTATATGCCGTCACCGGGATCTCTCTTTCACGCTCAAATCCAACAAACCTCTCCACCTGAGCAGCATTACCATAGAAAATCTGCCGCCAGCCGAGTCCAGCAACCGAACCCAAGACCCTTTTCTCTCTCTCTCTCTCTTTCTATATATATATATATATAGGGTTAGGTTCAATGAAAAAGGCCTAAATGTAAGAAAGAAGAGAGAAGTAATCTCATCTGTTGATCTTATCTAATCTAACGGACATGATTTGTTCACGCCATGTTCAACGAATTTTTTCGTTGAACATTTATGAACATATACAATATTTTTGGGGGTTCTGGGTTTCGACCCCCCATATGTTCAACGAAAAAATCCGTTGAACATGGCGTAAACAAATCATGTCCGTTAGATTAAATAAAATCAACGGATGAGATTACTTCTCTCTTCTTTCTTACATTTAGGCCTTCTTCATTGAACCTTGGCCTATATATATATATATATATAGATTGAGCATAGGCATGTATTTTATTTATTTATAAAATTTAGTTGAAGAATATATTTTCTAAAAAATGAATTGACATTTGAATTGATTGATTTTCGTGGCTTAATTTATTGGTATACTTTATTTAAGTTTTAGTCACACTTGGAACAATCTCAATTAAGTGGGTATAAGGATTCCTATTCTGGATGCCATCATTTTATTAAGTTAAATTTTTCGGGTGAAAAAAATATGGATTGTGAGGCATGATGAGTTCTTGTTAGTCATTGAGTTTATATATATACGAAAAGTTGGTATGAGGTTGGGAGGGATTTCAGGCGTTTGAAAACAGACGAATGGACCCTCGAAGTGCTAATGTGTTTTAATTTGGCTGGGTTCCGATAATCAAATGGATATGTAGAATTTATAATTAAATGGATATGTTGGATTTATCTAATATTTTTATATAATTATTTAATAGTTCAGACTTTATCCAATAGTTTTATACGATTATTTAATAGTATAGAATTTATCTATAAATTTATATGATTATTTAATAGTTTTTAAATATAAAAATTGATTAGAAATGTATAAATAAATAAATAAGAATGAATGAGAATTGAGGAAAATTAGAATGAAGTGATTATACGATGCCACGTATTTTGCTATAATATATGTAGGATTTATAATTAAATGGATATGTTGGATTTATCTAATAGTTTTATTCAATTATTTAATAGTACAGACTTCATCTAATAGTTTTATACGATTATTTAATAGTATAGAATTTATCAATAAATTTATATGATTATTTAATAGTTTTTAAATTTAAAAATTGATTAGAAATGTATAAATAAATAAGAATGAATGAGAATTGAGGAAAATTAGAATGAAATGATTATACGATGTATGTAGGATATGATTTATTTTGCTATAATGTAAAATTGATTAGAAATATGTAAATAAATAAGAATGAATGAGAATTGAGAAAAATTAGAATGAAGTGATTATACGATGCCACGTAGGATAAGATTTATTTTGCTATAATATATGGATAAGCTGTCAGAAGCTTTTATTAATTAATGGATGTTGGATATCTTAAATACGGGGGTTTGATAAGTCTAAATACAAGCCCCGACTCATCATCGGCAATAAAGGGGTAAGTCAATATTGATTCTCTTGTGGAATGAATTAATATTTATGAATTAATTATGATCTGGGCTGATCATAAGAATTACTCCCTTCGTCCCATTAAAGTTGGCCACATTTCTATTTTGGGTGTCCCACTAAAGTTGGCCACTTTCTAAAAATGGCAAAAGTTTACTTTAATTAAACCTAATTAATTAATCTAATTAAAACTAACAAAACTTAAACCTTAATTAAATAAGGAGCCAAAAACACACAAAACACACACTCAGCCTCCTCCCACCCCACCCCCGCCGCCCACCCCCTCGCCACCCCCATGCTCTCTCTCTCTCTCTTTCTTTCTCTTTGTCAGCCTCCTCCTCCCTCGCAATCACCCCCAAAACTCCACCGCCCGCCGCCCACCCCCTCGCCACCCCCCATGCTCTCTCTCTCTCAGCCTCCTCCTCCCTCGCAATCACCCCCAAAACTCCACCGCTGCCTCCCTCCCCTGCCGGAGTCACAGTCGCTGCACCCGTTACCCCTTCACCCTCTCTCTCGCCCCGACGGAGGGGGGTCTCACTCCTCTCTGTCTTCCTCTGAATCTCTTCGCCTGCTCCGGACATGACGGCGGCGACCACCGACATAACACGTCAGCCCCCTGCCGCCACCACCTCCCTCATCTCTCTCCTCTCTCTCTTCCTCTGAATCTCTTCGCCTGCTCCGGACGGGACGACTGAAGAGCCGCTGCTACCGCCATGCCCTAGATCCCCAATTCACAACTCACGAAAGTAAGCTTACCCAGATCTGTGATTTGGGACGACGGCGAACTCGAATTCACAACTCCCTCTCTCCTCTCTCTCTTCCTCTGAATCTCTTCCTTGAATTGTTTCTGTGATTTGGATTGTTTTTGTGATTTGGATTGTTTTCTTGAATTGTTTATGTGAATTGTTTCTTGGATTGGGAGGGAGACGAGGAAGACGAAGGGGACAGAGGGAGACGAGGGTGGCGGCGACTTCGTCGGAGGAGGGGGTGGCTGATGTCGGCGACTTCGCCGGAGGTGGGTGACAGTGGATGAAGAAGAAAGTGAAAGGAGGAAGAAATTATTTTAATTAACTCAATAATTTTGATGGGTCCCATTCAATTAAAACATAACACTCAATTTCTTAATCTTCGTGCCGAAACGAATGTTGCCAACTTTAGCGGGACGGAGGGAGTAATTCATTTGAAGCCCATTTTTATTCATTGTATTTGATCTATGGGCTGGCCCAAAGACTCCACAGTCCAGTGGGAGAAAAATAACCTAACGCATAAGTCTGGCCCATTTCCTGCATTTATAATTATAAATACAGTTCAACTCTCAGAACAGAATAGACCAGACGTAATACGTAATTTTCAGATTACAGAAATTAGGTTTTATGTGAGAGTTGAGCGGCGCTTGTTGAGTGGGTGTTTTCTCCGGGGAATCCTCGAAGATCGTCGTTCATCCGACGTCGGGGATTGAGCGGGATACAGTCCAGAAGATCAGAGCTAGAGTCAGATTTTCGCAGGAAATCAAGTTTTGGCAGTCTCCGAAGAATGGCCATAACTTCCTCTACAGAACTTCGATTGAGGTGAAACAGGCGGCCACGGAAAGCTCTCTTGAAGATGAAGAAGTCGTATTTTTGGGAAAAATACAATTGGAGGACGTTCGAGGCTTCAAAAAAAGGGTTGAAGTTGGCTGAACTGTTCAGCAACGAATTGATGAATTCTTAGGAATTCTTCAGGTATTTCTGAACTCCTCGGTGCAGTATTTAAATTAGTAGGAGCATGCTATGTTTAATCGATGTATGATGAATTAAGTTAATCCAAGAAACGATCCTCGGATAAATCGATTATTAATTAAGTTTAATATTCCTACAAAATTAATATGCATAGTATTAATTTTATCATCCAATGATATTCTTAGAAGAATAATGAACTCCTTAACCGGGTTCCAACAAGCTTTGCTAAACGAAAATCTTGAGGAAACCATTTACATGAAACAACCCTAAGGATATGTCGTTAAAGAAAAGAAACACATGGTGTGGAAGCTTAAGAGGCCAATTTATGGACTTAAGCAAGCCTCACAGATTTGGAACTTTTGCTTCGACCAAGCAGCTAAATTCTATGGATTTGAACAGTGCGTTGACGAAAGTTGTGTGTATAAGAAAGTTGACGGAAATAGGTTGGTGTTCTTGGTTCTATACGTCGATGACATCTTATTATTTGGTTTAGACAAGATGATGTTAAACGATGTTAGGGTATGGTTATCTAAACAATTCGAGATGAAGATTTAGGAGAAACATTGTATATCCTTGGGATAAAAGTCATCCGTGATAGTAATTCCAAGTGGATTTGTTTATCTCGTGAATCTTACATCGAAACAGTGCTTAAAATAACATGCATAATTCCAAAAAAAGATTTATTTCTTTCATATATGGGTTTACTCTATCCAAGGATATGTGTCCCAAACTACAAATCAAGATAAAGGAGATGAGACAAATTTCCTATGCTTCGACAGTTGGGAGTCTGATGTATGCTATGTTGTGCACTAGAATTGATATTTGCTTTAACGTAGGCATGGTAGCAAGATATCAAACTAACCTGAGTATAAAATATTGGACTTCCGTAAAGAATATACTTGAGTACCTGGAAATGACTAAGGAGTATAAGCTAGTTTATCAGTCAGACAATTTCTTACTTTCCTTGTGCTGCTGTTGCCACTCTTTTAGCACTGGGATTTTATTCAAAACCCTTTTTGATTGATGATTGATATCATAAGATGAGGATTTTCTTTGAACTACTTTTGTTGCATTTGATTGTTTGACTTGCTCCTCTCCGTATTTCCAGCTTCTCTTGAATTGGTTGGTGTTGGTGATGTCGAGCCCCACTGATCTAATTCTCATTTCGTCTTATCTAAGTCTTCTGTCGTCCGAGGCAGAAAATGTGTTCTTCTTTCTTTATTTGTTTATTCGGACTCTGACCACTACCTGCGCTGGTTCCTGAGGCCGAGGAACTGCGGCGAGCGCGTGGTGTTTCGCGATTCCGGTGGTAGTCCTTGGCGGACTTCCACCGAACCTGGAGAAGGGGGGAAAGGAAAGAGATGGATTTTATTTTGTTTGTTTTGTTTATTGTTTATTGTTTTCCATGTGTCAATTTTTCAGTTCAAGAAGCTAGTAGGGGCCATGTCAACTCGGTACTGTCACGTAATAGCTATGTCAGCTTGCTACTTCACCGGAGCTCAAACGTGTGGAAAAATTGAACAATCCTTTAAATTGAAGGAATTGATGATAAAAAAAAGTTTATGAAAAATTTAAAAACGGGCCAAAGTTCATGAATTTTGGCGTAATTAACCCAAAAATAAATACTCCATCCCTCCGTCTTATTACAAATGTCCTACTACTTTTGAATTTTGATCACGGGAGTATGTAATTAGTAGATAAAATGAGTAGATGAAAATGATTTAAATATTAGATATAAAGAGATTATATATTGTTAAAATAGAAATAAAACATCTCATTACAGAAAGTGAGATATTTGTAATTAAACGGTGAGATTAAAATTATTAGTGCTAGATGAATCTAACCGAATTATTCACCCTTCGATAAAAAAGGATTTAAAGGATAGAGATTAGAGAGTGATGAGCGTGCTGAGATCGTTCACTTCTTTTCTCAGACAAAATCAGTGCTGCGGAATTTTCAGCGCCCAATTGCGATAAAGCTTGAATTTTCATATATCCATCAACAAACTAGATTATTTAATTTTACCAATTCCCATTTAATTACGACGCCCCAATTTGTTGGAAGTTGAAACCCTAGTTTTGAACTTTCCGTTTTCGAAGACCTCTCTCTATCATTTCCGCTATGCGTTTCAGCTTTCACAGATTGAACAATTTTTAAACCCTAATTCCGCTCTCCGATCCCTCCATGGCCACCGACGCCTCCCCGAAATTTCAGCAAACGGAGCTGATCCCCGTGCCGCCGCAGCCCGATTACAGCTCGGCAGTCGCCGGCGTCGAGCACGACGGGCTCCATTTTTGGCAGTTCATGATCGCCGGCTCCGTCGCCGGCATGGTGGAGCACATGGCCATGTTCCCCGTCGACACCATCAAAACCCAAATGCAAGCCCTAGGTTCCTGCCCCATCAAGTCCGCCAGCGTTAAGCAAGCCGTGCAGTCAATTATGAAGACCGATGGCGCCAGAGGCCTCTACCGTGGGATCGGCGCTATGGCGCTCGGCGCGGGGCCCGCACACGCGGCTTATTTCTCCGTTTACGAGATTTGTAAGAAGAGCTTCTCCGGCGGCAATCCGGACAACCACATGGCGCACGCGGCTTCTGGGGTTTGCGCCACCATCGCGAGCGATGCTGTGCTCACGCCGATGGATATGGTGAAGCAGAGGCTGCAATTGGGCAATAGTCCGTACAAAGGGGTGTGGGATTGCGTCTCGAGGGTGCTGAGGCAGGATGGGTTTTGGGCGTTCTACGCTTCTTACAGGACTACGGTGCTGATGAATGCACCTTTCACGGCGCTGCATTTTGCCACTTATGAGGCCGCGAAAAGGGGTTTGACGGAGGTTTCACATTCACCGGAAAGCCTCAGTGATGAGACCTTAATTGTTCATGCTACGGCTGGCGCAGCAGCTGGGGCATTGGCTGCTGCCTTGACCACTCCCCTCGATGTCGTCAAGACTCAATTGCAGTGCCAGGTACTTTAATTAATTGTGTAAATTAGCTCTTTTGCTGTAATTTAGCCATGTTGAGGTGTAGAGTATGATTTATAATAGGGGCTACTTCAAAGTCGGTTATTTTTCTATTTTGTTATCACAGCCACGGATTTGGGTTTACTTAGATATGTAAATGTTTGTTCTTGGGTGGGTGGGGTAGGGGGCTATGTGAATGTTTCGTTGTGGGATATAATGTATGTCGAGAAGAGGTTGTAGAGGAAGAAAGACTTACTGCATATAGTGTGGGTGAAATACGGTTTCAAGGTGAGAATTTTTGGAGAGGATTGTGACCATTGCGCAGTCCATTCTCTCTTGTGGGTGGTGTTTAAAGTCGATATGTGCCTTTTCCTAAGCTGCTGTGTTCATCACTAGAGAAAGTTGGTATCTTTGTTCGTTTTTCCTAGTCCTTCTGGTTAAATCGACGTTGCTACAGCATGTCTTACCTCATGTTTCCTCATCTTGTTTGTTCTTTGCCTCTTCACGAAGCTTCAGTCTTTGTAAGAATTGAAGGGTGATAGTGTTAATTAGTTGTGCCCTTGTCCTGGCTTTCATCATAAATTTTCTTAGCGTACGGATCTGTGTGCAAGCTCTTTGAGGTAAAGCCACTTTCTTATTCTTAATAAATTGAGTTGATGCAGGGTGTCTGTGGATGTGATAGATTTGTTAGTGGTTCGATCGGGGATGTTTTTCGGACAATAATAAAGAAAGATGGATACAGAGGTCTTATGAGAGGATGGATGCCCAGAATGCTCTTCCACGCTCCGGCTGCTGCAATCTGCTGGTCTACGTATGAAGCAGCAAAATCCTTCTTCCAAGATTTAAACGATAGCAACAACATTGACAATGTGACCTAGAAAGCAAATGCAATGCACCTTTTCAGTTTGTTGTATCAGAAACGCTATAGCAATATGAGCATGGGCACAGGCACGAGCAAGCTAGTCGGGTAAGCACCTTATGTCAGGGACACTTGGTTTATACAGATGCGAGGAGATAACCCTTATACCGGAGCATTTTATTCATATTTAGTGTAGAAATTGTTCTGTTCCAATAATCTGGTCAAAGTAGTAGGGTCTCTTTTCCCCCATTATTTATTTCGTTGATCACGTATTTATGTTACATGGACCTGTACAGACAGGGCCTTGTGGAGTTTATGAACTATGCAGTTTAGCTGCACCAGAAAATTTTGATATGGTCACAAAAGGGATCTTTGTGGCATTGTTACTTCTAACTACACATGCTGAAGCTAAATATTGTTTTTCTTCATGGATTTAGTTGTATTTCCTATTCACTCACCATGGGGAGTGTAACCTGCTGTAGTCTTTACTGGGTTGATGATCATTTCAATATATCAAGATTTGATAATGTCTGGTAGAGCATATATAAAGCTTTGCATTCATGTGATCCCAAATCTTGATATTGCATCTATAGTGTAAGGTGTAACTTGGGATATTGATGTAGTACCGTGATATGCAACGAAAACTGGTGTGTTGTGCATTTCAAAATTTTATTATTTACTTCCAAAGGAAAATCATCATGTACATTCCCATAACAATCGATCAATACCAAGAATTTCTTTTGACTCTCTTTCTCTCAAGAGCTCAACGAGCTCTCCACCTTTCCTACAATGACAGTGATATCATCGAGCTTCCCACCTGTCCATTTTAAACAGAGAGCCAACTATTAACATCAAAAGGTATGGATAATAAGAAGGCTTATCGAAATCCTGCCTGTTAACTTCATCCCCATGATTTTCTTCCACCAAGGAACATCAAAACCCTGCTCAAAAACACCACATTTCTTATTAAGAATAAGTAGAAATTGCAAAATGAGATGAACTACTCACCTGTGCTCGAGCTTCTACGGAATAAGGGGAGTCGAAGGTCGAATCCATTGAATGGTTATGAGCAAGATTAGCTAATGCCTTTGCTACATACAAACCACTACACCAGTAAGAGTATATAGAAGCTTCACTTCACATAACCAGCCAAGTTAACTAGAAAGGGCATATATACCAGCATCAGCTACACTATCATATGAATCCATAACTGAAAGAATTTCTTTGTCATAAACATTGTCAAACAGCCCATCCGACCCCATCACGACCATATCCTCTTCCATCACTTCCACACTCATCACCTGCATTTCATCACAACACAAACAATGGCTTCACTTCACCACCATCTTTAATGGGATGGGATTATGTTAAAGAGGGGGATCAAGATTTAGCACCGTGGCATCTAGGAATGTCTGACCAACAGCCTCTGAACTCAGCTGATATGGGCAGTCAAAATAGTGTTCTTGTGGAGATGTAGAAAACACTATTTGACCTATAACCATAATATAGTAAATCAATCACACATACAAAATCTGAAAAGGTATCTATCCCCATGAAAACAACGGCATTATATCACCTTTGCGTATGATCCTCACACCGCAGTCCCCTACATTTGCCAACTTCAGTATCCCATTCCTTTCAAGCATTGCAACAACTCTAACAAAGGCATCAAAAAATGTAAGGACATGATTTATATTCCATTAACCCTAAGTATGAAGCAGAAGAAACCTACGCGGTGGCAGAGCCAATGGAAGTGGTAGCAGCATGTGCTTTTCTAATCAAACTTCGTGGCTCATAGTTAACCTATAAATAAATACAGCATTTTTATGTTTTTTCAGTCATAAACTAGAAGAAGACAATACAAGAAAATGTAAATCAATCAAGACAAGACCTCTTCATCTTCCACCAAGCTAGAGGCGTGAGCTATCAACTCACGCGAGAAAAGAGCTGGATTCACATCTTTTTCAGCCCAACTGCGAAGATAAAAAACACACCATTTATTACAATAAGTTGGTAATTGTTGAACATGTATGATGAAATTAATACCCGGAAACGCCGTCGGCCACCGCAATGACTCCGCCGCGGTGGCTGCTCACAAAGAAGGCGTCTTCTCCGCCTTTCTCAACCTGCAAGCAAGAACCCACCTTCCCAGTTAAAGAAACAAAGAAAGCAGGCAAGGAGGAAACAGAAATGGTACCTTGTCGGGATGGGGAATGAGGTGGGTTCCAACACTCAAGCACACACCTGCTGCTTCTGAGCTCCTTCAATAATTTTACAACAAAAAACATGGGAAGGTTCAGAAGAAATGGGATAAATATTGATGATGAATAGAAGAAATGGTTTTTACCCAACAAAATTGGAGAGAGATGCACAGCAAAGCAGCCTCTTGGCTTTGTGAGAAGAGGAGAATGGAGTCGAATTCGATAATGGTCTGTTTGCCGAGTAAGCAATAGTGCTCAACGCGGCTGGAATTGCCATCTCTCTCTCTCTCTCTATACCTGCTTACAATATCAACTGGTAGCAGTTTCTCTTCCCAAATGGAGAACTTCACGCTCCTCGTTCGTCCACGTCAGAAAAGGGTCCTTTCAAATTGGTTCCCGAAAGCCAATTGTCAGCAAAGCATCAGTGGTCTAGTGGTAGAATAGTACCCTGCCACGGTACAGACCCGGGTTCGATTCCCGGCTGATGCAGTTTTTTTTCCTTTGTAATTTCTGCTGCATATACTATTTTTTCCAAAACCATGCTTTTGGAACTTGAAATAACCAATACGTGGTTTCAAGGGGGACACACATAAGGCAATCTCATTTATTCATCGATTAGATATTCCCAAATGAATAACACTTGGCACCATTTCCTACGTCCATGGTCAATTTGATCACACTGACAATCGATTACGCTTATGATTACAGGTGCGCACAACAAACCCTATCAACTGAAACAATTGTCTAAAACTCTTTGAGTTTAGACAACCGTCTAAAACTCTATCACTCAAACACACTTTTCGCTCGGTTGAAAAGGAGTTTGAAAATCTCCAATTAGGATTATCGAGAACAAAGCTCTCGAGTAATCAAGGACTAGGCTAAGGATGTATGAATATGGTTTTGCCTATAGACACTTCTAAGAGAGTGTTTATAAATAAGGAGAACTAATTTTTACAACAGAGTTTACTCTCTTCTTCGATTCAAGTTTGATTGCTAAGTAAGTTGCTGACTCGATATTTTGGCAGAGCTTCAGCGTAAGTCTTTGAATCGGTGAAGTTGAAAGTTGTTCTTTGAGCTCTATTTATAGTCGGAGGATGACGAATAGATCCGTTGGAGGAGTTCCTTCTTCAAATACTGTCGTTGACACTTGATTTGATCTATGCTCAGGGTCTTTGTCTTCTATCTCTTTTTTCGCCGAAATGGGTATGGTCTTTAGGCATGGGGAGATGGTGTTACAGTGCAAAGTAGCACGGATGAAGTAACTCTGCTCGGTGAAGGACGATTTGCCATATCCTAGCATTAAATGCACTATCCTTTGCATTTAATGCGGCGTGTACCAGAAGATATCCTTTGTCTTTATTGGTCTAAGCGATATATACTTGAATGCATCTTCAGTCCGTCTTTTTGTAGCTTCAGTCCACTGTATTATTTAGATCCTTAAAGCAAGTCTTCAGAGAATGGATTGGATTTCTCGTCTCTTTTCTCAATCTCGCAGATTAGCTAAGACTTCACTCGTCTTGCTTGCGGGGCCTGAGAACTCTTTGAGTTTAGACAACCGTCTAAAACTCTATCACTCAAACACACTTTTCGCTCGGTTGAAAAGGAGTTTGAAAATCTCCAATTAGGATTATCGAGAACAAAGCTCTCGAGTAATCAAGGACTAGGCTAAGGATGTATGAATATGGTTTTGCCTAGACACTTCTAAGAGAGTGTTTATAAATAAGGAGAACTAATTTTTACAACAGAGTTTACTCTCTTCTTCGATTCAAGTTTGATTGCTAAGTAAGTTGCTGACTCGATATTTTGGCAGAGCTTCAGCGTAAGTCTTTGAATCGGTGAAGTTGAAAGTTGTTCTTTGAGCTCTATTTATAGTCGGAGGATGAAGAATAGATCCGTTGGAGGAGTTCCTTCTTCAAATACTGTCGTTGACACTTGATTTGATCTATGCTCAGGGTCTTTGTCTTCTATCTCCTTTTTCGCCGAAATGGGTATGGTCTTTAGGCATGGGGAGATGGTGTTACAGTGCAAAGTAGCACGGATGAAGTAACTCTGCTCGGTGAAGGACGATTTGCCATATCCTAGCATTAAATGCACTATCCTTTGCATTTAATGCGGCGTGTACCAGAAGATATCCTTTGTCTTTATTGGTCTAAGCGATATATACTTGAATGCATCTTCAGTCCGTCTTTTTGTAGCTTCAGTCCTCTGTATTATTTAGATCCTTAAAGCAAGTCTTCAAAGAATGTTTCGACTAAAGCTTGCTTGCACATTCCAGTACTAGTCCTTCATTTATAGTCGCAATTACTTCAGATGAACTTCAGTTGGTCAGTCTTCCAAACTTCAGTCCATGTTCTTCAGTCAACTCTTCATCAGTCTTCAGATCTTTTGTCTTCAAATTTTGCCGCTTCAGTCTAACTAGAGAATGAACTCTAACACTTGAGTTCTGATTAGGCGTATTTATACGCATTTATTTGGGTATTTTAGTATGATTTCTATGCTTCATTATTTATATATATAATCATTTTGGTATGATTTATGAGCTTAAGTGGAGTTTGATGGTAATTGATAGGTTTTGGAGAAAAGACTTGCTTTTGAGAAGAGTTTTGAAGTCTTAAGCTGTGAAGAAAGAATTTGTGCGCGCAAGCTGGACGGCGTGCCCATACCGTCTGAGATGTCCGAAATTCAAGATTGGCGAGAATCTTGTGGTCTGAAGTTCTTTTGTCTTTTAGTGGCCTTTCTTTTCATTATTTGGTGGGCCAATACGCTGATATTAGGCTTAGGCCTTTTTCTTATGATTTTATTGTTTAATTAGGTTTTAGTTTAGGTTTAAAATTATTATATATACATTTATGCTTTGGAATCAATTCACGCCACATTGAGGAGAGAAGTCAGACGCAATTTTTGAGCTTTATTCAAGTTTTATTCTTTCATCATTCTTTGCAATTTATTTATTTATTTGTTTTATTTAATTATTATGTTTTCTAGCTAAATTTCGTTTATTCCAGCAACGATTAGGGAAGCACTAGCAAGATTATTTTGTGAGATCTAATTTGTTCTTATACTTTATTTTATGCTTGTATCTGTGATTCTCCATGTTTATCGTTATTAATTATTTTAATCCATTAGGTAGTGCGCAATATTTAGTGGGTTAGAATTAATTATACAACCAATTGAATCGGCCATACGTAATCGTGGTTTAGGTTTGATTAGTGGTAAATTGGCACATCAGGGTCAAGGGAAAAGCAGTCTTAATTCAATAATCCCGCGTCAGAGTTTATTAGTTTTGAATCGGGTTTCTCTAGAAATTAATGCTGTCGACTCATTAAATCTATAGAGTGTCTCTTACGGTTGTCAGTCGATTAGGGTAGTAATTAGTGAAGCGTCTTCCTAATTACCGAATAATTAAGGAGAAATAAGATCACGTCAGAAGCGTCTTCGGTGGTTATAACTGGTTTGCTTGCATGAATTAAAGTTATATTTGCATCAATGATCAGAATAATTAAGCTAGGGTGGACTTAATTGATTGCTGGAATTCTTTTATTAATTGTTGGAATTTTCTATTTATTTATTTATTTAATATTACAACCATTGCAATTCTTATAGGTTTTATTTATTTATTTTTATTTTAGTATTTTCTCATATTTTTTCCATTAATTTCGTTTCTGGAGTTTCTTTGCAGGTTGGATTTTAGGAGAATTCTCGCCGATCCCTTGGGAGACGATCTTGCTTACTGCTGTCTGCACAGTGTGGGCATACCGGTTGACTGCCAGATATTTTTGGTGTAAAACGACGCACCAAGTTCGAAAATAGTCTAGTCTAGAGAGATAAAATCTAAGGGTTTTGGGATCATCTAAACAAGGTTAGGATATTTCTTCTATTTTCCAACAACCTACTACTTTAAACAATATGTTTTTGAGTATTCAAGGATGCATGGTGGAAATGATGAAGATGAAAGGACACAATGCGTACAAAATACCACACATGAAGAAGGGCACACTCATTAAGCAAAATGAACTTCCAGTTAATTTGGAAGTGTCTAGTGAGTTAGTGAAGGAATGCCTACAATATCTTGTGGATAATTGTTGTGAGGAGGGCATGGACCATCTAATGAATGATCTAGGCATAAGATGAATTTCATTAGATGTGATTGAATATCTAATGACAAACTTAGGTATTCAACAACCATGAGTTAGTGAAGGAAAGGGAAATGATTACTTTTTGAAAGGCAACTGATTTTGTATGTAAGGCAGATTGTTTTCTTTATGTAAGTCCTACTGAAAAATACAAGGAAATGAATGCAATATGTAAAGAATGTCTTTTGTATCCAATTTTCATGAAATGAACTCATTTTTTTTTTATTCAATAGATGGCTAAGGCACACAGAGCCTCAATGGGCTAAGGTACACAGAGCCACAAACAGCAAAAGCAACAGGCACACAGGGCTAAAGCACATAAAGCCACACAGGGCTAAAGCACATAAAACTACAGGCAGCCAAATAAGGCAGAGCAACACACAAACACACAGGGCAAAGCACACAGAGCCACACAGGGCTAAATCGCAGAGCCACACAGGGCTAAAGCACACAAAGCCATAGACAGCAAAAGCAACAGCCACACAGGGCAAAAGCACACAAAGCCACACAGGGCAAAAGCACACAAAGCCACACAGGGCTAAAGCACATAAAGCCACAAGCAACAAGAGCAACAGCCACACAGGGCAAAGGCACACATAGACAGTATACTAGGAGCAATTCAACACCTCATTCAAATACACTTGAATCATTGATGATTTTAGGAAAAAAAAACTGTGAGAAACGATTTTTATCTTTTCAATACCCAAGTATATCCATCACCCATTGTACAAGAACATGCAATTATCGAAAAACCACCACCATATCACAAGAATTAGGTAAAAAGGTAGATCTCACCCAAAATAGGCGCGGCAACATGATCTTAAGCATGGAAAGCTGCCTCAGTGTGTAATCGAGCATCCATTCAGAGTCCAGAACGTCGGGCCATGATTCCTCACAAAGTAAAGAACATGATTCATTGTTAGAGGAAACAGAAATCAATTCAGGGGAAGTAACCCTAGAATTTTCAGAAAACTTCAAATGGATTTTGGAAGGGCAACGGTAGATCATGTTCCTAGCCATGGGGGAAACCGTGGCCAAGGGTGAGGTCGGAGCAAATCCGTCTCCACACGTGGCTTCCGGTAGTTCCAGCCCGACAGAGGCTTTTCTAGACACCAGTGAAGGCCACAAAGACAGGAAATCTGTCTCCGGCGTCGAGCACCAATTGCACGGATCTTCAGTGTCAGGGACGAAGTCACCGCTCAGGTAACCGGACCACTGGCTTTTCGACATCGCGACACATTAAAGAACGGAGAATAGGTGGAGAAGGGTGTAAAGAATGGAAAATCGGTGGATAACAGTGCAAAGGGACGGCGCACGATGGAGATCGGTGCAAAGGGAGGCGGCGTCCCTTGAAGGAGGCAGAAACTAGGGTTTCGGATGAAGGAGACCAAAAGGCGGAAGAGAGAGGAATAGAGAGTAAGAGAGAGATACCGAATTTTCAGAAATGATTAGGGTTAATAGAGTTTAAATTAGAGGAGTTAATTAAGAAGTAAATAAGTCCTAATTATTTCTAATAAAGGAAATAGGCCATTATTTGTTTGATAACCCAAAGAGGAAAACAAGTCATTATTTATGGGACTGAGGGAGTATATATTTTAAATTTTTTTAATATTTGAATTTTTTTTAATGCATATATATAAACAAAAATATACATAACATTACATACAAAAATGCGTTGCGGGCGATAAGTAAGGGTGCTGAGAGGCGGCGATGGCTGGGTGCCGACGGGGGCGCAGGGGTCGGTGGCCGCCAGGAGACCCCCAAGCTGAGTGCACCCGACAGGCGTCGGCTCAACAGGTGTAGCGACCTCAATGCATTTTTGTTTGCAAAGTTATGCATGTTTGTGTTTATATATATTTATTTTTGTGTTCTATTATGTGCATTAAAAAAAATAAGATCAAAATCAGAGAGGCAGCTATTGCCGGATGCCGGCAGCCGCTGGGACAACCCTACGCTGCGCGCACCCAGCTGATGCCGACTCAATAGGTGTAGTGACATCAATGCATTTTTATGTGTAAATTTATGCATGTTGTGTTGATATATAGTATGTGTTCTGGTGTTCAATTATATGCATTAAAAATATTCATATTAAAATATAAAACAATTATAGACATATATTCACATATATAAATAGACATGTATAAGTTATAACTAACACGAGTTGCATAACATCTAGATTTGTATTCTTAATGTGTATCTACCGTCGGTGGATGGATGTCAATGTTTTTATAAGAACTTAGAAGGAGAGTTTGATTCAAATAATTGGAAAAATCAATTGAATTAATATTATGGTGAAATACGTTTTCTCAGTGAAGAATACCGCATTCATTAAAGCTAGACTTACTTATCTGTGCTTCCAAAGTAATTTCATATTCCCATATAGATATAACAAGACACCCTCCAAAACTAAAGTAATGTCTCCATAATAGTATATAAATCTGGGTACCTCCACTTCAAATAATGGAAGCCATTAAAGTAGTAACACTGTAATCAACTTTTTATATACAGTGAAGTTTCTCAATGTCACTAATCTGTACTGTACATATAGCTGTCTGTGTATAGAAGGTGTCTGTCTGTCTTCTTCTCCTTGGTTTCATTCCACAATTCAGAGACATCTTGTGCACCGGACAATGCTTCCAACGTAGGTATTTTGATGCATCCTCTGTTATTACTATCCGTTTAGCCCTCATTACACCTGAATGAGCTCCGGAGATCTTCAGGTGGACCGGAGCATGAATAAGGGAGATCAGTTTACAACATTCGAGGAAGGTGTTTAGAATGTAGACATAAGATATTCCGGTGAATTTGATTTCAAATCCAAAGTAAAGCTCTGATGATAAACAATAGAGATATATGAGGAGTGGTCATTATTTCAATTTTCAAATGTATGTAGGGAGGAAAGGATGAAGATGGGAAAGAAGCATTCGAGTGTGAATATGATTTAGTATTAAATTATGTGAGCAACTTCGTGTGAAGGAGAATTGGATATACCTAGAAGCCTCCCATGCTTTCTATGTATAATCAACTAATTGGAGCTCACTATATCTATCTCTTCTGCTCCTGATTGCCCTCGCTTCACCTTCTCTTATTTCTAGAACCTGCTCAAAATAAATCAGATATCATCAGCTATTCCCAATATATCATGTCATTCTGAAAGCTTGAAACTACATGTTTCTCACAGTAATACAAAAATGATAATATCAGAAATATCCCTCTCACAGTAACTGCACTATTAATAGTTTCAGCAAAAATACTGAAACCAGAGAAGTACCCGAATAAAAATGAAAACAAAAATTGATCCAAAGTTGCATTGCTGAACGACCTTCCACAATAAGGTATTCAATTAACAACATATTCCACACAGCATATTGAGAAGTGATAAACTTTAAACGAAGAAACCACTGCATATTCACATGTATATATATATATATATATATATATATATATATATATATATATATATATATAGGAAGAGGTTCTAATAAAAACCTCTGTTAAAATGAGAACTAGGAACCTAATCTTGACCTTTTAAATATTAGATCTAGTGGTTAGGATTTAGTCAACAAAAGAAACTGTGCATCTATTATATTTTACCGTGCAATTAAAAAATATGCAATTTATGCAATTGAAACCAACAATGCAAAATACTCAAGCAAATCGAAATTGTGCATCTATGCAATTGAAACTGTGCATCTATGCAATCGAAATTGTGCATCTGTAGTTTAATCTCAGCCTTCTATTTTATTTAAATCAATGATTTTAAATTGGTTCCTAGTTTTCATCTTAAGAGGGGTTTTTATATTAACCCTACCCTATATATATATATATATACATGTTAGGTTATAGTGAAAACACCCCCTTAGATAAGAATTAGGGGCCAAATTCAATCACTAATTAAATTAGATTGGATGGTCACAAAAAAAAGGGATTGGAAGGACAAGGAAAAAAATTCGGAGTAATTTGTTCATTTGCGTGCATATGAATACATTATACTTGCTTAAGTTAAGTAGTTGCATGAGCATACGAGATTCTTGCATGAGTGATTTTCAAATTGCGATAGCATGTCCTTACATACGATAGTCATTTGCATACACATGAATATATTATACTTGCATAGTTTAAGTAGTTGTATGAATAAGGTATCTGCTGGTTATGTGAAATCCTCGCATGAGTGATTTGAAATTTGCGAAAAATCAGGATTGAATCATTAATTGTAACAGCTAGATTAAATGGATAAAGGGTGATTATTAGTTCTTAGTTCTCATTAGAGATGTAGTTCTCATTTAATCCACAGCCTATATATGCATTCACGTATTATTTCTTTGTATGGTTGACAGTTTCTTTATTTAGGGGGTGTTTACTTTTCATGATTGATAGGATACATGATTGAGTATTTTAATCTTAATTACTAGGATTTCTCTAATTCTACCCTTTCAATTGGATATGAATCAAGCAAAATTAGCTAAATGATAGAAATTATCAAGAGTTTTGGGATATCCCAAAGTTACAATCCATCTTACTAAACAATGGATTAGTTTATACTATTTTTATCTATGGAGGCTCTTGGAGATATGCAGGTATAAGCATTTTTACTTGAGGCCAGGTATAAGCATATTTAAGTGCAAGAAACTTCTCAAAGAAGAAAGTGCAGGAATATATATATTTTGAATGCGGGAAATGATTGTATCTTATTTAAGATATAGGGACTTCAGAGAATGTATGATTTACCTCAGGCCTTGAGTCAAGGACCCCACTAGACATCCCCACATCAACTCGCCAAATGCTACAGTTGAATTCACTGCAGGATGACCAAACTCGTTCAATTGATTTATAATCAGTCTCAGTACAAGCACATCATTCACAGATACTATGGTTCCATATGGATCCTTATTGCGCACATTCTTATCCTCCAATTAATCTGTGCTATGAGCCTATGACTATAAAATTAAATGATTAACTATGCACACCTATACGCCTTCTCATTGTTTTAAAGCCAAACATGATTAAATGTGGTGTATAAAGAGCATCACTAAAGCAGCAACATGCTGCCATCTCATCAGGGGAAGAGAGACTGGTTAAGTCTGCTCAGAGTAGATGGACATGCAAATCATTGCAAAAGAATCTTGCACTTTCCCTACTACAAGGCTTTTTTCTTAACCTAATTACTTTAGCTGCATATTTATACTGTCCATCTCAAAAGGTTGACTTTTTGAACTAGTAAAATGTACAATCATGAGCTGTATTTCTTAGGTTATAGTAATAAATCTTGGAGCTTTCCAGGAGTATTTTGTGGAAGAGTGAGGCAGATGGAAACTTCATTGACATTAATAGTTGGAACACCTACAGTTCTTTCCATTATGTTTCACCTAATACACACACACACACACACACAATTTTCTCGATGTATATTTTATTAGTTAGTTGTGCTGGTCTGGTCATATGGTGAAAATTATATATGACCTAGTTTAACTTAATGGTGTATCTAGTTGACCATATTCGTTGAATCACCTTTTAAGAGGATAATTTTAGTAATGATGAGAAAATGAAATAAAATAAATAAAGTTTAAGTTTCTTTACCAATTTACTCCTGTGATTTGTGGAGTATGCCCCACCACCATTGCCTTGGCACCTACTGCTTGAAGCGTATCACGAAGAATATATTGGATCTGTTAAGAGGCAAACTAAGTACTTTTAGTTGCTTAAGGTGCAAAACCGAAAGATCAACCATATTTGTTTACAATAGATAAGAAATGAGCATGCAATCAGTCAACTGAAGGAGCGTTTACTTTTGAGGATTAGCCTTGATAGATAAAATTAGTAAGCCTAATCCCTTGTTTATTTAGGTGGATTGAAACTTTGGGAAATCACAAGGCCCTAGATAATTTCTATCATTTGTGCTAGTTTTGCTTGATTCATATCCCATTGAAATGGTGGTATTGGAAAAATCCGACTCTTGAGGATAAAAATACTCAATCATGCAAAGTAAATACCCCAGAGTGCAGTATACCATATTATCATTCTGGAGACATCCTCTAATATAATGAATCACATGATTAGAAATTATAATGACACCATGTTTAATGAAGTCAGACTATAAGGATCCAAGAGAAGTTTCTGATAGTGATATGTTACCTATTGCTTTTGGTTTCATCAAAAGTGACTCAAGTATGGAGGGACAACACCATAACTGATTCAAACAGTAAAAAATGAGGTGAAGCCTAGAGCTTTCACCTATAAATCTAGAATGTTACCACCAGGCCTTATAAAATGCAAGACATATCAAATAGACAACAGAAGGATCACAAACCTGATTGATCTGATAATCTTCCAGATCTGACATGTCTCTCGAGTACAAACGGCTCCACACTACACTATCATAGCCTCTGGTGGCAATAAAGGGGGGATGATCATCCATGCTAAGGCCTTTCATCCAGTATGATACTTCTGTATTCATCCTCTCTATGCCATATTCAACTGAAGGAAGCAGAAGATGAAGCAGGCTGGTAATTTAACTCATACAAATTGCAGAGATTAAGATTTTAGTAAATTACCATGATGAGGAAGAAGGCCGCCATGACAGAATACCCAGTCATTGACTTTGAGAACAACAGCATGGTGCGCCAATTCAAATGCCAATGGACCCCCTGGTCTTAGGAGAATTGATCTTGCAATGACTCCTTTCTGCTGCTGTCCTAATAGTCAGATGATAAGAGTTAGAAACAAGTATCAGCATGTGATAGCATGCACCCAAAGTTTCGAGTCTATGTTCGTGGGAGGAGAGCTGTGGCCCACATTATTCCTAAAGAGTCTTATCGTTATTTTACTTTAGTTATTATTACCCCCTCTGTCCACAAAGAGTACAAAACAATTGCCTCATTTGGCGTCCATAAAAAGTATACTACATTTCCCTTTTAGGACATGACCACACTCTCTCCTTATATTTCAACCTTACAAACATCTCTTATTTACCAAAAAACCACCTCTGGCTCACACTCAATTCAACCACAACCACTCATTTCTACAAGGTGCGACCCTTTGTCCAATAAAATACACATTCACCAACTATTTTATTAAAACCCGTGCCGAACCCAAAGTTGTATACTCTTTGTAGACAGAGGGAGTATTATTTTACTACAGTGATTATTGTTAATTGTTGCTTTGGTTTAGTTAGGGCCCAACGTGTGCATGGCTTTTGAACTAGGGTTTATTCTATTTTCCTTTATGTAGGGGTCCCGTGTTATGTTTGAGTCATTCTGGAAATACGTTGTTTAGGGACAGCTATTGTTGTAGGCCTCTTCGAGGAGTTCTCTTTTCTAATCTATCGTTATTCTTCCCTTTGCTAACACCTTTACTCTATCAGCATGCAGTGACCTATTCTATCAATAACCAATTCTGAAATCATTATAATTATAGTCATCAAGCAAGTTATTGAAATAATTTTGGCATCTTAAATTTCTCTAATTCAATACATCCAACAGTACAGTCACAATTCATAAATTACCTTTACCAAATTCCAGGGACCCCATGGATTCTTTGGCACCTTATGATCTTTTCTCCATCTCTTTGATACACTAGACCAACCAACAAATGCTTCTTCCCAGTTATGCTCACAGATTTCCAAGTGTTCCAGGAAGGCAGCACACTCGTCGAAGCCACCAGAATCTACATATCTAAAATCGCCTTCCACATTCATGGTTTCATGATTTCCGTTAACCTACACGAAGGAAACATATTTGTATACTGTAAAAATAAGCACTCGTGCTTATACTAATTTGAGTATTTGGAAGGACTAAAAGGAGAAGGAAAAAAGTTATGGTAGAATAACAAGGTCGATGTAATTGAGCTCTGAAATGAAGGAGGATAAGGTTAACTCTTGGACTATACTCATTGTATAAACAACTAGCAACAACATTCCAAATTAAAACAAGCATGTAGGTAGCATGGCACAAACCTGGAAAACTGCACCCCCATTAGCTTTTGCCTGCATATCTAATGACTTCAGTAAGGACAAAATTGCAATTTCATCTCCACCCCTGTCAAGTATATCTCCAAGCTGAACCAGAACCTGCCATGAATACTAAATTCTGTCAAAAGTCCAATAAAATCCTGAAGAGCCATCAGATCTTGGAGCATTGCATACATGCAGAAAAATAGCTCTATGGATTCCTACTAAAACAGAATTTTATAGGTTATAAGAGAACCAAATATATGCGTACCGTTTGTCCACCAACCCATAAGTTTTGATCATCGGAACTCAAGACACCAGCCATCTGAAGTGCATACTTAGCTTTATCAAGATCTCCATGCAAATCCCCGACTGAATGAGCACACAATAAAGAGCAGAAGAAAACAGGCACTTGAGGTCAATGGCAAGGTTTTTTTTTTGGTAAACAATATTAAGATGTATAATCCAGCAAAGTTTATGTTCCAAAGATGGAGCTAGTATTAAATATGCAATGTGCAATAGCATTTTTCTTGCTCATTACTTGTCGATCACAGAGAAATGAATATTTGATTGATGGTAATCACAACAAATAGAATGATTTGCATCAACTGCACACTGTCTGCAAGGTGAATTAGAATGACCAAAATTTCAAGAATTGGATAATTGAACAACCCCCGATAATTTCTCCATCAGCTATTGTACAGAAGATATTCAAACAGGGATTCCTTACACCATCATGCAAAAGGATCTGAACTTTTTTCTTTGTTGAAAGTATGGTAAAAGAGTACTAAATTATAGTCAACTAAACATTACTTTTCCTTTCTCTCTTTGTTTACAAGTGAGGTACAACAGTATCCTATTATACTAAAACCTCATCGATTCACATAAAATAGATAACTAGTTCAAGCCAAAAAAGAAAAACTCATACAAGCAGTCCCTGGTTGAGCTCAAATTGTTGCTACAAATCAATTAGAGAACTAGACTAGAGTGTAGACAACCCTAAATAGAAGAGACTTTCCAGCTCCCAAGAGCACTTGCAGGAATCCCAAGTACATAACTCTTACTCATAATTTTCATTAGGATAAATTCATTATCGAGTCTCGTAGATGCTAGACCAAATCAGTTACTCGGTATCTACTACAAATTTACGCATCCACATGTGAGCATAATTGCGCCTATGTGTTTATGGATAATGAATGCAGCATAGATACAAACATGTAAGTTGATTGCATTTCTACAGCAAACAAAGAGCACTCAGTCTCAGTGCCAATCAAAACCCTAACAACTTATGTTCAACAAGTCAAGCAATTACTAACGCATGCAAACTGTTTGAAAAAAATGCGGCAACCAACGAAAGCAGGAAAACAAGGCGACATACCCGCGACTATTCGGCGGCCGGGGGCGGAGACGAAAGTGGGCGGATCACCATTGACGACGATCGGTTTTAAGGTGCCTCTGGTTTGGCTGAGACTGTGCGGGGTTGAAGCTGTGGAAGCACAGCAAAGTATGCGCCGCCGCGTTTGAAGAGGCAAGAAACAGCCGAGCGGGACGGAAGCCATTCAAAACTCCATTAGATTTGAGGATTTTCCGTTTGCGGATATGTTTGTGAGGTGTGATTCTTGGAAACAAGAGAGTCCACATGTTTTGCCACTGAGTTTCAATTCCAGATTTTCTCCACCACGCATATTGTATCTATTATTCCATTTCTTTTGTTTCGCCACGCTACCAATCAAAACACTTGGTTTCTTCCAAAATCGTCTTTATAATTATTTACTTATTTCAATAGGAATTTTTTTAATTATAATTACGAATATGAATAATTCTTATATATTTATGACAATATTAAAAGAGTTAATATATAAATATGGTCACTTTCATATTATAAAATTAAAATTTGTCCACTAACATAACAATTTTAAAATTTCGCCAGATTTTATGTAAAAATACAATTTTACCCTTAACATAAAAACTAAAAAGATGACCACACACCCTCCCTGGCTCCCTCTCTCACGCTCATTCTCTCCATCATCTCTCTCTCTCTCTCATGCATCCTCTCCTCTCCTCTCTCTCTCTCCACCGATCTCCATCGAGAAACGCCGCCGTCTATCTCCACCGCCTTCATCTCCATCGATGTCGCCGTCTATCTCCACTGCCTTCATCTCCATCGATGCTGCCGTCTATCTTCACCGCCTTCATCTCCATCGTCGCCGCTTTCATCTCCGCCGCCGCCTTAATCCTTAGGTTACTGGTTCAAACCCGGTAGTGGTTGTGGGGTGGGGGGGGGGGATGTTGCAGATCTAGGGTTCCAGACTTCCAGGCGTGGTAGATCTAGGGTTCCAGGCGGCTTGGGGCTTGAAATCCGAGGCGGCTGCCCGTCCCTCTCTCCCTCTCCCTCTTGCCGCTCGTCCGCCGCGCCGCCGCCACTCAATCTCCGGCAATCGCTAGTGATAGTGGTTGGTGCTTAGTTCACAAGAACATATTTTCTCAGTCTGTGCTGTTCTGGAAGAGGGAATATCAGGGTTGAAAGCTGGTCGCAAGATGCATGTGGATGGAGAAGAGTCGCCGCCACTAAAATTGGATAGTACGATGTCTGGCCTTTTTTGAGTTGGAGTGTGATGTCAAACTATTTTGTGTTGTTTGGCCAGGATCAATGTTTGTAATTAGTTCTTTTTTTATTTGAGGGATTTCCGTGTTTAAAAAAACATAGAGTTGATGAGAATTATGAATGATGATAGACGAGAAATAGAGTGGATGAGAATTTTGTGAATTTTGAGATCACATATGAGATATAGAAGTGAAATGAGAAAAATAGAACTTGTCTTTTGAATTGACGAACGTCTAGCTTCGAGGCCAATCTTTTTTTTCCTTTTTTCCTTTATAGTATGCATCCGAGAAGAAAATGAGTGGAGAGACCAACCGTTGAGATAATACGAAGAGAGTTAGAGATTTCATCGGAATTATAGGGGTAGCTAAGGGGAGTTCTTAGAATACTAACGTAGACGTTGGTTCAAGGATACGCAGTTCAGAGTTGACGACATCAAGGGCGTTCTACACTTGTTGCTACTACTACCGATGGAGTGGCAGAAATAGGGAATTTACCCAGCATCGCAGTTCATACACACGACCCTGTTAAGACGAACGTATTATGGAGACCTCAGGGGATGCATAGATACTATTGACCAATTGTACTTCGTAATAGAGGTACTTTCACCGAGACCGCGCTTATTGTCGCCAGAGTAGTCATGAGAGTAGACTTACTGAGCCCCTATTCCGTTTGGTCATATTTCAATTATTTTGCATCCATTTGAACTCATGCAGGAGCTGAGCTATTTACAATTGAGAAATTTTTCCAGATCCACTGTGTTCGAGCCTGAGCCGTTTATGTTGAAAATCCTTACCCCTTGCTTTGACAGTGGACTATTTATTCATTTTCCACTTAGTTGATTGTTCCTACTTCCAGTATTGATTTACTCCAATCATATCATATCTCAGTTTTTATTCTAGTTTCTGTTCTAGCTTTTGATCTTACATTGATTATAACTTCTTCATTATCCTTGAGACAGCACTGGCTGTTATGGAATCATTCCATTACTCGAGCTCGTCTTGTACAAAGATAAGACATTTTTATTCATCACATCCTATTCCCTACCACATCCGACAAGAGTTAGAGATGTCTAGGTAACTAGGATGGCATAACCATATGATTCGTAGAAAGACGATTTATGGGAGCAGTCGTAAGATACAATTATTACGGGACGAGCACAACTTTTCGACCATGAATTTTCTTATATTAGCCATTTATGCAGAAAGCTAACCATTTCAAGGATGTGAAGAAGTGATGCTAAGCCAGAATAGACAATAGCAGATTCAAGGAGATCGAGATGACAGGTTAGAGCAGATAATGTATTCCACAATAGCAAACTGAGATGACGACTAGTATAGATGTAGCATCGTCGTAGTAGTAGGGGATGTTTTATTTTCATTATGCCCTGCAATTAGTGAGAGTTCTCGAAAGAGAAAATTTTCTTATATATCTATATGACGATGACCAGAGAGTCTCTATGCCTGAGTAGAGTTTTGACCTGATGTTGCGATGATAGACATGAACTATGTCTTTGACATTGAGTTATGAGAATTGAGAAAATAGTATGATGTTGAGCAAGAGTCTTATGATTTGTGAGCTATGAGAATTAGTTCTAAGGTTGATATATGTTCCCTTAGACTACCGCCGAGAAAGAAAAACTGAATGAAGAAAGAAATAGAGTTGTGAATATGAGATAAGGCAATAGAATCGTAGCTGAATACGATCGTCAGTTTTGTGACTTGGTTCGGTGTGCCACATATCGAGTAGAGGTGAACGAGAAGATGTCAGAATTGTTTCGATCAGGATTAAGACAAGAGATTCGAGTTGATTTAACGAGTCAGAGTGCGTTTATGTGTACTGAAGCATTAAATAGAGCGCTAGATATGGAACTAACAATGCAGCCAAAGAAAGCGATTCAAGCTTCAGTACCCTAATCGAATTAGACCACTCAAACGTGAAATCCACATTTTTTCTGGACGAGGGCAAGAAGGAAAGAGAAAATGGGACGATCGAAGCCAAGGTCCGAAGAAGTCGTGGTAGAGTAAAAATGTGCCACCTTATTATTAGAATATAGATAAACGGCCTTATGTTGGCCCAACTGCCCCGCACCAGTTTCTTAAGGACCGAGATGAATACCACCTTGCCAGAGGTGCAATAAATTACATCAGAGAGAATGCAAGATGAGACAGAATAGCTGTTACACCTGCAGAAGGGTTGGACATTATTCGAATCAATGTCTAAATCGTCAAACAAGGAGGAAGCGGAAGAAGACTGAGTCAATTTCATCCGCAATCAAGGCGATGGAGGGAAATCTACTGCTACCGCCACCGCCACTACAGCGACGACAGCCAGCCTATCGACTACGACAGACTGGCATACAACAGCCAGCCCCACAGGCAAATCAACCACATCGTCAGAGAATGTTCGCGCTTGAGCAGAAAGCACCGGACAAGAATCGAGGGGTTTTGATAGGTATAGGCGAGTTAAAAAGCGTACCTATAGTAAATTTGTTCGACACCGAAGCATCACATTCTTTTATCTCTCATACTTGTGTCGATACCTTTGAATTGAATATAGACTCTGCTCGGCAACGTCTAAGAGTAACCACACCCGTAGGCGGAATTACTACGGTTTCACCCGTGTGCCCTTACTTAGAATTCGAGTTAAGATCGATTAAGCTTAAGGCTTGAAACCTGAGATTGATGCCTATGTGGCACTTGGACATAATTTTGAAAATGGATTGGTTAGAGGAAGACCATGCGATGATACAATGCAAGGCAAGACGAATCTCATTCCAGCCTCCTGGCTGAGAACCTACTTTCTTCGTTGGTTGCCACCTTATTATTAGAATATAGATAAACGGCCTTATGTTGGCCCAACTGCCCCGCAGCAGTTTCTTAAGGACCGAGAGGAATACCACCTTGCCAGAGGTGCAATAAATTACATCAGAGAGAATGCAAGATGAGACAGAATAGTTGTTACACCTGTGGAAGGGTTGGACATTATTCGAATCAATGTCTAAATCATCAAACAAGGAGGAAGCGGAAGAAGACTGAGTCAATTTCATCCGCAATCAAGGCGATGGAGGGAAATCTACTGCTACCGCCACCACCACCACAGCGACGACAGCCAGCCTATCGACTACGACAGACTGGCATACAACAGCCAGCCCCGCAGGCAGATCAACCACATCGTCAGAGAATGTTCGCGCTTGAGCAGAAAGCACCGGACAAGAATCGAAGGGTTTTGATAGGTATAGGCGAGTTAAAAAGCGTACCTATAGTAAATTTGTTCGACACCGAAGCATCACATTCTTTTATCTCTCATACTTGTGTCGATACCATAGAATTGAATATAGAGCCTGCTCGGCAACGTCTAAGAGTAACCACACCCGTAGGCGGAATTACTACAGTTTCACCCGTGTGCCCTTACTTAGAATTCGAGTTAAGATCGATTAAGCTTAAGGCTAGAAACCTGAGATTGATGCCTATGTGGCACTTGGACATAATTTTGAAAATGGATTGGTTAGAGGAAGACCATGCGATGATACAATGCAAGGCAAGACGAATCTCATTCCAGCCTCCTGGCCGAGAACCTACTTTCTTCGTTGGTATTGAGGGAAAATGGAAGAAGACGCCAATCATCTCGGCACTGCAAGCAAGAAAGCTCTTGCAAAGAAATGATACAGCCGCGTACATTGTATATCTGAACCAGAGTGAGGAGCCTAAGACGAATACAAACGACGTGCCAGCCGTGCGAAAAATATGAAGATATAGATGACGTTTATCGAAATTACCACCGGGTCGTCAACTTGAGTTATGATCGAGCTCGAGACTCGAAACTTATGTCCCCGTGTTTTATTCGTTCTAGTGTTTCCCCACGAAGAGCACCAGTTCTCCTTGTTAAGAAGAAGGGTAGCAGTATGAGCCTACGCGTCGATTGACGAGAATTGAATTAGGCAACGATGAAGAATAAGTATTTGTTACCCTGAATCAGTGACCTAATCGTCCAACTATAAAGAGCAAAAATGTTTTAAAAGATCGACTTGAGAACAAGGGTACTATCGACGGAGGATACAATCGGAAGATATTCGGAAGACGATGTTTCGTACGCGATATGGCATCGCTATAATTTCGAACATATATATTTTGAAGACGTGTCTATTTAGATTAATGAATGTCCCTGCCATGTTCATGGATCTCATGAACCAGGATTTTTCCACAACTACATGGATATGTTCGTGTTAGCTTTTATGGATGATGTTTTGATTTACTCGAGGAGTAATCGAGAACACGAATAATATTTAAGGATCATGTTGAAAGAGTTACGAGCTGAGAAGCTTTATGATAAGTTTAGCAAATGAAAGTTTTAACTTGAGGAAGTTAATTTCTAGGTTATTTTTGTGCGGATAGCTTTATGCATAATTAATAGCTAAAACGGTGGGTGGACCAAGTAATGAGTTTTGCTCTCTCGCCCTAGGGTTTGCCCTAGGGTTTCGCTGCCTCTCTCCTATCGCAGCCGCCGCTAGCTTGGTGTCTCTCCGGCGGCATGGCCTCCTCTACACTTCCAGGAGTGGCTACGGAAGCCGTGAAGAATTTTCCGCCCCTGACAAATAACCCCAAAGCGGCGCAGAACACTAACGCCAACCCTAACATTGGTGGCGCTAAGACCTTCGCTGCTGCGACGATGAAAGCAGCTACCAAACCCCCCGACGTGCTCGCCCAGGATTTAAATCTTCTCAAGCCGTATGCCAACGGTAAGAAGCTGATTTTGGATGTGCCTGATCATCTTTACGCTCAACACATTCAAACTTTTCGCTTTGCGCTTCACTCTCGGCTTATTCTTCGAAAATGAGATTCTCCCAAAATTGCTATTGAGATTAAACATGATCTCTTGCGGATTTGGTCTATTTCGGAACCTTGGCGTGTTGTTACTTTGGGAAAGGGCTTTTTCACGCTACAGTTCTCGTCTGAGGAGGATTTGAAAGTGGCGTCTTCAAAAACAGCATGGAAACTCAGCGCCGGTACGCTGCGCATTCGGGACTGGTCTCCTTTCTTCGACCCATACAAGGAGCCATCTTTTTTTACTCAAGTTTGGGTGCGGATTTTTTACTTGCCTCATGAGTTTTGGCATCCAGAAATTGTTTCTGGAATTGCACGTGCGGTGGGAACTCCTATAAAAATCGATGGTTTGACTTATACCGGAGATGTTGGGCATTTTGCTAGGGTCTTGGTCGAAATGGATCTCTCTAAACCAATTCCAGAAGCGCTCACGATTGGACGTGGTAAGGTTAATTTTGATGTCGAATTCTCTTATGAAAATTTACCTCATTTTTGTGGCCATTGTCATGTTTTTGGGCACTCTGCTGATCGTTGCCGTTGGGTGACTCGTGACTCTTCGATTTCGGCTCCGGATGGGGTCAAGAACGCCGGTAACAAGTCGGATAAAGAGGTTGATCAGAATGGCCATCACGTTCAGAATAGGGATCACATTACTACTGATGGTTTCACTCTTGTGCACCGAACAAAGGGTAGGAAGAATCCAAAACCGGCTTGGGCGCAGCGGGCACAGTCAATTACCCCTTCTACCTCTCACAACAAGTTTACAGCGTTGGAAGATGCTCCGAGGGGTTCTGATTTTGGTGGCCCGAGCAGTTCTCCGGTTCAGAACTTGAATCAAACACCTGGCGGCCTAACTGGGACTAATGGTAAGAAGTCTCCCTCGGGGGTGGTTTTGGAGAAACAAGTGCAGATGTCATAGGCTTCTGGCGGAGATCAGATTGGCCAAGGAAGACCTTCTCCACCCTCTGCCACCAGCGGGGGGACCACGACCTCTAATTCCTTCGCGATTCTTGTGGCTGAGGCAGAAGATTCTCGTGCTTTGGTGGCCTTCTCTGGCAAGGTTGTGGCTCCCACTACAGCCAGGCCAAACCAACCTTCAGTTCCGTCTGCTCCCACAAGATCTGGCGGCTCTGTTGCTGCGGGCCAACTGCTGGTAGTTCAGCCGCTTGCTGTTATGCCTGCCGTCCCCAATCTTGCCGGCGCAAATCGTTCTCAGTTTGGTGAGGGGGTTGTGGAAGACGTGGTTGAAGATGACGTCAACACGACGCATGGTAGCAGCACAGATCTAGCTTTGACTGCGACGCCTGTAAAAACGACGATCATATCTCGCAGCCGAGGGCGTCCGAAAGGGGCTACCACCAAGAAGGAGAGAGTTTCTGATTCTTCTATCAAGCACCGGCTCCGTCGTATAATAAAAAATGGCATGTCTTCAGATTTTCAAAATGCAGCAGGTCGTGCTGCTGGTGCCGTTTTGCAGGGCGCAATTCTCGACACTCCATCGCCTGTGGAGTTCTTGAATAGAGTGCAGCATGCTCAGTCTGGAGGAGCGATTCTGCAAAAATTTGTGATTAATTCCTCTACCTCTACCGACGCAGCCCGATCTATGTCGGCTGTGGCCTCTACAAAAAAGAAAAAATGGGGAGATATGTTGGACGATGAAGATGAAGTTTTATTCGTTGAAGACGACCCTCTAAAAATGTTCTCTTAGTCTTGGTTTCTTTTTTGGTTACCCGTGCTTTTCGCGGGTGCTTTTGATTGTTTTCGTTTTTTCTCTGGATCCTTTTTTCTTTAATAAAATTTCTATTTCAGCTAGGTTATTTTTGTGCCGCGAGATGAATCGAGACAGAAACAACGAGAACTCAAGTAGTACAAGAGTGGAGATCGCCAACCACACCGTGCTAAATTCACAGTTTTCTGGGTTTGGCAGGGTATTATTGATGTTTTATTTAGGGCTTTTCAAAAATCGCTAAGCCGTTGACGCACCTGCTAAAGAAAGAAGTCAAGTTCTAATGGACAGACGAAGGTGAGCAGAGTTTTCAAGAATTAAAGAAGAGACTGACTACTGCCCCAATACTAGTTGTTCTGAAGGCAGATAAAGAGTATGCAGTTTTTACAGACGCAACGAAGAATGGTCTAGGTTGTGTACTGATGCAAGACGAAAGAGTTATAGCATATAGTTCGCGACAACGAAGACCGCATGAGATAAATTATCCAACGCATGACTTAGAATTAGCAGCCGTAGTGCATGCTTTGAATATCTGGAGGCACCATCTCTACGGAGCACGGTGCGAGATAAATATCGAGCACAAATGTGTAAAATTTTCCTTCGAACAAAAAGATCTGAACATGCGACAAAGAATATGGTTAGAATTGGTGATAAATTACGATTGTGGGATATTTAACACCCAGAAAGGCTAATGTTGTAACAGATGCGTTCAGTAGAAAAAAAATCAAGGAGAGTTAGGATTTCTCCTTACTCGAGAAGTGAACCTGATCAAAGAATTCGAGAGAATGAAATTACAGGTAGTAATACCTGAAGGAACCATAGTTTGACGTATGATCCATTTGCCCGTGACCCATTCCGGATGCCAAACAAGTACATACAAAAATCACAAGTGCCTATTGCAAGGGTTCGAAACTTACTTGCAAATTCGACGATCAAAGACTCCAGTGTTGATCTTCCAACTTGTTCCCACGGTAGAGCTCGACGTTGGGTGGCAACGTGCTTCAAGCCCTCTCCCTCAAAGTTGGCGTCTCCTCACTCTCACAATCTTGCTCTTACGTGTGTGATTAATTAATTAGGTTTAGGGTTGTCTTATTACTTATACTAGGTATTAGACATACCTAAATAATAAGCCCAAAACATAATTAAATCAAACCAAGCCCAAAGGCTTTAGGAGAGGAGGGGACGCCCCACTTAAGGAGTTGAACCTTTATTGGGCCAAGCGGGGATCTACTAGCTTGAATAAAGTTTGGCCTCCTAGTGCTCGATTTTCTTATTCAGCCTAGAATAAAACTGAGACACAAGTATTAATTTATTCCACTAGAAAATTAATACTGAATTACCTCTTTATTCTTTAGGTGAGTCGGGGCTAGTATTAGACTTAATTAATCCCCGTGTTTAAGATATTTGTTGAGATGGGTAGAACTGCTGCTGGTTCTGATACCCCAATTGCTGTGGAGGTCGGGGGAACTGATTGCCTTGGTTTGATCCCGACCCTTGGCCAGGAGCTTGGTTCCTCCATCCTGAATTCTGCTCATTTCTCCAACCCGAGTTGGAGCCTTGTTGCCCTTGATTAAAGCTGGGCCTCTGTTTAAATTGAGGCCTCCCCGGATAGCCCTGAGCAGCATAAACTTCTGCTTGTCCTTCAGGTGGGAATTCGCCCATTCGATGGCACGCGTTAATTCCATGGCCAAATTCGCCACATATGCCACAACCTTCTGCTGATGGTGCGCGAACAGGTGGAGCCTCAACCTGGTTCATCGTGAGGTGTTGTACTTGCCTCATCAGGTCCGCTACCTGCTTCTGAAGCTCATTGTTTGGAGCTACTGCATTGGCTTCAACCCTCCTTCCTCTAACTGATTTCTGTTGAGAACTCGCGGCAAGTGTTTCGAAGATCTCCTTGAGCTCATCAGCTGTCTTCCGGGCAATGTTGCCCCCTGCTGTACTGTCCACCATAAACTGTACCGTCTGAATCAACCCGTCATAGAAGAACTGCATCAACATGACGGGTGCTAACTGGTGCTGCGGGCACTGGCGGAGGAGCTCTTGGAATCTCTCCCAAGCCTCGTGGAGAGGCTCGTCGGCTCCTTGCATGAAGTTCATTATTTGAGTCCTAATCTCCTGTGTCTTGTGATTAGGGTAATATTTGAGCATGAACTTCTCACATGCCTCGTTCCACGTGGTTATGGAGTTTGGCGGCAGGGACAACAACCACGTCCTCGCCCGGTCTTTGAGTGCATAGGGTAAGCACTTGAGTCTCAACTGATCCTCGGTGAGCTGCAACAGTGGGAAGGTCTGTACTTGCGTGCAGAAGTCCCGGATGAATTGTAGAGCATCCTCACTCGGCATCCCATAAAAGAGCGGCAGCCGGCTTGAGTCGTTCGGCTTCAGATTATAATTCCGGACTGCCGTGGGAAGCACTATCGCCGACGTGCTAGTGTTCCCGATAACAGGCCTGGAAAAATCCCCCATATACTGTACATTCTGCTCCGCCATGACTTCTTGGTCGAGACTGGGATAATCCTCTTCACAATCTTCCTCTGGATACTGCGATTCCACAAAGTTTCTCGAACTGGACTCGGACTCCTCCTCCAGGCTAGAAAGGACCTCACGAGGTCGGTGAATGTTGTCAAAGTAAGGTGCTAGCTTTCTCTTCAAGCTGCGGCGACCTTGCATACACAACACTAGCAAACCAAATCAAACGCACCGGAGGGAGAAAATAACCGAGTTAAAAGAAATAAACAAAAGAAAACACGGAAAACAATGCAACACAATCAAATGCCTAAAGCCGTCCCCGGCAACGGCACCAAAATTTGACTCATCCTAAAACACCTAATGGATGGACTCGAATTTATACGAGGTTGTCCTAGGGCGGTAAGGTGACTCAAGTCGTCTCTCAAGGAAGGCTTAGCAGGGCTTTGATCGTGCTACTCACAGGAAACAGGAAAGGAAACCTAAACACTCTAATCAGAAGCTGGGTCTGACACTCTCTCCGATTAACTAGTGCGTAATAGAAAGAAAGCAGTAAAATTATCTAGGCGAGAAATAAATATGAAGCAATAGATCAAGCATAATAACTAGGGTTCTAAGCTAATTAATCCGGAAGCGATAAATAACCTAAAAACGTAAAGCAATATTTATCTAGGCGCATAAGAAACAATTATCTAGGCGATGAAAACATCAAAAGCATAAATCAAATATCATTATCTAAGTGCTCGATTATCTAGGCAATGCAATAACAAGAAAGCTTGTAAAGATTAACTAATCAAAATGAAGAACTTACAATCGATTCAATGAAAACAACGATCTAGTGGAATCCACAAGTATATAAAATGTTTCTATCTACCTAAGCTAAGGGAAAAGGCATAAAATCGCAGGTGGAGGCTGGGAGAAAAATCGGATCTCAATGAAACCCTCAAAATCGGATTTTATAGCAATTTTCGTAACTGCCGGAATTGCACAGGGGCAGCGGCCGCCGTGAGACGGCGGCGCCGTGGACGGCGGCCGCCGTGGGACGGCGCCGCCGTGATGGCCCTTCGCGGATTTCCTCCAAGAAATGCACGGCCCGCGCCGCGAGGCCGCGGCCGCCGTCTCAACGGCGGCCGCCATGAGACGGCGGCGGCCGTGAGCTCTGCCTCCGAAACTGCTCCAAACGACGCCAAAACGCGCGGCTGCTCCCGATTCCTGCACACAACAGTAATACACCCAAATAACATCGAGCAAGTGAAGGATAGATCAAAAAGACACGAGGCATGCTCGAATGCACAACAACAAGACCCGTAAAATCATCACAAAATAGGGCTAAACATAAGATATCCAATATCCATTAATTAATTAATTTCTCTGATGATCTATTAATTAATTAATTAGTCGTTTAATTATAAACGACATCTCGAGTGCTACCACTTAAACTTATCATCGTATTGGAACTAATTCCACCTGCAGGGTTTAATACGATAAACTTATTAAGTTCCTCGACAGGATATTATCATCCTGTTATTAGCAGGACACGGTTCCTTATTGCAATATAATCGCATGTCAAATAATACTCCCTCCATCCCATTAAAGTTGGCAACATTTCTATTTTGGGTGTCCCACTAAAGTTGGCCACTTTCTAAAAATGACAAAAGTTTACTTTAATTAAGTCAACAATTACTCACTAATTTGGTCAACAATTGTAGGCCACTTTTTAAAAATGCCAAAATTACTTTAATTAAGTCAACAATTACTCACTAATTTGGTCAACAATTGTAGGTCACACTCTATTAAAACATATAACACTTAATTTCTTAATCTCCGTGCCGAAACGAATGTTGCCAACTTTAGCGGGACGGAGGGAGTAATTGCTATCACCCAAAGTATCGAGTATATTGAGCTTCAAGAGAACTCTCACCCATGATAAATCAAAGCAATAGTCAATCTATTATTCACAGAGATTAATCCAACTAAGGTTAAGACTATTTAAGTCGCCGAGATCTTGATTCTTAATTAGTCAGAATATAAGAATTCATCTCACTGTGATCCTGTTCAATACACGAAGGTACTAGCATAAATAAATAGCCAAGACAAACTATTTATCCATTTATGCTACAATCTAAACCAGCAACTCGCTCATAGTTGCCTCGATTGTGAACTCAATTTATATCTCAACTTTTTCCAATTATATGATCTTCTGTGATCTACAACACACCATATAATCTATAGTATGAGATAAATAGGACTATAAAAGGATTATGCAATAACAATATTTCAGATAGAAGAATCACAGTGAACAAAGGAATCAATGTATACAAGCATAAAGTCTTGCTTTCAGTATACAACCCTTCAATTCTCCCACTTATACTAAAGCAAACTTTTAGTATACAATGTGACTGAAAAACTGATAATATCCTCTAACTATTACAAAATCTCCCACTTATACTAAAGTTTAATTTAGTATAGGGAGGCCACGAACTCCAAGGCCTTCAACATGCTTGTTGAACACCGCACTAGGAAGACTCTTCGTGAAGGGATCAGCCAGATTATCAACTCCCGCAATATGCATCAAAGCTACATCACCATGCTTGACCACAGACCGAATGTAATGATACTTGCCATCAATGTGTTTCATGGATTGATGACATCTTGAATCCTTGCTATTCGCAATAGCAGCCTCGTTATCACAATAAATTGTGATGCACTTCGGCAAACTAGGAATCACATCAATCTCAGTTAGGAAGTTCCTGAGCCACACAGCCTCTTTAGCAGCTTCACAAGCAGCTACATACTCGGCTTCCATGGTGCATAGTGAATTGCATTTCTACTTTACACTTCTCCACACAATGGCTCCACCCCCAAACTTAAACACATAGCCAGTAGTAGACCGCCTCTTGTCCTTATCACCTGGATAATCGGCGTCCACATACCCTACCGGTGTCAGATCATCAGACTGGTAAACTAGCGCATACTCCTTAGTCCGTTTAAGGTACTTGAGTATGTGCTTTACAGCAGTCCAATGAGCTTGACCTGGATTCGCCTGATATCTTGCTGCAATGCCAACGGCAAAACAAATATCAGGCCTGGTACACTGCATTGCATACATGAGACTTCCCACAGCCGAGGCATAGGGAATTATCTTCATGCTTGCTATCTCCTCAAGCGTTGTGGGACACATTGCCTTAGATAGCGGAACACCATGTCTGAAAGGTAGAAAACCTTTCTTGGCATTCTGCATGCTGAACCGCGCCAAAACAGTGTCAATGTAGGATGTTTGAGACAAACTCAACATTCTCTTAGATCGGTCACGACCAATCTTTATCCCGAGAATATATGCTGCCTCTCCCAGATCCTTCATTTGAAACTGTTGGGATAACCACTCCTTAATGCCAGACAATACATTCACATTATCGCTAATGAGAAGTATGTCGTCCACATAGAGTATAAGGAATACCAGACTCCCATCGATACAGACCCGATAAACGTAACTATCGTTGACACACTGCTCAAAACCATAAGTTTTGACCACGTCTGTCGCAGCCCGATATAGCCAGTGATAGCGTATACCAAGTATCGTACGACTAATAAAAGAATTAGTGAAAGAAATAGAAATACATCTTGTTTTAGCGGAAGCAATTGCAACTCTATTCATTTTCAAGAAAGATGTTAAGACTAAAATAATTACTCGCTTGGATAAGACATAATAAGCAGTTGAAACTTAGCAAGGGTTTGAGAAGTATTTTCCCTTAGGGGATATTACAGACATAAGCAAATTAAAAGAGTTTCATCAGAGTTGTGCAGCGATGCGTTACTATATGTGTGAAGACATATAGCAGGGAGTTTAATAACTTATAGAGTCAAAGCTTATAAGATAAATGTGAGACATAGGAAAGTCACAGCCAACTGACAATTCCAACAACTTTCACCCATCCTCGCGCCAAGCCAGACCTGCACATTTAGAAATACATGCAGGGCTGAGTACCAAAAAGCACTCAGTGGACTCATGCCGGAAATAATTGAAATCTTGCTCTTAGAGCTATATGTCAATCTTGCCCTTTTCAATGCATCAACAAGATTTAACTGAGATTAAAAATACCTGTTCATGTTTTTCTGTCATAAACTCATTTGCATCATCATAATAATATCATTAGTCTGCAGACATTATATACTGGGTATGTGCCAACTATGATAACTCATACTGTATAATATATATATATATACTAGGTGAAGAGAAGGAGGCCTCCTTCAAATCACCGTGACCGGCCGACTAGAGACGGCTCACGATCACCTCTTGTGCACATAACCTTTACTGTCATCTGGATCAGTTAAAGGCCGATATCTTGCTTCATGAACTTAGTCATGTCTTTCATAAGGCAACATACCATACTTCTTTCTCATCAATAATATATATGGCAAGATGACAATTTTCATAATATGCATCAATAATGCTTCAACATGCTTCATTTTCATAGTACTCATCAATAATGCTTCATCATGCTTTATTTTCATAAGAATTTGCATTTGAACTCATTATCATGGTAGCTAGCCATAATAGAGTTAGAATAAAGCCCACCTGTCTCAGGAGTCGATGACACAACGCTCGGGGTCGTACTAACGCCGGCCGTCACTCGAACCTTTAGTGGCGCACGTGGTTTAGATTGCCATGTGACAAAATAAACTCTAGTTAGAATCTCATCTAACTCATATCTCATACTTAAGCTTAAACTTTCATCATGTGCTTACTCTCATCTTATAACTTCTCCACTATTTACCCAACTGGACTTCCCAATATAATCGGATATCTTATCCAATTAAAAGACTCTCAATCCTAGGTAAATAGCATTCAAAAATCACTTAATCATACATGCTTCAAATAATCACTTATTTCACATAATATGCATATAACTTATCTTAATAATCAAATGACTTAAAAGTCATTATATGAACTTGAAATCTTTTTCTCTGTGGGGAAAATCCCAAATATTCATATAAGCCTTGAAAAATTTATAAAACTTTCTAGTAGCATTTTTATGCCATAATATGTTGTATAATTCCACCAAAACCCTTTAAAAATTCTTAACACAAAATCAAAGTAAAATTTTCGGACTTTCCAGTTTACCATTCTGTTCTGTCTCGACTTTAACGAATAAACTGCTTTAACTCAAAAATCTCCTGGATTCGAGACTTATACCGATGAAAACCTCTTTGAGTATAGTTTCGTTTAAAAAAACATAGAGTGAAAAACTCCAAGTGGTTTAAGAGATATGGGTGTTTTCCCACAGTATACCAGATTCGGCAGTTTAGCACGACTGGAAGCTAGGATTTTTAAAAATTAGTAAACGTTGTCCAAATGCTTTGAAATTTTACATGAGTCTGTATAACACTTGTATCTTTCTCCCATAAAACTTTGGGAGGCTGAATATTTTTTAAAGGTACTGAAAAGTGTGACTCCACAGACTGCCCTTCAAAATTTCCGGTGGAAATGCGCAGTAAAAGTTTTATATTTTACAAAGGTAGTAAACCAAGTCCAAATGACTTGAAATTTTACCAGTGCTTACAAGACTCATATATGTACACACAATAAAAGTTTGAAGATTTTTGGACGAGGGAAACCTCGTCGACTCATCAGTCCAGAACGTAAGCAAATTCCCGAAATGGTCGAATTTATAACATATACACATATCATCATAGATTCATGCTTTCACCATCATTCTCATGCATTTTCTTACTAAGAACTTATCATGCTTCACTTATCATAACATATAGCCCTTTCAAGGGTTCTCAAGAAACATATCTCTTCCTCTCATGTATCTAACATGGAGAGGTGTATGAGCACATGAAGGTAGTGGAAAGTTGAAAGAATTCATCATGCTTTCTTATATCAAAATTTTCGAACAAGAGTGGAGAGGGGACTATCATGCTTCTATATACTTCAATATACATGCTTATATATCAAGGAAAATATATATATATAACATGAGAGGAGAATTGAGGTTGCTACCAACAAGATTAATGGAGGTGGAGTAGGGGATGATGCGTAAGCCTCTTGGAGCTTGTGCTTAAGATTGAAGTACACTTGATAACTTGGTGTGAGGGTAGCACTTTTGGCTTCCTTAATCCTTTCCAAAAATGGTGAAACAAGGAGAGAAGTGTGGTGGAGTGAGGAGGGGAGGGGGCTGCCGAAAATTTTAAGGAGAAAGGGGAGAGAGAGCTTGCTTGTCTTGATGAGCTTTGATGAGATGATGTGATGGAGTGATTGCCTTACTTAATGCATATCTTGAATTAAATGGGATGATAAATGTTGAGTATGTCACCCTCTTAATGGTGCAGGAGAATGAGAAGAGAGAAGGAGAGAAGAGAGAAAAGAGAGGGCTGCGTGAGGGAGAGAGTAAGACCGAGAGAAAGAGTGAGAGAGATTGAGAGATAGAGAGAGAGAGAGAGAGTGAGAGAGATCGAGAGATAGAGAGAGTGAGAGAGAGTGAGAGAGATCGAGAGATAGAGAGAGTGAGAGAGAGTGAGAGAGATCGAGAGATAGAGAGAGTGAGAGAGAGTGAGAGAGATCTAGAAAAAATATATACATATATGCATGAATACTTTACATCACTAATTTAGTGTGTAGGAATATATCCCACGGAAATATATTTATTTTCATGTGGGAAAAACTTATCTCAATTATGATATTACAATATCATAATAACAATGCATCAAAATCATATGTGAATATTCTACCACGTAAAATATTTAAATCACATAGACAATTCAATAAAATATAGGGCGAAGATAGGTTTCTCTATAAGAGAGTTTATATGACCCGAGAAAGATAATATCGCCTTCTATAATTCTCAAAAGTAATTCTTATCTCATTTATTCGCCCACGTGCATAATTCCTCTAGCTACTATTTAAACTCAATTTAAATACGAGCTAGGGCACAAATAGCTTCTCAAAATACGGGGTGTTACAACGTCATCGAAACGTTTGTTCCAGGATCGTGAAGCTTGCTTAAGTCCATAAATGGACTTCTTGAGCTTCCACACTAGATGCTCCTCACCTTCCTTGATGAACCCCTCTGGTTGTAGCATATAGATGTCTCTATCTTCCTCAAGATACCCATTCAAGAATGCGGTCTTGACATCCATTTGCCACACCTCTAGGTTCATATGGGCAGCCATGGCCAAGAGAGCTCGAATAGACTTAAGCATGGCTACTGGCGAAAAAGTTTCCTCATAATCGATACCAGGTCGTTGAGTATAACCCTTCGCCACTAGTCTCGCTTTGAAGGCCGTAACCTTCCCGTCTGGTCCTCTCTTGCGTTTGTATACCCATTTGCAACCAATGGCCTCACGACCAACAGGTAGCAAACATTTCTCGTATACGTCCATGGCAGTTATGGATTCATATTCAGAAACCATACATGCTTCCCATTCAAGAGCATCTGGATCTGCTAGTGCTTCTGAGTAAGTCCAGGGATCTTCCTCGACAAGCCTATCATCAACTGAATCCGTAGATTCATTGACAAACGCATATCGATTGGGCGGTTTGCCCTTTGATGCCCTCTCACTACGACGTGGCACTATTACAGATTCTGTATCGACAGCTTGTGAGTTTTCTGATGAGACTTGTGGTACTACATCTTACACAATTGGCTGAGTTGGTTGACTTGTCGAGCCAATGTCTTTGACCTCACCGAGGACGATTTCACTCCTACTTTGGTGATTATTTACATAGTCCTCTTCCAAGAATCTTGCGTTAGTGCTAATAACGACTTTCTGATCCTTAGGACAATAAAAATAACCACCTTTTCGTTCCTCTAGGATATCCTATAAACAGCTTTACTTCAGTTCTAGGGCTCAACTTATCGGCATCCTTGTTCAGCACGTGTGCTGGACTGCCCCAAACCCGGATGTGGTTAAGAGAAGGCTTGCGCCCTGACCACAGCTCGGACGGGGTCTTTGCAACCGACTTAGAAGGCACTAAGTTAAGAATGTAACCAGCTGTTTCTAAGGCATATCCCCAGAACGAAACATGTAAAGTAGCGAAACTCATCATCGAACGAACCATTTCTAGAAGAGTCCTATTTCTTCTCTCTGCTACACCATTCTGTTGGGGTGTACCCGGTGTAGTCAACTGAGATGTAATCCCAGATTCTAACAAGTATGCTCTAAACTCGTTACTGAGGTATTCGCCACCGCGGTCAGATCGCAGTGACTTGATACTTTTACCATGTCGCTTCTCTACTTCTGCCTTGAATGTTTGAAACTTGTCAAAACATTCAGACTTGTAGCGCAACAAGTAAATGTATCCATACCTTGAGTAATCGTCAATGAAAGTGATAAAATACTCGTACCCTCCACGAGCTTGAGTGGACATAGGTCCGCACAAGTCAGAATGAACCAGTTCCAACACTTCTTTGGCCCTATACCCCTTTGCCTTGAAAGGCCGAGTCGTCATCTTTCCCTCTATGCAGGATTCGCAGACTGGGATTGGTTCTACTTGGAGAGACTCCAAGATACCATCAGAAACCAGTCTTTGGATCCTCCTTAGATTGATGTGACCCAATCTTAGGTGCCAAAGAAGAGTTTGGTTCTCCAGAGAAGAAGCCTTTCTCTTCTTTTGGTTTGTAGTCAAATTATAAGCAGATGAAGAATAATCGAATGGACATGAAAAAGTATAAAGAGAATGAGCTGCACTTCTAAATAAAACTTGACCATCTTTAATGAATACTGCACTGTCTTCTAAAAGAACAGAATATCCATATTTTCGTAATTGAATGGTAGAAATCAAGTTTTTCCGAAAACCCGGAACATAGAGTACATCTCTCAAAACTAAAACATGTCCATCAATCAATAAATTTACATTTCCAATTGAAACAACTAGGTAAGCTTGCTTCATTTCCCATGGAGAGTGCCAGCTTGCCTCCACTAAGCTCCCTTGTCCGCAGGAACCCCTGCAAGGTGTAACAAACATGGTCAGTTGCACCCGAGTCAACAACCCATTGATGGGAAGATCTCGAAACTGAATATGTTTCCGTTACAAGAGCAATAGAAATACCTTGAGCTTTCTTCATCATGGGACAGTCAGACTTCCAATGTCCTACTTGTTGACACTTAAAGCATTTCCCTTTCCCCTTTGGCTTGCCAACGCCTCCGGTCGGGCCTAGCTTCATCTTGCTCCCACCTTTTGCTTGGCTTTTCTTGCCATGGGCCCCTTTCTTCTTCCTACCTTTCGGTGGAAAACTGGGTCCTGTGGCAGTGGCCAAAGCCTGTGGACTCTTTCCCATGACCCCCTCGGCCGCTACCAACTCATTAAGCAGTTCATTTAGAGTGAACTTTTTCTTGCCCATTACTGACATTGAGTCTGAAGTTTTCGTAGGATTTGGGCAGAGTGTGGAGAACCATGTCTACCTTAGTAGCATCCTCGATTCCCCCACCGAGCACGTCCAGCTCATTGAAATGATTAATCATTCCAAGCACGTGCTCGCGCACAGACGAACCTTCCGTCATCTTTGAAGACATGAGTTTCCTCATGAGTTCAAAACGGACTGATCGGTCCGATTCCCCAAAGAGCTCCTCGAGGTTCCTCATAATTGCAGCCGCAGTCTCCAACGACTGATGTTGCAGCTGCAACGCAGAAGACATAGTGGTCATAATATAAGCTTTCGCCATATTATTCGCCCTATGCCACCGCTTATGGGCCTCCCTTTGCTCTTCGGAAGACCGAGTATGAAGGTTCGCGGGAGCGGGAGTAGTAAGCACAAACTTATACTCCTCCGCGTCTAGGACAAATCCCAGATTGCGCTTCCATTCCGTAAAATTCGGACCAGTAAGCGGCTTAGCAGATAAAACATTCAAAAGCGGGGTAACAGTCATATCTAAAATATAAACAAACAAGCGCACATTAGAAAATACGTTATTGCATAAAGATTCGTAGCAATAATATTGTAACCTTTTGATAAAACAATATTATTGAAACCTCCGTTAGCCCAATCGAATTACACGTAAGCCACGTTTGTGTGGACGTTTACGCGCTCTTCGTTTGACCAGACACCCAGTCTTTGGTCTCATTCCATTGTCAACTTATCCTTATGACAAAATGGGACCAATAAACGGACCTTAACTAGACCACGCAATTTCAAGAAGGGACTCCGTTGGGGAGTTGTACTTGAAATTAACGTCTAAGCATGACCACAATTTAGTCAACTTTATGACTATCTTTTATTTTAACCCCTCCTAGAATAATCCATGAAAACTAACCTGTGCAAGCCACATTTGTGTGGACGTTTACACGAGAAGCTCCCACTATTCTCAAGGTTAAAATAATTAATTTTAATCATTTCTAGAATAACTCGCATAAATTAATACATGCAAGTCATGATAGTGTGAACGTTTACATGCAAAACTCCCACTTATTCACAAGATTAAAATATTTTTAATTTAGAAGTTTAACCGACAAAAGCTGCAAATTAATAATGAGTGCAAGCCACGTTCGTGTGGACGTTTACACCAATTATCAATTTACTTTGTCTTAAACCAACTGTGGAGGTCTGTATCAATTTTATTTTATTTTTTTTAAAAATTGAATTATCCGCTTAGTTTTTTACTTCAAAAGGTTTACAGGTTAAATCACGTTGACACGGAAAACCTAAGCATGCATTTCTAGAACACATGTAATAAAACATGCTCGCTTGAAATTAAAACGTGCTTAGTGAAAACGTGATAGAACCTAGCATGATATTCTATGCGCATTTAAATTCACATAAGCAAATAAAATCATGCTCAAAACACCTTAACGGTGATAAAATCCACGACATGCTTACGACAAAAAAACGTCATATCGTGGAAACTGGAACCTGTTCGTCCCTGCCTACTTTATTACAAAGTAAAACTAATCTATTACAAAAGTCTTCGTCTTTAGGCAATCCTCATCGTCTTTCGACAAACTCTCGCTTGGATTCAGATAGACAGTAGATCCGAGCAGCCCGAGGCCAGAGCAGAGCAGCCAAGCCAGAGCAGAGAAGCCCAGGCCAGAGCAGAGCTAAAGCCAGAGCAGAGAAGCCCAGGGCCAGAGCGGAGCTCAATCGCCAGAGCAGCGAAGCCCAGCGCCAGAGCAGAGCTAAAGCGCCAGAGCAGCGAAGCCCAGCCCCAGAGCGGAGCTCAATCGCCAGAGCAGCGAAGCCCAGTGCCAGAGCGGAGCTCAATCGCCACAGCAGCGAAGCCCAGCGCCAGAGCGGAGCTCAATCGCCAGAGCAGCGAAGCCCAGCGCCAGAGCAGAGCTCAATCGCCAGAGCAGCGAAGCCCAGCGCCAGAGCGGAGCTCTATCGCCAGAGCAGCGAAGCCCAGCGCCAGAGCGGAGCTCAATCGCCAGAGCAGCGAAGCCCAGCACCAGAGCGGAGCTCTATCGCCAGAGCAGCGAAGCCCAGCGCCAGAGCGGAGCTCAATCGCCAGAGCAGCGAAGCCCAGCGCCAGAGCGGAGCTCAATCGCCAAAGCAGCGAAGCCCAGCGCCAGAGCGGAGCTCTATCGCCAGAGCAGCGAAGCCCAGCGCCAGAGCGGAGCTCTATCGCCAGAACAGCGAAGCCCAGCGCTAGAGCAGAGCTCAATCGCCAGAGCAGCGAAGCCCAGCGCCAGAGCGGAGCTCAATCGCCAGAGCAGCGAAGCCCAGCGCCAGAGCTGAGCTCAATCGCCAGAGCAGCGAAGCCCAGCGCCAGAGCGGAGCTCTATCGCCAGAGCAGCGAAGCCTAGCACTAGAGTGGAGCTCAATCTTGCTCTCGGGTTTCTGCCTAGATTAGGGTTTCAGCGACCACCTCAGTCGATGCCCCCAAACCTCAGAGCACCCTTTCAACATACCTGAACCCTAGTACACCCAAGGGTTTCGTTGAAACAAGGCTGCACAGCAGCATCAACGCCGAAGCGGATGCTGCCTTTGCCACCATAGTCACCGCACCTCATCCACCCACTGATCCGACCAGTGATGAGTTGGATCTGAACACCATACTCGTTGGAGTCAGAACTCCAGTGAATCGGATTCCGTTCATCTCATATCCTCACCATGATCAAACCTTAGCAGATGGAGAAGACGCAGATTAACTACAACCATCTACACATCAACGCCATTCCTTCTCCGCCAAAAGTTTTTCCGCCAAACCACGACCCGTACATAACAGATTAAAGCAAAGTACGAATACAACGGAAAAACTACACCAACCACGGATTTTCTCGTGGTAAAAATAGCCAAAAATGGCAGAACAGAAAACGGAAGAGCAGCCACGACAAAACGACGGAACAGGTTAACATGAACATAAAACCCTAGTGATTTTACTACTCATTTATCCGGCAGAGCCGAAATTCGGGAACCATGGCTCTGATACCAATTGAAGGAACCATAGTTTGACGTATGATCCATTTGCCCGAGACCCATTCTGGATGCCAAACAAGTACATACAAAAATCACAAGTGCCTATTGCAAGGGTTCGAAACTTACTTGCAAATTCGACGATCAAAGACTCCAGTGTTGATCTTCCAACTTGTTCCCACGGTAGAGCTCGATGTTGGGTGGCAACGTGCTTCAAGCCCTCTCCCTCAAAGTTGGCGTCTCCTCACTCTCACAATCTTGCTCTTACGTGTGTGATTAATTAATTAGGTTTAGGGTTGTCTTATTACTTATACTAGGTATTAGACATACCTAAATAATAAGCCCAAAACATAATTAAATCAAACCAAGCCCAAAGGCTTTAGGAGAGGAGATGACGCCCCACTTAAGGAGTTGAACCTTTATTGGGCCAAGCGGGGATCTACTAGCTTGAATAAAGTTTGGCCTCCTAGTGCTCGATTTTCTTATTCAGCCCAGAATAAAATCGAGACACAAGTATTAATTTATTCCACTAGAAAATTAATACTGAATTACCTCTTTATTCTTTAGGTGAGTCGGGGCTAGTATTAGACTTAATTAATCCCCGTGTTTAAGATATCCAATATCCATTAATTAATTAATTTCTCTGACGATCAATTAATTAATTAATTAGTCGTTTAATTATAAACGACATCTCGAGTGCTACCACTTAAACTTATCATCGTATTGGAACTAATTCCACCTGCAGGGTTTAATACGATAAACTTATTAAGTTCCTCGAGAGGATATTATCATCCTGTTATTAGCAGGACACGGTTCCTTATTGCAATATAATCGCATGTCAAATAATAATTGCTATCACCTAAAGTATCGAGTATATTGAGCTTCAAGAGAACTCTCACCCATGATAAATCAAAGCAATAGTCAATCTATTATTCACTGAGATTAATCCAACTAAGGTTAAGACTATTTAAGTCGCCGAGATCTTGATTCTTAATTAGTCAGAATATAAGAATTCATCTCACTGTGATCCTGTTCAATACACGAAGGTACTAGCATAAATAAATAGCCAAGACAAACTATTTATCCATTTATGCTACAATCTAAACCAGCAACTCGCCCATAGTTGCCTCGATTGTGAACTCAATTTATATCTCAACTTTTTCCAATTATATGATCTTCTGTGATCTACAACACACCATATAATCTATAGTATGAGATAAATTGGACTATAAAAGGATTATGCAATAACAATATTTCAGATAGAAGAATCATAGTGAACAAATGAATCAATATATACAAGCATAAAGTCTTGCTTTCAGTATACAACCCTTCAATACCACCGCAAACGACGAAAATAGTGATTGCAGCACCAAGCATCACACCTGTTTACGATCGAGGATAGTCATAGCTCAGAGGGAAGATGAAAAGATGGAGAGGTTGCGAATGAAGACTTGAACCGAGATAGTGGAAGGTTATCAAGAAGCGGCAGATATTGCCATCCTGAATTAAGAAGACTGTGAGAGCTTGATAGAGAATGATTGAAGAATGAAATCCCGAGCGAAGTTCATGACACCCCTTACACCGCACATGCAGAAAGTACGAAAATGTACCGAAACCAAAACGATGCTTTGATAGGAGAATATGAAGCGAGAGATGGCATCTTTCGTAGAAAGATGTTTGACGTGTTAACACGTGAAGGCGCCACATCGGCAACCTTATTCAATTATGCCTATTAGAAACTTCCACATTAGAAGTGGGACCACATAGCCATGAATTATGGCATCGATTGTCAAAATCGAAAGAAGGAAACCCAACAATTGAGTAATCGTTGAAAGATTCTTTTAACGTTAGAGACAACGTTTTCTGTAAGTTTTCCCCATCTCGGGGAGTGTGTCATTTTCAAGTTAACGGAAAACTCAAACCGAGATATATAGGACCTTATGATATATTAGAGAAAGTAGGCCCTGTAGCCTATAAACTAGCGTTGCCTTCGAGCTTCGCGAACGTCCATGACGTTTTCCATGTTTCTCAACTGAGAAAGTACGTGTTTGATCCAAAACACGTCATCCACCAAGAAGAAGTGTCCCTAGAACCAGATTTGAGCTACGAGGAGAGAGCTGATGCTATTCTGGACCGGAAGATCCAACAATTGAGGAACAAGTCGATTCCTTTGGTGAAAATCCAATGGAGACAACACGGTCAAGAAGAATCAACATGGGAACTTGAAGAGAAGATGAAAGAGAAGTATCTTGATCTTTTTCCCGAAGGTGAATGACTCAAATTTCGGGACGAATTTTTTTTAGGGGGGTAGGATGTAACACCCTGTACTTTTTCTTATTTAGAAATAGTGTCTTAACACTATAGAGAGTACTGAGATGTCGAGATGTGAGATTATTTTTTTTATGACCAGATAAGACAGATTGTCTTTTAAATAGAGATATGAGTGGACAAACCAATGATAGAGTTAGAGTAAAGAGATTTGAGAAATGAGTTGAGTTAGAGATGCTGATTGAATTGAGCTGAAATTTTATTTTATTTCCAATTACCGGGAATAGAGTTACCGGATACCGAGTTATCAAAGAGATTGACTGTCCTATTAAGAAAATAGGAATATGAGTTGTAAATAGAGTCGAGAAAGAAAGAGTGAGAACCCTTGATGAAAAGAGTCGGTCTGAGAGACGTTTAGTTCGTCCGTGTTTTGCCGATTGCTTTGATGTGATGTTATGTGAATTTACGTGACTGATTGATTATGTGATTTTTGTTACATGTGCCATTATGAGCAAGTTATTATGATTTTTATTTGAGAACTTTAGCACTTGAAATTTTAATTAAGTTTCCAAAGCAAGTGCGGCTTATTTTTACCGAGAAATCAAAGAATGCCGGTTTATAGAATTTTCTCCAAACAAAACATTTTCAAATTATTTTTCCTATAATGAGGAATATTATAATTGAGTGAGTGCACTAATATTAGTGCTATAATTATTTTATTTTGGTCACATGAATAATTATGCTATGACATTCTATTAATGTGTAACATTTCATAATTATTGTTATTTTTCATTTACTACTCTCTCTCACATTATTATTTTATTTCCTTAAGCATGTGCCTAAATAAAAATTGCCAAGTGGATTAGAGCATTAATTTAAGAGTGAATAGATTAGAGAATCATGGTATTAAATGCCAAATCTTCTCAAAGATTTGAGAAATCCTCCATATCAAAACCAATCTTGGAAAATTCTCTCTCTCACTCCCTCACCCCCATTTTCGACCACCCCTCTCTCTCCCTCATCTCTCTCTTTTCCTCCATTAACAACCATAGATGAAGACCTTCGAAGCTTCATAAATTCATATCAAAAGCAAATCCACCTCTAGATCTATCCAAAACACCCTCTATCTCCTAGAATTCAAGAAAATCCTTGGAGTTTAGATTCAAAGTTAGAAAGAGAAAGTTTGATTTTTGGTGTAAGCTTTGGTAAGTGATCTTTAATTTCATAGATCTATCTTGTATGATGTTATATGTGAGCATATTTGGAAGATTGAAGCAAAAAATTGCCCCCTTCTTTTTTTGAAAATTTTCGAAAATTATGGGTTTCTACCCTTCAAAAAAATTTTCTTTTTCTTTCCTTAAATTGGGGTGAGAAATGTGATCTATGATATGTTTGATGATGATTGATGTGTGAATTGAAAAGCTATGTCTTGAGATGCAAAGTTTGAGTGAGTTTAGTTTACCCAAAATTGGGAATATGTGAGTTGATGTTTGAAATGATGAATTGATGATGAGTATGAGGTTATGATGTGTCTAAGATGATGATTGATGGAGTAGATTGAGGATGTGATGTTAATTGATGACTTTGATGTGAATTAGTTTGATGAAATTAGGGATATGTGTATCTATGCCCTAAATTATTAATTGATGGTTTATATGTGTGATTAAATGGTTTTAAATGATAGATCTAAGGTTGGATTAAGGTTTCATATGTGTTTGTGAAATTTCAAAGAGTTTAGTGTAACCAAAATTAGGACTTCCATGCCTATGTGTTAAATAAGTAAATTGGCTTAGGATAAATGTAATTGAGCATGATATTAGAGTCTAATTATGCTTGGTTAGGTTAAATGTTAGCTATATAAAATTTTGACTTAGTTTAGTTTACACAAGTTTTAGGTTTTCATGTGTTATGAATTCAATAATTGGTTTAATGAGGTTTAATTGCTATACGAACATTATGTGGACGTTTGTCATGCTTTATTTAAGAGTCCACGTTGATATGTGAGTTTTCTCCGAGTTTAGTTTGCATGATAAAAGAGAGTCTATGTGTATAATGAGTTATATGATGTATAAGGTCAAATATATGTATTTGAGTACTTTTGAGCATGAAAACGAGATGAGATTTGAAATGATGCGTTTGTTGAAACGTTTTCTTGAGATTTGAGTTTGAGATGTAAGAGAAGAGTCAAGTTTGAGTTGTGATGAGTATTATGTTCGTGCTTGAATGTTTTGAGATGTAAGAGAAGAAGTCATTTGGACTTCGTTTACTACTTTTATAAAATGGAAAACCAAAACTGCTACATTCTGCCGAAATCTTCGGTGAGTAGCCAATAGAGTCACCTTTTTCAGTATATTTCCCTAACTTTTTGCATCCCAAATTTTTATTCTTAAGACATTAGTGTCTTAGTTAAGTACCCATAAAATTTCAAGCCTTTTTGACAACGTTTACTAGTTTTCAAAAATCAAAGTTTTCAATTGCTCAAAACTGCCGAATATGGTAGACTGTAGAAAAACAGTCATATCTCCTAAACTACTTGGAATTTTTCATCCTACGTTTTTTTAAATGAAACTAGACTCAAATAGGTTTCAAATGGTATAGGTTACGACTCCATTGGAGTTCTGTACCGAGTCTGGTGAAGTTTTTAAATCGAGTCAGTGCAGAATGAAGTTTGTTTGCGACATGTCTATGTGTGAATTGATATGCTTATGTGTTTATGCTTGTTTATGTGCTTGATTGCTATGAGTTTGATCCGAGTTGAGTGTTAAGTCGAGAATAGGACGTGTGAATCCTTAGAAGTTAAGTAAACCTAGGGATTGGGATTTATTAGGTAAATAGAAGATGAGTGAGAAGTATTAGTTTGGGACGAGATTGGTTTTAGTAACGAGTTCTAACTAAGGTTTGTTTTATCACATGAACCTTCGATGACGAGGATGATGATATATGAAGAAGTAAGTCGCCTGTTTTCCTTTCCAAGTTGAGCGAAGGACTTCAGGTGGGCAATATTTTGAGTATACGTATATCATACGAGCTTTCTAAAATGATTTGATGATGTTATGAGCTTATCAAATGTTTTGAGATAAATGATGTTTAAGAACTGTTTGACTTGCCGATTTTTGCTGATAATGACTTGTGTGTTACCCTCTACTGATGAGACGAATTTGGTCCTGCCACAAGCGGGATTTTGTGCACAGAGGTGACTGTGAGCCGTCTTCGGGGCCGATCACAGTACTTGAGAGGGAGGCCTACTTCTCAGTACCTTTGATGATGATGAGTTGTAGATGTGGTGCATACATGATGAGTACTTTGATAGCGCTATCGTTTCTTTATGACATTTTTATTAAAACTGCTTACACAGGTTCATTTATACTAATTTATTCCTGTGTATTGCTGAAATGTGGCAAGTTTCAAACCTATAGCTCTAAGAGCACCTTTCTTATTTTTCGGCGTTTGCCCACTGAGTATTATGTACTCACGCCCTGCATGTATTTCTAAATGTGCAGGCTAAGAGATGAGCGAGATTGATCTGGTGCTGGTGGGGGATTGTTTAATTGATGTATTTACTTTATCGCATTTCCATTTTGTCGATACAGTCTTGATGATTGAGTTACTTTATTTTATTTTGAATCAAGCAATGTACTCTCGGTTATGTGTGTTCATACATATAATCGGTTCACCTTTTGCTGCGATACTCTGAATTTTATGATTCCTTATGAAAAATGAACTATACCCGCCCGCTTTGTTTTTGTTGTTGAAATTCCTGATAATTACGAAGTTATGACGATGTTGACGTTTATACCCCTGGAGTTGATTTATGGAGTTTTCCTTAGCATTTTTTTTCATGCGAGCTTCCGCTTGATGTTCAACCTTTTCTTCTTGTCTTTTTATTCTTTTAAAATAGTCGTATCGATACTTGGTCCACGCTATCACTAGCGTCGGGGATCGGGCTGCGACAGCTCTGCTGGGTTCCGATGACATGTTTATTTGCTTAAGTTTGAGTATTTAGGGATTCGATCCCTTGTTTGATTTATTTTGTGTAATGATGCGATGTGTTATATGAAGTTCTAGTTTTTGATGAAGTGATGTTGAGATGTTCTTTTATTGATGTGAGAATGATGTGGGATTTTATATCCGTAATTGAGTTCGAGTGTTTGAATAATTAGAGATAATTATTTGAATGAGAACGATGAACTCGGAATTTAAATCTGAGTCCGTTTAAACGTTTTTGAAATTTTAGACTTTTTGACGATGAATAGCAAATACTGCTATTTCATCTTTTTGTCGACTTTCAAAAATCTTACGTGCACGTCGTCGAGAAATAATCTTAGTTTTTCAATACGAGTCCAACGACGAAAGTTTTTATTTTTGGACGACGAGTGAATAGTAAACCGAAATTTCTCGATAAATGAACCGAGCTCATTTATCAGAATTTCGTGAACGATCATACATTTTCTATATTTATATGGAATTACGAGTGTGATGAAAGTGAGTGGGAGACGAGAGGGCGAGTAACGAAGAGTACGAGTAATTAGTCGTTAAAACGAGATATTTAACGACTAAGTGAGATTAATATCCTAAATATCTAGGACTACCCTACCTAGACCACCCCCCCCCAACCGCCCAAAGGCTTTCCCCCTTCTATAAAAGGTGGCTGTGGGTCAGCCCCACAGCCATCACTTTCACGCCAAACACACACACAACACCAAGAACACACACCACCCCATTGAAGCTTCTTCAAGCTTTTGAGCTCCGATTCGAGCACCGAGACGAGCGCCGATCATCTTTTCGAGCACGTATGTACGTAGGTAACATCTCAACCTACGTTTTGACGGTTTTCTTTTCGATTTTCGTCGACGTCGAAAAACGTCGATTCTCGACTTTATTTTGAAACGACGACGGATCGTCGTGAGTTTTTAGTATGTTGTTCTTGGGTAGATGTTGAGCATGTTTATTGAAGGAGTTAAGGTTGGTGCGAACCATAGCAAGGGAACCCAAGAGGGCAGCCCGGATATGTTCTTCGTCGTCGTCACTAGTTCTTCGATTTTTGTTAATCGATGTAACTTGTGTTTGTGTTAGGAGCATGCTAGGTTTGTTCTTTGTTTATCATTGTTTTTACCAAGCATGATAGATTGTAGGTTGTACAAATGGCTGTACTGTGCGTGAAACTTAGAAATGCATATTAGGGTTTTCTTGAGTTTTGTGTTCTAAGTTGAAGTTGAGCATGATAGGTTAAGTTTAAAGTTTTGAGGAGTGTTAGATCGAGAGAGAGCATGTTTGAGTGTTGTTATTGTTGAGTCTGCTGCGTGAAATCCAGCTCTACCGAGCATAGTCAGCTCTGGCAGTTGATGTGCTGTTGAGTTCAGCTCTGGCAAGTCCGCTCTGGCCTTGAAAAGTCAGCTCTGGCGAGTCAGCTCTGGATGTTGAGTCATCTCTGGCAAGTCAGCTCTGGAGGTTAGCTCTGGAAGTTAGCTCTGGAGGACTTCGCTGCTCTGACAGGCGATTTCTCTGGCAGGCGATTTCTCTGGCAGGCGATTTCTCTGGCAGACGATTTCTCTGGCTGGCGATTTCTCTGGCAGGTGATTTCTCTAGCGGGCGATTTCTCTGGCTGGCGAGTCAGCTTTAGCTGACGAGTTCAGCTCTGGCTGTGAGTCAGCTCTGCCGAGTCAGCTCTGACTGCCAAGTCAGCGCTGACAGGGTAGTTGAGTTAAGTGTTAAGTTTTATTTCCCTATTTGAGCTTAAGAATAGGAAGTTAGTTTTCTATTTAATGATTCTTCTTCTTATCGATTTTTCATAACAATGAAGGTTCATTTGGAAGTGACGACTTGAGAGAGAGAGTGACGTTACGTGTTTGCATAGACGCAACGAGGTGGGCTTTTCTACGCTAAAATCAAGATGTTTATGCGGTTGATGTATTGATGTATGATGTATTGATGTATGATGTATGATGTATGACTAATTGGATGTTAATTGCATTGATGTTTTATTTTCCTTTCAAAGCATGAACTGAAAATATATTTTGAAGTTATTGTATTGCCAAATATTGGAGATTTTAGTATGTTATCTATCTGTATGAGAAATGATATCGGTTCTACGCGGGTAGAATTAGTGTACACAGTGATCGTGAGTCAGCTTCCAGGTTGGCCGATTGCAGTGCTGCAGTGGGAGGCCTCCCTCTCAGTACATAAGTTAACAGATATGGTACTTGAAAACATAGACTGGCCAGTCAACTTTGAGAAACGAAAATGAATTTAGCAAACATAAGGCTTTAGATAAATCCCTTATGCTTTGTTTAAAGTATGGCAATAACAATTTATAGCTTTATAAAGCATGAGATGTCATGTTTTGGCATGTGTTCACTGAGTGCTTTTGTACTCAGCCCTGCATATGTTTTTCTAAAAAAATGTGCAGGTTGAGCCGGTGTGATGATGGTGTTGCAATGAGCAGAGTTACGGGGTTGTTAATAAACATGTAACCTGTCTAGAATATGTCTTCATACATATGTCTAGCTACTTTTCCGCTGCAGAGTACTTTTAGTACTGTTATGTCGTACTTTAAGTTTAAGATGATGTTTTTTTTGTTGATGTAATAACTTGATTAATGTCTTATTAAGTTTTATGTCATCTTTCTTTAATGCTTAAGCTGAGTCTTACGTTGTCTTTCATTAGACTGTTTTATTTTTGCATTAATGAGTAATAAATGACGAGTCTTATTAAAATGAGTAAGTTTTACGGTTATAATTGACGCCCCTTTCTTCCCCTTCTTCTTTAATCCCGTCCCTAGTCGTGGATCACTCGGCCTAGCTATCCCTAGCTTGGGCGGGCTGCGACAGAGTGGTATCAGAGCTTTGGCTTGTAGGTTAAAGCTCTGAATTAGAAGTCTTGAGTTGAGTCTAGAATGACTCACTAGGCTAATAGTTATTAACAACCGTAAGCTCAGCGCACCATCACACCAAGCTCAACGAGGTATGTAAAAATTTCAAAGTTTAATCGTCATTAAATTTTGATGAGCATGATGTTGATATTATATGATGAGTTATGATGTTATACTTTGAAAATGCATAGCTTGAGATTGAGCATGACAACATGATTAATAACGAGTTATTATGTTGCATGAATTATGAAGTAATGTAAGATGTGACGTTTTTGTGATGTGTATTGTTTGAGCAGTTGAGATGAGTCACGATGATTTAGATACAGGAATCTAATATCATTGTTTAAAAAGATTTTCTACTAAGTAGAGGGATGAAATGAGAACTTAGAGATTAAGCTTGAGAGATTTAGCATTTGCTTTTAAGTACTTGTTTGCTTGAGATATGTTGTGCTTGTTTATGTTTCCTGAGTTGAGTCGAGTTAGTTCTTCGAGTCACCTTTAAGTTTCCTTATAGGATGGCCAGGATTATCCGCACCGCGCGAAAGCGGACGACAGCGAGATCAACCCCAGCACAGGTCAAGTATGAGTACGAGACATACGGCATCTGCCACCGAGACACGTTGGCAGAGTTCCTGGCGCACTACCATACACTGTGGCTAGAGGCCAGCCTTCGAGCAGGGGTTACTGGTCTTGATGGCATCATGCGCCTAGTCAGTCTGCTGCCGGACGAGTGGCAGAGATGGGCAGGAGCTATGGCCCCCCATTACATCTACCGCGTGGGACAGGCCTTTGATCACTACGGAGACTTCACTGGTTTCGTGGCCGTGTTGAGCCATCAGTTTCTGGCTTGGGGAGTTCCCCCTATTGGACCGCATGAGAGGCCGTTTGATTTGGCCCGAGCTTTTATGATTGAGCCGCCCGAGTTTGGGTCATACCCCGACGAGTCAGTGCCAGCTCCAGCCCCTCAGGCTATACGATCGCCTAGTACGGTTGACAGGCCACCATCTCCGTACTATACTCCATCTCCGTACTGTGTACCCTCACCTACTATTCCCGCTGTTCCCAGAGTTGGTCACCAGGACCAGTGCGAGGCAGGAGGATCTCGCCCCACAGGAGTTCAGAGGTCTGCCGAGGACGACCCAGAGCAGCAGGTTCCAGTTGGGACGTGCCGTCTTGAGCCACTGGACCCGCACGAGATGGGGTTTGTCACAGACACTCAGATTCACTACGCGGATCTACTGACGGGATGTCTTTCGCACCGGGAGCTCCAGGAGAGATTGGTAGCCATCGAGTCCATTTTTGGAGAGAACCCGATAGAGGTTAGGGTTGAGGCCGAGGATGAGGAGGATGAAGGAATATTAAACTGAATTAACGTTCCGCTTTGCCCGATGATCGTTTCTTGGATTATTATTAATTTATCATACAACGATTAATCCTAACATGCTCCTATGAATTTAACAGCTGCACATTGGAGTTCAGAAATACCTGAAGAATTCAGAAGAATTCGTCAATCTGTCGCTGAACAGATCAGCCAACTTCAACGCTCCGTTTGACCCCTCAAACGACCTCCAATCGTATTTTGTGCAAAAATACGACGTTTTCTTCTTCGAAAGAGATTTCCGTGGCCGCCTGTTTCACCTCAATCGGAGTTCTGTAGAGGAAGTTATGGCTGTTCTTCGGAGACTGCCAGAACTTGATTTCCTGCGAAAATCTGACTCCAGCTCAGATCTTCTGAACTGTATCCCGCTCAGCTTTCACCGTTGGATGGACAACGAACTGTGAAAGTCCCACGAGAGAAAAAGCTCCTCACGTTTCCTGCGCCCCACAGCTCTCCAAAACCCTAATATTTTATCAGTATGTTTTCCTGAGAGCTGACAGCTGTATTTATAATAAAATAAATACGTGTAGGCACAGAATTAGTGTAGGAGGCGTTTTTCTCTTCTTCTAGGGCTAGGAGACTTTGGGCCAGTCCAGGGACCAGATACAAGGAATAAAGATGGGCCTCAAATAAATTAATTTATCTATGGTCAGCCCAGACCATAATTAATTTATAAATATCAGTTCATTCCACTAGAGAACCAATATTGACTTACCCCTTTATTGCCGGTGATGAGTCGGGGCTTGTATTTAGACTTATTAAATTCTCGTATTTAAAATATCCGACATCCATTAATTAATTAGAGCTCTGACAGCCTAAATTAATTAATCTCTTTGTAATCCTTAAGCAGTACCACTCAAACCTTATTATTGCGCCTGAACTTAATCAACCTGCAGGGTTTAGCGCAATAAACATTATTGAGCTCCTTAAGGGGATGTTACCGGATACGAGTACTAATACAGATAATCAGATATCATATATTAACCGTTATCACCCAAGATACAGAGTACTCAAGTTACTATATAACTCTCGCTCATAGTAAGTCAAAGTGATAAACGAATCAACATATATATCTGACATCTTATTAGTATTAAGATCTTATAAGTCACCGAGATCTTTAATTCTTCACTTAAGTCAGATAGAAGAATATATCTCACTGTGGTCCCATCAATATGTATAACGTACCAGTATAGATAAGTAGTCAAGACAAACTACTTCCATCTATACCGCAACCTAAACCAATAACTTGTCCTAGAGTTATTTCGGCTGTGATCATATTATATCTCTTAAGGTTAATCCAATTATATGGTCTTCTGTGATCTACAACACACCATATAATCTACTTATATAGAGATAAAGAACATACATATGCAATCATGAACACAATCAGATAGGAGATTGGATAGTGGTAACAGGAAACATTGTATACAAGCATAAAACGTTCTTGCTTTCAGTATACAAATCCAACAATCTCCCACTTATACTAAAGCAAACTTTTAGTATACAATGTGTCTATTTACCAATCATCTAACACTTCTCCCACTTATACTTAAAGTTTCCTAAGTGGGTGGCATCAACCGCATTCCCATCTTTCAATGACCATTTGCGATAAGCCTTTTGTGAAAAGATTAGTAGGTTTCTCCAATATGTGAGCATTTATTCTATGAGCACAAAAACCTCAATTTACGAATAATCGTATAACTTGGTACTTACTCTCCATGTGTTTAACCCCTTGTGGTTCTTGGATTCCTTAGAGTTTAGTACTGCACTTGAGGTATCACGAAGGTGATGCTCTCACGCAAACTAAGAATCACCCTTAGATCCTGGAGGTAGTGGTCAAAACAAAAGGTTTTACCTCCCAAGGAAAACACATAGCTCGAGGTAATAATTCTATGTTCCGGTCAGCTTGTAAATCCGAAATCATATAATCCTAAAAGGAACTAAACTGTCTAACTGGTAAACTATCCTTATTCTCTAGTCAGGGACTTGAAAATATAATTTACCACAGTTTAATATCCTTAACTAGGACTATATATATCTTACAACCATGCTAACTGCATAGCAAATATAAGATCTCGTACATAGTAATCCATACATGAAGCTATCTACTGCGGAAAACGTAGAATACTGCCTTCATTACCTCAACCTTAATAGGCATCTTAAGACATAGTCTTTAGATAAAGGAACGCCATATCTAAAAGGTAACAATCCTTTCTTGGCGGTATTCATACTAAAACGAGCATTCACAGTATCAATGTAAGGCACTCGAGATAGGCCCAACATCTTTTTCTAGTGATCCCTTATAACCTTGATCACAAAGATGTATACCGTACCTCCTTAGTCTTTCATCTGAGACTGTTCGGATAACCATTACTTTATGTCTTGACAATAGCTCCATATTGTCGCCAATTAGGAGAATATTATCTACATATAATGCAAGATAAACCACATCACCGATGACTCGAGAGCGATTGACACGAGATGCTTCTCTCCCTCCCTCACGTAACCTTCAGGTTGTTGCACATGGGTGTCCTTACCTTTTTCAAGGTAATATATATATGACATCCATTTGTCAGACCTCGATGGTTTAAGTGAGCTGCTATGGGAAAAATGGTCCGAATGTTCTGAGCATGGCACTAGCGAAAATATCATCATAACCTATACCCTTACACTGGGCATAACCTTTCGCCACCAGTCTAGCTTCGAAAGCTACGACCTTGCTCATTCGGGCCTGTCATTATCTTGTAAACTCACTTACAACCTAAGGCTTTACTGCCTCCTGGTAGCAAGATTTTCTAGTATACACCCATATTCTTAATGGATTGCTCCATTGAGGCGTGCCAGGAATCTACATTCTCGTCTTCTACTAATTCCAATATCTGGGTCGATTTTCTTATATTCACTACCAGGGAGTGAATCCAAAGATTCTCCCAAGAACATAAATCGATCGGGTTGTCCCACAACCCTCCCACTACAATGGATCTGTGGTGGCGCATGTGTGTCAACAGTGCGTGCAGTGTCTTGTGGTACAAAACTCTTGCACACTTGGCTTGGGTGATGGAATCGCCTGTCTAATGTCTTCAATTTCTTGAAGCACACTATCTGACTTGGATTAGTAATTATTCCCATAGTCCACTTCTAAGAATCGTGTGTCATTGCTAATAACCATCTTCTGATTCTTTAGGACTAATTGCAAAGATGCATAACTCATCATCGAACATATTTTTCCAAGAGTGACCTATTTCTTCTCTCCACTACACCATCTTTATATAGGGATTACACGGTGTAGTAAACTGGGTTGGAATCCCAAACACTGACAATAAATCAGAAAAGATCATTCCTAACACATTATTGGCCCTTTATCCCCTTTGCCAGGAATGACCCGGTCTCCATCTTTTCCTCTATACAGGATTCGCAGGTTCCAAATAGTACAACCTGGATTGAATCCAATGTACTTGTTTAGACACGAGCCTTTGGATCCTGTTAAGATAGATGTGACCTAATCTAGGGTATCAATGTATGTGTAAGATCCTCATGAGAGATTAGCCTTAACTATTCTCTTTCTTTTGTTCGATGATGTAAATGCAATATAAAGGTATTTTGTAGACAAGTTATAGTATGAAGAGAGATGTTCAAAATACCAGAATAGACAACTTTGTCATTTCTTATGATAGAAACACCACTATCAAAAATGACATAAGATCCATCTATTCAAAATTTTGGAACATGATAAGGAACTCTCAAAAAACTAAACTATGTCTTTAGAACGTAAAGACAAGTCTCCAATTGCAACAACTGCGACTCTAGTCACGTTGCCTATGAAGACAATCATCTCATCACTTCTCAGCTTCCTTGTCAGCCTAAAAGCCATGCAAGGTGCAACAATCATTATTAGTTTCTCTCGTTATCCACTACTCACAACTGAGTAGAAAACGAGCTGATATGTCTCAGTTACTATAGCAAGTGAAGTACCTTAACCCTTTGCCTTGAGTATTGAAAGAAGAAATCTCCAATACCCAATCTTATCACACCACTACTCCCACTATTTCCCTTGTCTTTCTTGCCCCTTGGACCCTTCTTCTTCCCGTCATTCGACGAAGAAGATGGCTCTCCTTTGGCAATAACAAGTGCTTGCACATCTCTCTCCCACAACTTCCTTAGCCGTAACTAGAGTAACTCAAAAGAAGTATCTTTCTTGCTCATAGCAGCATTGAGGCGGAAGTTCTTAATTAAAAGACTTGGGAAGAGAGTTCAGGATAATATCGACTTTTGCCTCACCGTTGATACTCCCACTGAGCAAGTCAAGTCCGTCAAAATTTGCATAACATGCTCGTGCACTGAGCTGTGCTCAATCATAAAAATAATAAGATTACTCTCATCAAATTTAAATGAGCAGCTCAGTCCGACTCTCCGAGGGTTTGTGACATTATACTCATAAAAAAGAGCAGCATGATGCTAATAGCATCGTCCATGTCCTGATGTTGGAGCTACAAGGTTTGTGACATTATACTCATAATATAGCATATAACCACATTATTCGTCTTATGCCACCTTTTATGTAATTCATTTTTCTCATCAGTTGACTATTGTTCAGACCATAAGAACGTGGAGTAGTAAGCAACACAAAAAATGTGTTAGTTTGTGATAAAGATAAAAAAAAATAAAACTGCGTTTCCATTTTATATATGTGGACCGGTTAAAAGACTTTGTGCAAGAATAAATAAACAATAAGAGACATAGACATATCTGAAAGTAAACAATTTAAAACATGTAAGAACAAGAACGCATATAGTTCGTAACAATAATATTGTAACCTTTTGATAAAAACAATATTAGTGAAACCTCCAACTGCTCAAAGAGTTCCATGTGCAAGCCACGAAGGGTGGACGTTTACACACAAACTCCTCAACCAGACTATTTACTTAGTCATTTAATTTCCATCCATGTCAATTTTACCTTTTGACAAAAGAAATTAATAGTTGGCACCTTAACTAGACCATATCATATTCAAGAAGGGACTTCGTTGGGGAGTTGTACATTGTACTTGAAATGATATCTAAGCAATGACCACATTTTAACCTTGAAAATTAAATTCTTGAAATTGGCATACTCACTCGGACCATGCCGCTTTCTATTTAATTTTCTTGGTTATCATATTTAATTCCATTCTCAAAAGTACTTGTGAAAATTATACAAGTAAGCCACGATGGGTGGACGTTTACTGTATAACTCCCACTACTTTAATGGTTTAAATATTTTTTATAGAAACCTCTTCTGACAAACTTATGAAAAACAAAAATGAAGTAAGCCACGATGGGTGGACGTTTACTCACATTGCTAATCACTTTGTCTAGAGACCGCATGTGGAGGTCTATATAATTTTAAGAATAAAAATTATTAAACAATAACCACAATCTAACTTCGAAATTAAATTCTCAAATTTGACATACTCACTAGGACCATGCCGCATTCAATTTAATTTCTTAGTTATCTTATTTAATTCCATTCTCTAAAGTACTCGTGAAAAATTATACGAGTAAGCCACGATGGGTGGACGTTTACTGCATAACTCCCACTACTTTAATGGATTCAAATATTTTTATAGAAACCTTCTGTGCGAGCAGCAGCTGTCCGTCGCGGCAGCCCTCGCCTGGCTCGGCCTCTGGTGCATCCAGCAGCAGCAGTGGACGACGACAGCAGCGTGGCAACAGCTCCAGCATGCGGCAACAGCAGCGGCAGTGTGCCGTCCGCCCCGGGCGCACACCGCCCCCACCGGCTGCTTCCCCGTCGCACGCCCTACCTAGCCCGCCTCGCCTCGCCTCGCCTCACCTGGTAATCTCGGTGACAGCAGCACGCAGCAGCCCGGCAGCCTGACCAGGCGCGCGCGGCGCACGGCGCGCAAGCACTTGTGCGCGCGCTGCCCTCGGCGCCGGCAGCCCGTGCCTCACCGTACCCATCGTGTCCTCCTTACACCGTTCTTCGTCGTTGATTCGTCGTCATCTTTGTCTCGTTCCTCAGTTTTACAGATTTACAACGGAAAAACAAAAACAATTGAAATTCTAATCTAACCACAGATTTTCTCGTGGTGAAAAACGATTACAACGTCAAAACGACGTATCCCACGAATCAACAGACCACGAAGAACAGCAGCAGTAAAAAAAAACAATGCATATTATTAATCGTACATAAATTAATAATAGAGCCAAGAAATTAATCCTGGGCTCTGATACCAATTAAAGGAATATTAAACTGAATTAACGTTCCGCTTTGCCCGATGATCGTTTCTTGGATTATTATTAATTTATCATACAACGATTAATCCTAACATGCTCCTATGAATTTAACAGCTGCACATTGGAGTTCAGAAATACCTGAAGAATTCAGAAGAATTCGTCAATCTGTCGCTGAACAGATCAGCCAACTTCAACGCTCCGTTTGACCCCTCAAACAACCTCCAATCGTATTTTGTGCAGAAATACGACTTCTTCGTCTTCGAAAGGGATTTCCGTGGCCTCCTGTTTCACCGCAATCGGAGTTCTTTAGAGGAAGTTATGGCTGTTCTTCGGAGACTGCCAGAACTTGATTTCCTGCGAAAATCTGACTCCAGCTCAGATCTTCTGAACTGTATCCCGCTCAGCTTTCACCGTTGGATGGACAACGAACTATGAAAGTCCCACGAGAGAAAAAGCTCCTCACATTTCCTGCGCCCCACAACTCTCCAAAACCCTAATATTTTATCAGTATGTTTTCCTAAGAGCTGACAGCTGTATTTATAATAAAATAAATACGTGTAGGCACAGAATTAGTGTAGGAGGCGTTTTTCTCTTCTTCTAGGGCTAGGAGACTTTGGGCCAGTCCAGGGACCAGATACAAGGAATAAAGATGGGCCTCAAATAAATTAATTTATGTATGGTCAGCCCAAACCATAATTAATTTATAAATATCAGTTCATTCCACTAGAGAACCAATATTGACTTACCCCTTTATTGCCGGTGATGAGTCGGGGCTTGTATTTAGACTTATTAAATCCTCGTATTTAAAATATCCGACATCCATTAATTAATTAGAGCTCTGACAGCCTAAATTAATTAATCTCTTTGTAATCCTTAAGCAGTACCACTCAAACCTTATTATTGCCCCTGAACTTAATCAACCTGCAGGGTTTAGCGCAATAAACATTATTGAGCTCCTTAAGGGGATGTTACCGGATACGAGTACTAATACAGATAATCAGATATCATATATTAACCGTTATCACCCAAGATACAGAGTACTCAAGTTACTATATAACTCTCGCTCATAGTAAGTCAAAGTGATAAACGAATCAACATATATATCTGACATCTTATTAGTATTAAGATCTTATAAGTCACCGAGATCTTTAATTCTTCACTTAAGTCAGATAGAAGAATATATCTCACAGTGGTCCTATCAATACGTATAACGTACCAGTATAGATAAGTAGTCAAGACAAACTACTTCCATCTATACCGCAGCCTAAACCAATAACTTGTCCTAGTGTTATTTCGGCTGTGATCATATTATATCTCTTAAGGTTAATCCAATTATATGGTCTTCTGTGATCTACAACACACCATATAATCTACTTATATAGAGATAAAGAACATACATATGCAATCATGAACACAATCAGATAGGAGATTGGATAGTGGTAACAGGAAACATTGTATACAAGCATAAAACGTTCTTGCTTTCAGTATACAAATCCAACAGAGGAGCCGATGGAGGATCCGATAGAGGTTATAGCCGAGGATGAGGACGAGGAGGAGCCGATGGAGGATCCGATAGAGGCTGTAGTTGATGATGAGGACGAGGAGGAGCCGATGGAGGATCTGGTGGAGGTTAGAGCCGATGAGGACCGCGAGAGTGTGGGCAGTACGCCCTGGCCGTAGTTTTTCTTTTATGTAGTGATGTATGTAGTGGGAGATACTAGCACTTGATGTTTTGACATGCTTAGATAGGCATGTGTATATATCGCCCTATAGATGCCATATAGATAGACGTTCCTAGTATGCTAGAGTAGCAACTAGATGAGTTGTCGGTAGGAGTGACCGTATGAGGTCCATGCCGAGACATAGTACTATTTATGATGTTAGCTTAGAGCGACATCATAATAAGTACTATGGTATTTTTTTGTATAAGTCCTCTAAAGAGGAAACCTTATGATGGGTATATATGGTTGACCAGAGTGGTCTTTTGTTAGCATTGATAAGTTTTATTTCTTTTACGAATTTTGAGTGAGCGTGTTGGTTTCCTTGAGTTGAGTTTAGCTTCGTCGAAGCTTAGAATGATGTTTGACGTGAGAATTTTCTTTTGTTAGTACAGAATGCCTCCGAGACGCAACCAAGGACGTAATTTAGATGACAGGCGGGAAGATACTCCCCCGCCACCACCGCAACCCAAGAGGAGAATCGAAGAACTTTTTCTTCGACAAAATCCACCCGAATTTAGTGGAACTGGAAGTCCACAAGAGGCGGAAGATTGGGTTAGAGCTTTGGAGAGGATCTTTAAGTTCCTCAGGTGTAATGATCAGGAAAGGATGTTGTGCATGTCCTTCTAACTAACCGGATCAGCCGATTACTGGTGGGAAGCACGTCAGAAGACCCTGACACCCGAGCAAATAGAGAACTACACCTGGGAACAATTTAAGACTACTCTTTTCGAGAAGTATGTACCGAGGAGTTATCGCAAGCAGCGAGAAGCTGAATTTGCGAATTTGAAGCAAGGGAAGAAATCGGTTGTAGAGTATGACCGAGAATTCTGTGATTTATCATGTTTTGCTCCACAGAAGGTGGACACTGATGAGAAGATGTCGGAGCTTTTCTGCGCTGGTTTGAGGCAGGACATTAGGGTAGTGTTGGCAAGTCAGGCCGCACTATCATACACTGAGGCCTTGAATCGAGCCTTAGATATGGAGTTGGCTATGCAGCCAGAGAAAGTACTGCAAGCACCTGCACCGCCGTTAACTCAGACAAAAATGTATGGAGGACAACAGACTGCGCCTCCAGCACAGAATGGGAAGAGAAAATGGGAGGACAGAGGACAAGGCAACAGAAAGCCATGGCAAGGACAAGGCCAACAACAACAGGGTAAACAACAATACCCTGGACAGTCATCAGGACAACAGAGGACGCCGCCGTGTGCCAAGTGCAACAAGATGCACTTGGGGGTTTGCAAAGCTGGATCTAATGTTTGCTACAACTGTGGCAAAGCTGGTCATTACTCGTCGCACTGCCCGAGTAAACAACAAGAAATGGCAAGAGGGAAGCCTGATCAGAGTTCGGCTCAGCCCTTGAGAGCCATTATGGGGTATCCGCAACCGCCCCAACAACAGCGTCAGCCGCAAGGTCCACAGAAATAGCAGAAACAGCAGCAGCAGCAGCAACTACCACAACCGCCACAGCATCAGAGAGCCTTTGCGCTCAATGAGAAACAGCCAGAGAAATATCAGGGAAACCTGACAGGTATGGGCAAGATTTAGGATGTACCAGTTATAGTTCTGTTTGATACAGGAGCTTCGCTGTCGCAGCCCGAAATCCCGACGCTGGTAATAGCGGGGTACGAGTATCGATACGACTATTTTTAAAGAATAAAAGATAAGATGTATAGGCCAAGCATCAAGCGGAAGCTCGCATCAAAAGGTGTTAAGGAAATCATCATAAAAGAACCCAAGGGTAAAATTGTCAACGTCGTTATAACTTTTTAATTATCAGGAATTTCACGAACAAAAACAAAACGGGTATAGCTCATTTTTCATAAGGAAGCATAAAATGCAGAGTATCGCAGCAAAAGGCGAACCGATTATATGTATGAAGACACATAACCGTGAGTGTATTGCTTGATTTCAGAAGAAAACTAAGTATCTTACATATCAAGACTCTATTATCATAAAGGCAAAATAGAAATTCAAAATACATCGATTGAAACTCTCCCCCACCAGCACCAGACCAATCTCGTTCCCTGCTTAGCCTGCACATTTAGAAATATATGCAGGGCGTGAGTACATAATACTCAGTGGGCAAAAGCCGAAAAAAACAAGAAAAGTGCTCTTAGAGCTATAGGTTTGAAGCTTGACACATCTCAGCAATACACAGAAATAAAGTTAGCGTAAATGAATCTGTGCATGCAGTTTTCATAATCATGACATCATAAGTAAACGACTGCAGTCAAAGATCTTAACATGTATGTACCACATCTACAACTCATCATCATCAAAGGTACTGAGAAGTAGGCCTCCCTCTCAAGTACCGTGACCGGCCGACCCGAAGACGGCTCGCAGTCACCTCTGTGCACAAAATCCCGCTTGTGGCAGGACCGAATTCGTCTCATCAGTAGAGGGTAACACACAAGCTCAACATCAAAAATTGACAAGTCAAACAGTTCTCAAATATCATTTATCTCAAAGCATTTGATCAACTCATTATATCATCAAAATCATTTTAGAAAGCTCGGATAATATATTTATACTCAAAATATTGCCTACCCGAAGTCCTTGCTAATCCTGGAAAGAAATCAGGCAACTTACTTCTTCGTCTCGCTCGAGCCTTCATATGTCATCATCACATCATCATCGTCATCGAAGGTTCATGTGATAAAACAAACCTTAGTCAGAAACTCAATTTCTAAATCCAATCTCATCTTAACTATAACTTCTCACTCAACGTCTATTTACCCATTAAAACTCAATCCCTAGGTATACTCGGCTTCTAAGGATTCACACGTCCTATTATCGACTTAACTCTCAACTTGGCTCAAACTCATAGCAATCAAGCATATAAACAAGTATAAACACTTAAGCATATGAAAAATACACATAGACAAGTTAAAAACAAACTTCACTCTGCACTGACTCAACTTTAAAACTTTACCAGACTCTGTACCGAACTCCCCTGGAGTCATAACTTATACCAAAAGAAACCTCTTTGAGTCTAGTTTCATTTAAAAAAAAGTAGGATCTAAAACTCCAAGTATTTTAGGAGATATGACTGTTTTACTACAGTCTACCATATTCGGCAATTTTTAGCAACCGAAAAGGTTGATTTTTGAAAAATAGTAAACGTTGTCAAAAAGGTCTGAAATTTGGTGGATACTTATATAAGACACTAATGTCTCAACCATAAAAATTGTGACTCCATAACGCTAAGGAGAGATACTGGAAAATGTGATCTTATTGGCTACTCACCGAACAATTCGGCAGAACGTAGCTGTTTTGGTTTTATATTTTATAAAAATATTAAACGAAGTCCAAATGACTTGAAATTTTACCGGTGTGCTCATAACTCTCACATATACGTATCATAAAATTTTCATGGTGTTTACGTATCAAAAACCCCTCTAAAACAGTAGGTCAGTGCGTCATGAAAAACGACTCCGAAACATACACACAAGCAAACATGCTTAACTCAACATTTCTTCAAAGCAAACTCATCAAAGCTCATTTTAAGCACTTATAGCACTCAAAAACATTCAAGTACAACATAATACTCATAATACTCAATCTCGATTCTTTTCTTTCATCATAAACTCAAATCTCATGGAAAACGTTTCAACGAACGCATCAACAAATTCTCTTTTCATTTTCATGCTCGAAATTACTCAAATACTCAAACATGATCTTTTACACCATATAACTCATTATACACATATTTATTCTCTTTTTATCATGTAAACTAAACTCTAGTGAAAACTCATGTATCAACATAAATCTCTTAATAAAACATGACAAATCTTCACAAAATGGTCATAGAGCAATTAGACTTCATTTTACCAAACATCACACTCACATCATACAAGAACTCAAAAACTCATACAAACTAAACTAGGTCAAAATTTTACTTAGCCAATAAAAGACTTAATCAAAGATACAAAGACACTACTATCATGCTTAAAACATATATCTTAAGCCAAATCACTTAAATAACACATAGACCAAAAAGTCCTAATTTTTACTAAACTAAACTCTTTGAAAATCTTATAGACACATATGAATCTTTAACCCATTCATAGATCTATCATTCTTAACCAATTTATCTCACATATAAACCATTAATTACAAATTAGAGCATAGATACACATATCCCTAATTTTATTAAACTAACTCATATCAAAATCATCAATTGACATCATATACTCAATTTACTCCATCAATCATCATCATATACATCTCATGGACTCATCTTCATCATCAATTTATCATTTTAATCATTGACTCAAAAGTTCCCATTTTTGGGTAAACTAAATTCCATCGAACTTTCACATCTCAGGGCACATATTTCACAACACACATCAATCATCAACAAACATCATATAAATCTCATTTTTCACCCCAAATCAAGAAAAGAAAAAGAAATTTTTTTGAAGGGGTGAAGACCCACTTTTTCGAAAATTTAGGAAAAAGGGAGGGGGTGATTTTCTTGCTTCAATCTTTCAAGAATACTCACATACAACATCATTCAAGCAAGATTTATGGAATACAAGGTCACTTACCCAAGTTTCTTACCAAGATTCACACTTTCTCACTCCAGCTTTGAAGCTCTTCTTCAAGGATTCTCTTGAATATAAGTAGCTAGAATGTGTTTATGGAATATTTAAGAGTGGATTGAGGTGTTTGGTAATATTTTTGGAAGCTCCGAAGGTCTTCTTCAATGGAGGAAAATGGAGGAAAGTGAGAGAAAGAGGGAGGATGTGTTGGTCGAAAATGGTGAGTAAGGGAGAGAAAATATTTTGTGAGATATGAATTGATCTTGCTAATCTTTGGGGAGATTTGAAGATCTTATGAAATATTGGGCATTTAATACCTTGATCTCTCTCTCTCTAATCTCTACACTCTCTCTCTAATCTCTACACTTGGCAATTTGTGGTATTTAGTCACATGGTAGGGAAATTAAAATAATAGTGTGAGAAGGGTGATTAAATATTAATCACAATAATTATGGAAATATTACTCATTAATAAAATACCAAAACATAATTATCCATGTGACCAAAATAAAATAATTATAGCACTAATATTAGTGCACTCACTCAATTATAATATTCCCCTTCGTAGGAAAATCATTTAAAAATATTATGCTTGGAAAAATTTTCATAAACCGGCATCATTCGATTTTTCAGTAAAAATAAACCGCACTTGCTTTGGAAACTTAATCAAAATTCCAAATGCTAAAGTCTCAAATAAAATCATAATAACTTGGTCATAATGACACACGTCACCAAAATCACATAATCAATCAGTCACGTAAATTCACATAATATCACGTCAAAGCAGTCGGCAAACACAAACAAACTAGGCGTCTCTCAGACCAACTCTTTTCATCAAGGTTCTCACTCTTTCTTCCTCGACTCTATGTCAAACTCATTGTTCCTATTTTCTTAATAGGTCAGTAAATCTCTGATAACTCGGTATCTGGTAATTCTATTCCCGGTAGTCAGAAATAAAATAAAATCTCAACTCAATTCAATCAGCATCTCTAGCTCAACTCATTTCTCGAATCTCATCACTCTAACTCTATCATCGGTTTAGTCACTCGTATCTCTATTTAAAAGACAATCTGTCTTATCTGGTCATAAAAAAAAGTAGTCTCGCATCTCGACATCTCAGTACTCTCAATAGTGTTAAGACACTATCTCACAACATAAGGAAAAGTACAGGGTGTTACATCCTACCCCCCTTAAAAAAAATTTCGTCCCGAAATTTGAGTTATTCACCTTCGGGAAAAAGCTCTGGATACTTCTCTTTCATCTTTTCTTCAAGTTACCATGTTGATTCTTCTTGACCGTGATGTCTCCATTGGATTTTCACCAAAGGAATCGACTTGTTCCTCAATTGTTGGATCTTCCGGTCCAAAATAGCATCAGGTCTCTCTTCGTAGCTCAAATCTGGTTCCAGGGATACTTCTTCTTGATGGATGACATGTTTTGGATCAAACACGTACTTTCTCAATTGAGAAACATGGAAAACGTCATGGACGTTCACGAAGCTCGGAGGCAACGCTAGTTTATAGGATACAGGGCCTACCTTCTCTAATATATCATAAGGTCCTATATACCTCGATTTAAGTTTTCCTTTCACTCCAAAACGGTGAACTCCTCTAGATGGGGAAACTTTTAGAAAAACCTTGTCTCCCACTTCAAAATGAATCTCTGTACTTCTGGTGTCTGCATAAGATTTCTGACGATCTTGTGCCTCTTTTATTCTCTGTCGAATCTGTCTCACAATAGTAATCATCTCTTCTATCGCGTCAGGTCCAAGTACCTTTCTCTCTCCAACTTCATCCCAATAAAGCGGAGATCTTCACTTCCTTCCATACAAGGCTTCGTATGGAGCCATGTTGATAGTTGACTGAAAACTATTATTGTAAGCAAACTCAATCAGGGGCAAAACTTGCTCCCATTGATTTCCTCTATCAAGCACAGCAGTTCGGATCATGTCCTCCAAAACCTGAATAGTCCTCTCGGACTGTCCATCTGTTTGCGGATGAAACGCTGTACTAAAATTCAATTTAGTACCCAACTCTTTCTGCATGCTCATCCAAAATTGTGAAGTAAACTTCGAGTCTCGATCTGATGTGATCGTCATCGGTACTCCATGCAATCGCACTATCTCTCGGATATAAATCTGAGCTAACTTGTCAGATCCATAAGTAATCTGAATAGGTATAAAATGTCCACTCTTCGTCAATCGATTGATGATTACCCAAATAGCGATATTTCCTCTTTTTGACTTTGGCAATCCTGTCACAAAGTCCATGGCTATATCACTCCATTTCCACTCTGGAATTTCCAATGGCTGTAACTTGCCATAGGGTCGTTGATGTAACGCTTTCACTTGCTGACAGGCTAGACATCTTTCAACGAAAGACACTATCTCACGCTTCATTCCTTCCCACCAAAACTTCATTTTCAAGTCTTGGTACATCTTCGTACTTCCTGAGTGTGCAGTATAAGGGGTGTCATGAGCTTCACTCATGATTTCATTCTTCAGCTCTTCTTTATCAGGCACACATAGTCTCCCCTCAAACAAAATGGCATTATCTGCCGCCTCTTGATAATTTTCCACTTTTTCGGTTCGAATTTTCATTCGCAACCTTTCCATCTTCTCATCCTCTCTCTGAGCTGTGACTACTCTCGATCGTAAGTCAGGTGTAATGCTTAATGCAGAAATTACTATTTCTGTCGTTTGTGGTGGTATTACTACCTCCAAATTCATCTTCTCGAATTCCTTGATCAGGTTCTCTTCTCGAGTAAGGAGAAATCCTAACTCTCCCTGATTCTTTCTGCTCAACGCGTCAGCTACTACGTTAGCCTTTCCGGGATGATAATTTATCCCGCAATCGTAATCCTTCACTAACTCTAGCCATCTTCTTTGTCGCATGTTCAGATCTTTTTGCTCAAAGAAATATTTGAGACTTTTATGATCAGTGTATATCTCACACCGTGCTCCATAGAGATGGTGTCTCCAGATCTTCAAAGCATGCACTACGGCTGCTAATTCTAAATCATGCGTCGGATAATTCATTTCATGCGGTCTCAGTTGTCGCGAAGCATACGCTATAACTTTTCCTTCTTGCATCAGTACACAACCTAGACCATTCTTCGATGCATCAGTGTATACTGCATACTCTTTGTCCGCTTTCGGAACAACTAAAACTGGGGCAATAGTGAGCCTCTTCTTCAGCTCTTGAAAACTTCGCTCACATTCGTCCGTCCAAACGAACTTGACTTCCTTCTTTAGCAGGTGCGTCAATGGCTTAGCGATTTTCGAAAAGCCCTCTATAAAACGTCGATAATATCCTGCTAATCCCAGAAAACTGCGAATCTCATGTGGTGTGGTTGGCGATCTCCACTCCTGTAACGCTTGAACTTTCGCTGGGTCTACTTCAATTCCTCTCGCGGAAACGATATGGCCAAGAAAATTGATTTCTTTAAGCCAAAACTCGCATTTGCTAAACTTCGCATACAGCTTTTTCGCTCGTAATCTTTCCAACACGATCCTCAAATGCTCTTCGTGTTCTCATTTACTCTTCGAGTAAATCAGGATATCGTTTATGAAGACTAACACGAACTTATCTAAGTATTTGTGAAAAACGCGATTCATGAGATCCATGAATACTGCCGGAGCATTCGTCAAACCGAAAGACATTACTATAAACTCATAGTGTCCGTATCTCGTACGAAATGCCGTCTTCGGAATATCTTCCGATCGTATTCTCAGCTGATGGTATCCCGTTCTCAAGTCAATCTTTGAAAAAGTGCTCGCTCCTTGTAGTTGATCGAACAGATCATCGATTCGAGGTAACGGATACTTATTCTTCAACGTCACTTTGTTCAGCTCTCGATAATCGATACACAACCTCAAGCTTCCATCCTTCTTTTTGACGAAAAGAACTGGTGCTCCCCACGGGGAAATACTAGGTCGAATGAAGCCCATATCTAGAAGTTCTTGAAGTTGCAGCTTCAACTCTTGCAACTCAGCAGGGGCCATTCTGTATGGTGCTTTCGACGTCGGTGCTGCGTCGGGCTCTAAATTAATCGTAAACTCGAGTTGTCGATCTGGGGGTAATCCCGGTAAAGTCTAAGGAAAAATGTCTTTGTACTCTCGCACGACTGGCACGTCATCAATGTTTGCCTTGGATTCGTCTCTCTGGTTCAGATATACAACGTACGCGGTTGTATCCGTTCTTCGCAAGAGCTTTCTTGCTTGTAGTGCCGAGATGATCGGCGTCTTCTTCCATTTTCCCTCAATGCCAATGAAGGAAGTAGGTTCTTGGCCAGGTGGCTGAAAAGATATCCGTCTCTCCTTGCATTGTATCTTCGCACGATTCTCCTCTAACCAATCCATTCCCAAAATTATATCCAAGTGCCACATAGGCATCAATCTCAGATTTCTAGCCTCGAGCTTAATCGATTCTAACTTAAATTCTAAGTTAGGGCACACGTGCGAAACCGTAGTAGTTCTGCCTATGGGTGTGGTTACTCTTAGAGATCGTGGAGCAGGCTCTACATTCAACTCGAAGGTATCGACACAAGTATGTGAGATAAAAGAATGCGAAGCTCCAGTATCGAACAAAATTACTATGGGCACTCCTTTCAACTCGCCTATACCTGTCAAATTTCCTTGATTCTTCTCTGGTGCTTTCTGCTCAAGTGCGAACACCCTCTGGTGATGCTGTTGATTTGCCTGCGGGGCTGGTGGTTGCCTTCTTGACTGACGTGGTCGATAGGCTAGCTGTTGTCGCTGTGGTGGAGGTAGCGGTAAGATTCCTTCCATTGCTTTGAGTTGCGGCCGAAACTGACTCGGTCGTCCTTCGCTTCCACTTTGCTGACGATTTGGACACTGGTTCGAGTAGTGCCCGACCTTTCCGCAGGTGTAACAGGTATTCTGTCCCATTTTACACTCTCCCAAATGTAGTTTATTGCACTTCGGGCAAGGTGGTAACCCTCGCGGTCCTTGAAAGACTGCTGCTGGGGCAGCTGGGCCAACATAAGGCCGTTTATCTCTATTCTGAAACTGCGGTGGCGCATTCTGACTCTGCCACGGCTTCTTGGGACCTTGACTTTGGTCATCCCATTTTCTCTTGCCCTTTTGGCCTTGTCCAGCAAAAGGATGATTTCCCGATTGAACATTCGGGTTTGATTGTGGCATCGGGCCTTGACTCGGTCTCTCTGGCTGCATTGCCAGTTCCATATCTAGCGCTCGGTTTAAAGCTTCAGCGTAGGTTAGCGCACTCTGACTTGCTAAAACGACTCGTATCTCTTGCTTTAATCCGGAGCAAAACAGTTCCGACATCTTTTCATCTGTATCTACTCGATATGGAGCATATCTAGCCAAATCACAAAACTGTCGGTCATACTCAGCTACCGTCTTACTCCCTTGCTTCAAATTTACAAACTCCATCTCTTTCTTCTTTCGATAGCTTCGGGGTATGTACTTCTCACAAAGAGCTTCTTTGAACTGCTCCCAAGTAAGAGCTACTATCTGCTCCTCGTTCATCGTTTTCTGTTTCGCTTCCCACCAGAAATCTGCGGATCCCTTAAGTTGATATGACATACACATGAGTCGCTCAGCGTCGTTACATCGAAGGAATCTGAAAATTCTCTCCATACTTCGAATCCACTCCTCGGTTTCAGCGGGATCTCCTGATCCATTGAATGTTGGTGGATTTTTTCGCAGAAAAAGTTCCTCTACCCTCCTCTCTTGATGTGGGGGAGGTGGTGGTGTGGGATCTCTCTGCTCCTCTTCTTCCTCTTCTTCTCGATCTATGTTTCCTTCTGTTCCCCCTTCTTCTCGGAGGCATACTATACAGGAAAAAGAAATATATAACTATCGGCCTCAAAACTAGCCGTTCGTCATTTCAGAATACAAATTCTCTTTTTCTCATCTCACTTCTATATCTCATGTGTGATCTCAAAATTCTCAAAATTCTCGTCTACTCTATTTCTCGTCTATCTTCGTTCATAATTCTCGTCAATCTCTATTTCTCATTTATCATTATGCATCAGCATCATCATTTTTCTCAAAATTCTGATAAGAAAAGTGAAACTCACTAATCATCAACATCTCTGTATATATATATAGGGAAAATTGCCTCTCTCTCGAGGTCTTTTACAAAAGTAGGATCCTATGTACAAAGGTCCTAACACTAAAATGATGCTCTAGCTATACAAGCATCATAGATACTAAGCACCTATAGATATATATACTATCTACACAAACACACTATACTATGCCTCTCTACCTATATATATATATATATATATATATATATCATCTATGCATCTGTACATACGTATGTGTCTACTAGATACACGTGCTAACTAGTCATCGTCTCCTGAAATCCTGCTCGTCGCCTCGTCAACCTCCATATCTTCACTCGGCTCCGTCTCCTCGCTCGGCTCTGACTCCTGACTCTCATACTCGTCAATCAGTCGATAGACGCTATCGTCGCTCGGCTCATCCTCAATGTCAGTGTCCATCATCGGTCTAAAAACTGGCACCTCAGGAACAGGTACCCATGTCTCGACTCCGTCGGCTGTAGTATGACGCTGCAGTGGCTGAGTCCGTCCGTAGCCGACCGTCATCTCTGGAGTGTCCTCATCCGGGTCCTCCTCATCACTGTCAAGGTGTGCGGGCCGAGAACTTCCCTCCTGGGCGTCTCGGGACGGTGGGTATAAAATCGAGTGCATATACGTCTAAAAGGCCAAAGTGCCAGGCTCAGGCAGCGGGGCAACCCTCAGATAAGGATCGAAGGGGACATACTGTATCTCAGGCTCTGTAGTAACAATCGGCTGCGCTGACTCAATAGGTGGCAATGGCGAAGGTGCCGTCGCCGGTGTCCAATCCCAAGGTGGTAACTCGGCGCTGGGAAAAGGAATAAGTGATAGAAACGCAAACGGGTCATGCTCTACCACTGGAGAGTATGTCTCAAAGATAGTCGGCTCTGAAACAACAAGCTCAGATCGAACTGGCATCGGATCAACTGGGGGTGGAGGCTGCAATCGGAAACGGATCCTCGGGAAGTGGGGGCACAACAACTAGCTCCCTTCCCTGGGCTGGTCCCTTTAACTGTCCATACGGCGGTGGAGGTGGCTCGTCAAAAGAAAAATAGCGGTGGCTCAACGTCGCGATGAAACCACGAAAATCGGCGCTCACAAACCGCCCGAACTCAGTCCTCCTGATAAACTGCGGCACCAGCGAAGCCGCCCAGTCTTGCCACTCGGGTGGTAGCTGTGGAATCAGGTGAGTAATAGCCTCAGCCTCATCTATCCCATGGGCACTAGCCTCTAACCAACGTCGATGGTAATGCGTTAGAAACTCCCCAAGAGTATCGCCCTCTCGCAGTCCAGTAGTCCTGAACCATCGACGCATCGCCTCGCTATATCGTCTCTGTATCGCTGCCTCTTCTCGACTCTGCATCCTGTAAAATATCATGTCCATTAGAAAATGGATACGAAACTTACTTGGTACATCTCAATCAACAACATACTCGTCCTCGTTTGGTACGGTGGGGCATCGGCTATACTAGCCTCAACATCTCTCCTCGTATTCCACATCAACTGCCTCATATCAGAATCCATCATCTCAAACAATTCCGTCATCAAAACAATTCATATCTCATTAGTAAATCATACTCAGCTCTCAACAGGAAAGCAACAAGAAACAACATCAACCTCTTACCTCATTAAGCCGGAGGAGATGGGGTGTTGGGGTTTCGTTTCAAACTGACTCTCTCAAACTAGCCTAAGAATTCAAATTAGACTAGTACTTAATTTAAAAGAATAGAAGCAATCAAAGGTTCAACATAGTCAAGCAATACACTCAGAGCAGATGACCTGCTCTGATACCACCCTGTCGCAGCCCGAAATCGCGACGCTGGTAATAGGGGGTACGAGTATCGATACGACTATTTTTAAAGAATAAAAGATAAGATGTATAGGCCAAGCATCAAGCGGAAGCTCGCATCAAAAGGTGTTAAGGAAATCATCATAAAAGAACCCAAGGGTAAAATTGTCAACGTCGTTATAACTTTTTAATTATCAGGAATTTTAGGAACAAAAAAAAGCGGGTATAGCTCATTTTTCATAAGGAAGCATAAAATGCAGAGTATCGCAGCAAAAGGCGAACCGATTATATGTATGAAGACACATAACCGTGAGTGTATTGCTTGATTTCAGAAGAAAACTAAGGGGGGTGTATTAGTTCAAGACTTTAATAGATTTCTGCAGACTTTTAAAGTCTGGGTGTATTAGTTCAAGTCTTTTAAAAGTCTATGAAAATCTGGGTGTATTCGTTGAAGATTTTTAAAAGTCTATAAAAATTCGAGTGTATTCGTTCAAGACTTTTAAAAGTCTATGAAAATCTGGGTGTATTCGTTCAAGATTTTTAAAAGTCCATAAAAATTCGAGTGTATTCGTTCAAGACTTTTAAAAGTCTATGAAAATCTGGGTGTATTCGTTAATCTATATACTTTAAAGTTTGAATGACTTTCATTGATTTCGTTGAAAAAATAGGCATGAACAAATCCGAACACAGACCACGAGAATTCAGAAATCTTGCAAATTCCCCGCGCTCGCTGGGTGCCAACGCCCGTGGCCAAAAAGTCAGCGGCCGCTGGACCTAGCGCTCGCTGTCAAGGATTCCAACGGTCGTTGGGGAGCCACGGTTGCTGAGCTTGAGAGATAACATCTGAAAGTGGCCTCCTCTCTCTGTCATGTTTTATACTTCGTATATGACTCTCTTTTTTTAAATGGTGCAGTAACTAAACAAGGTTAATTATTTAAGGAGGAGCCCACCACTGTCATGTGTTATAAGTGAGATTCCAGCGGCATGTATTGGGTCAAATCAAAAATCATATAGCAACTGTTTCAAAATTGATTACCTTTGCTCCATTTTTCCTTGAAGCCAGCGGTCGCTCATCCTCAGTGAGCGCTGGGTCTCAAACGCTCGCGTGAACCCAGCGCTCGCGGGGGCTTGCAGCGCTCGCGAGATCTCCACGCTCGCTGGTTTTGTGGATTTCAACTTCGAAAAAATCACGACAAATTCTTGCTAATTCATTAAAAATCCGATCAAGAATTCATTCAAAATCATAAAGAATCCGTGAGAATTCTATAGACTTTTAAAATCCACGGACTTTTAAAATCTACATAAGTCTTGAACTAATACACCCCCCTATGTATCTTACACATCAAGACTCTATTATCATAAAGGCAAAATAGAAATTCAAAATACATCGATTGAAACTCTCCCCCACCAGCACCAGACCAATCTCGCTCCCTGCTTAGCCTGCACATTTAGAAATATATGCAGGGCGTGAGTACATAATACTCAGTGGGCAAAAGCCGAAAAAAACAAGAAAAGTGCTCTTAGAGCTATAGGTTTGAAGCTTGCCACATCTCAGCAATACACAGAAATAAAGTTAGCGTAAATGAATCTGTGCATGCAGTTTTCATAATCATGACATCATAAGTAAACGACTGCAGTCAAAGATCTTAGCAAGACCGATGACCCAATTCCTAGGGCTTGAGTTAGGATCACTAAGGATGAAAGCAAGAACCTTGCACTTAATGCCTATGTGGGACGTAGACATTATTCTAGGAATGGATTGGTTAGCAGAGAACTTTGCCACGATTGACTGTAAGAAGAGGAAGATAACTTTCCAACCACCTGGGAAGGAACCGATGTGCTTTCATGGCATAAATATAAGTAAGAGAGTCCCAACCGTTTCGGCACTTCAAGCGTCGAAGTTGATGAAGAAGAAATGAGCACAAGCTTACCTAGTTTACTTGAATGATGAAGTAGAATCAAGTAAGAACTTAGAGGATGTAGCAGTGGTAAGGGAATATGGAGATGTATTTCCCGAGGTGTTACCAGGATTGCCACCAACGAGACAGTTGGAGTTTACTATCGACTTAGAACCTGGTTCAGCACCAGTGTCGAAGGCACCCTACAGAATGGCACCTAAAGAGCTACAAGAGTTGAAGATTCAGTTACAAGAACTGCTCGATTTAGGTTTTATCCGACCTAGTGTATCCCCGTGGGGAGCACCAGTCCTTTTTGTCAAAAAGAAGGATGGCACGTTGAGAATGTGCATAGATTATCGCGAGCTGAATAAATTGACACTCAAGAACAAATATCCTTTACCAAGGATAGACGACTTGTTTGATCAATTAAGAGGAGCGAGCATTTTCTCGAAAGTTGACTTGAGATCGGGTTATCACCAGTTGAAGATTCGACAGGAAGATATACCTAAGACAGCTTTTCGAACGAGGTATGGACACTATGAGTTCATAGTTATGCCATTCGGTTTGACGAACGCCCCAGCAGTATTCATGGATCTCGTGAATCAAGTGTTTCATCAATACCTGGATAAATTTGTCCTAGTCTTCATAGATGATATACTCATCTATTCGAAGAATGAGCAAGAGCACCAACAATATCTGAGAGTAGTGTTGGAAACGCTTAGAGCTGAGAAGCTTTTCGCCAAGTTCACCAAGTGTGAATTTTGGTTGAACGAAGTAACGTTTCTAGGACATATTGTTTCATCCGAAGGGATTAAGGTTGACCCCACCAAGGTACAAGCCATACATGAGTGGAGATCACCAACTACGCCTAACGAGATTCGCAGCTTCTTAGGCTTAGCAGGTTACTATCGTAGGTTTTCTTGAAGGATTTTCCACGATAGCAAGACCGATGACCCAATTACTTAGAAAAGAAGCTAAGTACAATTGGACAGAGGAGTGCGAGGAGAGTTTTCAAGAACTCAAGAGGAGGTTGACTACAGCACCAGTGCTGACAGTCCCACAAATGGATAAAGAGTATACCATCTATACAGATGCGTCAAAGAATGGGCTAGGATGTGTTTTGATGCAAGAAGGAAGAGTGATAGCCTATGCATCACGACAACTTAGACCCCACGAGATAAATTATCCAACACATGATTTAGAACTTGCAGCCGTTGTGCATGCCTTGAAAATTTGGAGGCATCATCTCTACGGAGTTAGATGTGAGATTTTCACGGACCACAAAAGTTTGAAATACTTTTTCGAGCAAAAGGATCTTAACATGAGGCAGAGGAGATGGCTCGAATTAGTGAAGGACTATGACTGCGGCATTAACTATCACCCCGGAAAGGCCAGTGTAGTAGCCGACGCATTGAGCCGAAAAGTCTCGTCAAAGTTAGGATGTCTTCTCACGAGGGAGGATGAGCTTATAAAGGACTTTGACAAGATGAGGATAGAGGTGATAGAACCACCAGGAACAATAGCGAGTATCGTTGCGACGACGCCTGGTTTGAGGAAAATGGTGGTTGAAGCACAAAGAAAGGACGAGAAAATGGAAAAGTTACGAGAAAGGATAAGGACAGGAGATCCCAAGAATTACCAAGAAGCATCAGATAATGCTATCTTGTTTGAGGGAAGAATATGCATTCCCCACGATGATGAGCTTAAGGATAAGATCATAAGTGAAGCTCATGACGCACCTTACACCGCTCACCCTGGAGGTACAAAGATGTATCAGGATTTGAAAAAGGGGTTTTGGTGGGACGGAATGAAACGAGACATAGCTTCGTTTGTAGAACGATGCTTAGCTTGTCAGCAAGTGAAAGCATTACATCAACGACCCTATGGGAAGTTAAACCCATTGGAGATCCCCGAATGGAAATGGGATCAAATAGCAATGGATTTTGTGATGGCTTTACCCAAAATTCAGAGAGGAAATACAGCGATTTGGGTGATTGTAGATCGACTAACGAAATCTACACACTTCATACCGATTCCAATCACGTATGGATCAGATAATTTAGCACATCTATACGTCCGCGAGGTTATAAGATTGCATGGAGTACCGGTGTCGATCACCTCAGATAGAGATTCCAAATTTACGTCACACTTTTGGATGAGTTTACAGATAGAGTTGGGTACAAGGTTGAATTTTATTACAGTCTTTCATCTCCAAACTGATGGACAGTCAGAAAGGACTATCCAGACGTTAGAAGATATGATACGAACCACTATCCTAGATAGAGGAGTACATTGGGAGAAGATTTTGCCATTAATAGAGTTTGCCTATAACAACATGGTGAAGCATGAAATCTTACCCTAATTAAGAAAACGATAAACGAGACAAGATGTACGTGGTTCGATCATAAATGATCTACGTCCACGGGAGTTCTTCGTTGGTTTCACTATACTTTGAGAGAGTATTTACATATTACAAGTGTTGCTCAGGAATAAATCATTCTCCCTAATGCTAATGCTAACCTTCTATTTATAGATGTGATAGTAAACCCTAAATGCCTTAGGCCCATGAGCTTTGATAATTGGGTTTAGGCCCTTTAAGGCCTCAATACACTTTAGTCCTGATTTGACCCATCTGCGCTGTCCTTCGTTGCCCGTGTTGAGTAGTTCCTTGAGCTGCGCAGGCGAGTCTGCACCGCTAGGTCCCTTCGTCTATGCTGCCAAGTTCGTTTCTTCGTCTACGCTGCCGAGTCCGGCTCTTCGTCTACGCCGCCAAGTCCGTTTCTTCGTCTACGCTGCCGAGTCTGGCTCTTCGTCTACGCCGCCAAGTCCGGCTCTTCGTCTACGCCGCCAAGTCCGGCTCTTCGTCTACGCCGCCAAGTTCTGGCTGTGTAGCTCTTCGTCTACGCCGCCAAGTCCGGCTCTTCGTCTACGCCGCCAAGTTCTGGCTGTGTAGTTCTTTGTCTACGCCGCCAAGTTCTGGCTGTGTAGCTTTTTGTCTACGCCGCCAAGTTCTGGTTGTGTAGCTCTTTGTCTACGCTGCCAAGTTCTGGCTGTGTAGCTCTTTGTCTACGCCGCCAAATTCTGGCTGTGTAGCTCTTTGTCTACGCCGCCAAGTCCGGCTCTTCGTCTACGCCGCCAAGTCCGGCTCTTCGTCTACGCCGCCAAGTTCTGGCTGTGTAGCTCTTTGTCTACGCCGCCAAGTTCTGGCTGTGTAGCTCTTTGTCTACGCCGCCAAGTTCTGGCTGTGTAGCTCTTTGTCTACGCTGCCAAGTTCTGGCTGTGTAGCTCTTTGTCTACACCGCCAAGTTCTGGCTGTGTAGCTCTTTGTCTATGCTGCCAAGTTCTTGTCTGCGCCGCTCTAGCTGCGCAGCTCTGCACTTTGGCCAAGACTGATTGACTCTTCGTATTCATTTGTTAGTAAGTCTTTTTAATTAGACCTGCGCTCGTTAGTTCCTTTGATAATAATAACAATAATCAGGTAAAGTAGATTTAAACTACTAAGCACAGCGCTGATGAGTATTCCAGTCCTCATCACAACAGTTACCAGGCGACTATTGGTATGGCTCCGTATGAAGCTCTTTACGGAAAGAAATGTAGATCACCACTTTACTGGGATGAAGTTGGTGAGAGGAAAGTGTTAGGACCGGACACAGTCGCAGAGATGATTGAGATTGTCCGAAAGATAAGGCAGAGGATCAAAGAAGCGCAAGATAGACAAAAATCTTACGCAGATACCCGCCGCACAGAGTTGTATTTCGAGATAGGAGACAAGGTTTTCTTGAAGGTTTCACCCTCGAAGGGGATAAATAGATTTGGGGTAAAAGGGAAGCTTAGACCCAGATTTATCGGCCCATATGAGATCTTGGAAAAGATAGGTCCAGTAGCATATAGGTTGGCTTTACCGCCAAGCTTTGGAAATGTGCATAACGTGTTCCACGTATCACAATTGAGGAGATATGTTTTCGACCCAAAGCATGTGGTCTACCAAGAGGAAATGGTCTTAGAACCAGACTTAAGCTATGAAGAAAGTCCCGAGATAATTCTAGATCGTAAGATCCAACAATTGAGAAGAAAAACAATTGCATTGGTTAAGGTCCAATGGAGACACCACGGTTACGAGGAAGCGACGTGGGAACTTGAAGACAAGATGCGGGAGAAATACCCGGAACTTTTTCAGGAGATGTAAATTTCGGGACGAAATTTTGTTTAAGGAGGAGGGTATGTAATACCCGGGGTTCCGATGACATGTTTATTTGCTTAAGTTTGAGTAGTTAGGGATTCGATCCCTTGTTTGATCTATTTTGTGTAATGATGCGATGTGTTATATGAAGTTCTAGTTTTTGATGAAGTGATGTTGAGATGTTCTTTTATTGATGTGAGAATGATGTGGGATTTTATATCCGTAATTGAGTTCGAGTGTTTGAATAATTAGAGATAATTATTTGAATGAGAACGATGAACTCGGAATTTAAATCTGAGTCCGTTTAAACGTTTTTGAAATTTTAGACTTTTTGATGATGAATAGTAAATACTGCTATTTCGTCTTTTTGTCGACTTTCAAAAATCTTACGTGCACGTCGTCGAGAAATAATCTTAATTTTTCAATACGAGTCCAACGACGAAAGTTTTTATTTTTGGACGACGAGTGAATAGTAAATCGAAATTTCTCGATAAACGAACCGAGCTCGTTTATCAGAATTTCGTGAACGAACATACGTTTTCTATATTTATATGGAATTACGAGTGTGATGAAAGTGAGTGTGAGACGAGAGGGCGAGTAACGAAGAGTAAGACTAATTAGTCGTTAAAACGAGATATTTAACGACTAAGTGAGATTAATATCCTAAATATCTAGGACTACCCTACCTAGACCACCCCCCCCAACCGCCCAAAGGCTTTCCCCCTTCTATAAAAGGCGGCTGTGGGTCAGCCCCACAGCCATCACTTTCACGCCAAACACACACACAACACCAAGAACACACACCACCCCATTGAAGCTTCTTCAACCTTTTGAGCTCCGATTCGAGCACCGAGACGAGCGCCGATCATCTTTTCGAGCACGTATCTATGTAGGTAACATCTCAACCTACGTTTTGACGGTTTTCTTTTCGATTTTCGTCGACGTCGAAAAACGTCGATTCTCGACTTTATTTTGAAATGACGACGGATCGTCGTGAGTTTTTAGTATGTTGTTCTTGGGTAGATGTTGAGCATGTTTAATGAAGGAGTTAAGGTTGGTTTGAACCATAGCAAGGGAACCCAAGAGGGCAGCCCGGCTATGTTCTTCGTCGTCGTCACTTGTTCTTCGATTTTTGTTAATCGATGTAACTTGTGTTTGTGTTAGGAGCATGCTAGGTTTGTTCTTTGTTTATCATTGTTTTTACCAAGCATGATAGATTGTAGGTTGTACAAATGGCTGTACTGTGCGTGAAACTTAGAAACGCATATTAGGGTTTTCTTGAGTTTTGTGTTCTAAGTTGAAGTTGAGCATGATAGGTTAAGTTTAAAGTTTTGAGGAGTGTTAGATCGAGAGAGAGCATGTTTGAGTGTTGTTATTGTTGAGTCTGCTGCGTGAAATCCAGCTCTGCCGAGCATAGTCAGCTCTGGCAGTTGATGTGCTGTTGAGTTCAGCTCTGGCAAGTCCGCTCTAGCCTTGAAAAGTCAGCTCTGGCGAGTCAGCTCTGGATGTTGAGTCATCTCTGGCAAGTCAGCTCTGGAGGTTAGCTCTGGAAGTTAGCTCTGGAGGACTTCGCTGCTCTAACAGGCGATTTCTCTGGCAGGCGATTTCTCTGGCAGGCGATTTCTCTGGCAGACGATTTCTCTGGCTGGCGATTTCTCTAGCAGGTGATTTCTCTGGCAGGCGATTTCTCTGGCGGGTGATTTCTCTGGCTGGCGAGTCAGCTCTAGCTGACGAGTTCAGCTCTGGCTGTGAGTCAGCTCTGCCGAGTCAGCTCTGACTGCCAAGTCAGCGCTGACAGGGCAGTTGAGTTAAGTGTTAAGTTTTATTTCCCTATTTGAGCTTAAGAATAGGAAGTTAGTTTTCTGTTTAATGATTCTTCTTCTTATCGATTCTTCATAACAATGAAGGTTCGTTTAGAAGTGACGACTTGAGAGAGAGAGTGACGTTACGTGTTTGCATAGACGCAACGAGGTGGGCTTTTCTACGCTAAAATCAAGATGTTTATGCGGTTGATGTATTGATGTATGATGTATGATGTATGACTAATTGGATGTTAATTGCATTGATGTTTTATTTTCCTTTCAAAGCATGAACTGAAAATATATTTTGAAGTTATTGTATTGCCAAATATTGGAGATTTTAGTATGTTATCTATCTGTATGAGAAATGATATCGGTTCTACGCGAGGTAGAATTAGTGTACACAGTGATCGTGAGTCAGCTTCCAGGTTGGCCGATTGCAGTGCTGCAGAGGGAGGCCTCCCTCTCAGTACATAAGTTAACAGATATGGTACTTACTTGAAAACATAGACTGGCCAGTCAACTTTGAGAAACGAAAATGAATTTAGCAAACATAAGGCTTTAGATAAATCCCTTATGCTTTGTTTAAAGTATGGCAATGACAATTTATAGCTTTATAAAGAATGAGATGTGATGTTTTGGCATGTGTTCACTGAGTGCTTTTGTACTCAGCCCTGCATATGTTTTTCTAAAAAAATGTGCAGGTTGAGCCGGTGTGATGATGGTGCTGCAATGAGCAGAGTTACGGGGTTGTTAATAAACATGTAACCTGTCTAGAATATGTCTTCATACATATGTCTAGCTACTTTTCCGCTGCAGAGTACTTTTAGTACTGTTATGTCGTACTTTAAGTTTAAGATGATGTTTTTTTTGTTGATGTAATAACTTGATTAGCGTCTTATTAAGTTTTATGTCATCTTTCTTTAATGCTTAAACTGAGTCTTACGTTATCTTTCATTAGACTGTTTTATTTTTGCATTAATGAGTAATAAATGACGAGTCTTATTAAAAAGAGTAAGTTTTACGGTTATAATTGACGCCCCTTTCTTCCCCTTCTTCTTTAACCCCATCCCTTGTTGTGGATCACTCGGCCTAGCTATCCCTAGCTGGGGCGGGCTGCGACATCTGCACAGCGCAGCTCTGTGTGAAGCGCTGCTGACCGCAACTCAGCCCTGAAGCGTTGCTGAGCGCAGCTCTGCCTTCGTTTGAAGCCTCAAATGTCCTCCAATCGTATTTTGTCTAGAAATATGACTTCTTCTGTTTTGAAAGAGCTTTCGGTGGCCACTTGTTTTGTCCAAATCCGAGTTCTGTAGAGGAAGTTATGACCGTTCTTCAGAAACTACCAGAACTTGATTTCCTACGAAAATCTGACTCCAGCTCAGATCTTCTGAACTGTATCCCGCTCAACTCCCACCGTTGGATGGACAACGAGCTGTGAGAATTCCCAAGGAGAAAATTGACCTTCTCAAGTTGGCGCCCAGCGGTGCTCTCTCGAAACCCTAAATATCGTGTGTATTTTTCCTGAGAGCAGACAATTGTATTTAAAGACAAAATACAGTCCTAGGGCACAAGAACTGTGATAGGCGAAATTCTCTTGCTAGGGCATAGGAGACTTTGGGCCAGTCCAGGGACCAGATACAAGGAATAAAGATGGGCCTCTAATGAATTAATTTCTATGATCAGGCCAGATCATAATTAATTCATAAGTATTCATTCATTCCACTAGAGAATCGATACTGACTTACCCCTTTATTGTCGGTGATGAGTCGGGGCTTGTATTTAGACTTATTAAATCCCCGTATTTAAAATATCCGACATCCATTAATTAATTAGAGCCCTGACAGCTTAAATTAATTAATCTCTTTGTAATCCTTAAGCAGTACCAATCAAACTTTATTATTGCGTCTGAACTTAATCAACCTGCAGGGTTTAACGCAATAAACCTTATTGAGCTCCTTAAGGGGATGTCATTATCCTATACCGGATATGGGTACTAATACAGACAATCAAATATCATATATTGACCGCTATCACCCAAGATACAGAGTACTCAAGTTACTATATAACTCTCACCCATAGTAAGTCAAAGTGATATACGAATCAACATATATATTTGAAATCTTATTAGTATTAAGATTCTATTAAGTCACCGAGATCTTGATTCTTCACTTATGTCAGAGAGAAGAATACATCTCACTGTGATCCTATCAATACGTTATGACGTACCAGTATAGACAAGTAGTCAAGACAAACTCCTTCCATCTATACTGCAGCCTAAACCAACGACTCGTCCTAGAGTCATCTCGGCTGTGATCATTTTATGTCTCTTAAGGTTATTCCAGTTATATGGTCTTCTATGATCTACAACACACCATATAATCTACTTAAGTAGAGATAAAGGACATACATACGCAATCATGAACACAATCAGATAGGAGATTAAATAGTGAACACAGGAATCATTGTATACAAGCATAAAACGTTCTTGCTTTCAGTATACAAATCCAACAATAAATTTATTTGTACGTTGTAATCGAAGTACAACCGTCGTTACTCATTATTAGATGAATTTGTTTTTTAGACACAACTCTGATGAAGCAACGAAAAGTTGTAATCGGTGTATCCCCATACACCAATTTACACTCGCTCGGGACCAACAATTTACAATCTAAATCGAAGGGTCAATCCTTATTCCCACATATAATTCATACTAAAGTTCAATCATTTACATCCTAAATAAAAAGGTCAATCCTCATTATCATATCTAATTCAAACTAAACTTCAATCATTCCCTACTTAAATAAAAGGGTTGACATTACGTACATTTCATAAATTTCAAGCCAACACTCTAAAATATAGTAAAAAATTAAATAATGGCATCAAGTTGAATTCAGAAAGTGTAGATTGAGTGTACGTGAGTTGGCCTAACGGTAGAGTGGCTAGTGCCTATGACTATCCTTAGTAGTAACTGGCCCAACCATCCAATATTTTTAATATTTAAATATTTTTTTTAATTGATCTTTAATATTTAATTAATTTCTCTCTTTTCCACATCACCAATATTGTATCTAACCCAACCACACCTATGTTTTATGATTTATCAATAACCACTTCAACCACCTAGCGGCAATATTTTATATAATTATTTTCTTATTAATTTTGATTATAATATTTTTAACTGTGTTAAATATAAATTAAAATAGTACTCCTTCCGTCCATGAAATAAACTCTCATTTGTCCTTCGGCACAGATACTAAGAAAATCTGATAAAGGTGTTGTGAGTGGAATAAAGAGTAGTGATAAAGGTGTTGTGAGTGGAGTATAGGGTAGTAAAATTAAAAAAGAAGGGAGAATATATATGTCCAAAAACCAGAATAGGAGTTTATTTGGTAGACAAATTAATTTTATAAAAATTATAAAAATTATAAAAATTCAAAAAATGACAAAATAATAAAAATTCAAATATTAAAACCTAAGAATATAAATTACAATAATCGGAATATGAAATTAAAAATACACTTCAAGAATAATGAAAAACTACATATGTAGTTACCATTGGCGACTTTTTGCCAAGTATGCTCGATCATGTCATTTTTAAGTGCGACGTGAGCTTTTCTATTATGAAGTTGTTCCCTATTTGTCATGTAGCTGGATAGACTTGCAATACGTTCAATATATAATCCAAAATTTGTATCAATATTTTCTTCTTCATCTCCACTTTCTCTACCATTCTGTGTAGGTCGAGTTTCCATAAATTCTGTGGAATCACGATAGTTTAGGTAATTGTGTCATTCATCTTCCACTATCATATTGTGCATAATTATCTAAGCAATCATTGTTTCTCCCATCATATCACGATCTCAAATAAGACATGGTCACTTAATAAAAGCGAAACGAGTTTGGAGAATGTCAAATGCTTGTTCAACATATTTTTGGACTACCTCTTGATGTTGAGCAAACAATTGCTACTCCAGAATTTATGGACAATTAATAGATTTGATAAATGCTGGCCATTGAGGATATATATGCCATCAGTAAGATAATATCTCATATCATCCTAATGGCTACTAGCGATATAACTAACCTTTGGTACTCAACCTTTCAGAATATCATTAAAGATATGAGATTATTCAAGTATGTTGATTTCATTTCGTGAACCTGGAGTTCCAAAAAATGCATGCTAGATCCGTCTTTAGATGAAACTGCTTCCAAAATGAATGTCGGATTTTTCCTTCTTCCTGCATATTGCTTTGCCCAAGCAGCGGGACAATACTACCCAACATATCTCAAAAACCTCTTGACTCACTGACTCGTAGAAGATACTCCATGTCTTCTTCGGTGAGCTTTCTCAGGTACTCTGCTCATCACCAAAACTGGAAATTACACCTTCAACGAGTTCTATAACTAAAATTTTTTATGGTTTGTGCACTCATTCGAAGGTAATTATCATGTAAATATGTCGTTGTTCCATACACCAACGCCTTCATAGGTGCAGTATATTGCTGAATAGAAGACATACCTAGACGGCCAACGACACCACATTTTTGTTTAAAAAATTCATTAGTGCCAACCATTTTATTCATTATACGTTTAAACAATGGTTTGCGCATGCGAAACCTTGCTCAAAAAACTTCTGGAGGATAGATTGGATTGTTTGAGAAGTATTGCTCGAATAGACTTCCGTGCCCCTTCTTACCTTTCCGTTCAATGAACCGTCTTGTGTGGTTGTCGATTGTAATGATATTTTTCAACTTTAATGGTTACATCCTCGATCATGAGAACAAGTTTCTGATATGGGTTAGCAATGCTTGTCCTCAAGCAAAATCAGTATGAATCCTAGGAAGAGATTAGTTTCAACAATGCTTATTTCCATCTAAACATTCACAAAGGCAATTCAAAATTTTACAATCAACACACATCTCTCGATCATGCAAGTAACTCAAAGTTAAAGAAGCAACAAAACAGTAATGCAAGTAATTCGATCAGACCCAATTCTCCGCTAGAAGTGAATTCCCTAATGTGATCGCCTTTATAATCAATATCACCATTTTTCACACTTTGTGTGCTTAAGTTTTCGACAGTTGAGCCATAATTCATGAAATAAAAACCATTTGGATGTAATCCAAAGTCTTTTCACGTGGTTTCCCATGCTCATAATTAGACTAGAGGAGCAGAGACTCAGAGCTGTCACGTTTTTAGAACTGGCCAGATGTTTCAGAGCTGGCAGTTCGTCCATCATTTTCACTGATAAGGATACGATCGTAGGCAATCACAATGACAACACTCCTTCTAGCATCTACCGGACAAATCACATTTTACTTACTTACAATCATGTTGCAACAAAACTCTTAATTCTATGCACAAACAAGAAACACATATCAAAAGTAAAACAAGAATAACCACCATTCGAACACAAATCCGAAATTCACATTGAAAACCATCTTCTCTTCCACAAATTCATAAAAATTCGCAAGTATCCAAGAATAAGCTAAGCATAGAAAGATCAATCTCGCCCAATTGAAAGCATAAGCACAACAAGACACCCCCCACACATAAAGCATGCCATGTCCTCTGGGCACAAAGTAAAAAGAGTTAGAAAAACATCCCTGATCATAGGCGAAGAAAGATCGAAGAGCTCTGGGAGGTGGCGAAAAGTGGGATTTGCGCTCTGTTGCAGAGTGGAAATGTCAGCGCTGGCATTTGCAGAGTAGAATTTCATCTCTGACTCTGTACGGCAGAGTCAGAGTAGAGTGTCAGCGCTGGCATTCTTCAGAGTAGAATTTCAGCTCTGGCCAGTGCAGAGCTGGCCTTTTCAGCGCTGGCGGCAAAGTCAGAGTAGAAAATGCAGCGCTGAAAACAAAGACATTAACACCCAAAATCAAAAGCATCCACCCAAGTAACCAAAGACAAAGAAAACACAAAAACGAAAAGCACAAAACAAGAAAAACACAAACTAAAACAAACCAACAGTGGGTTGCCTCCCACCAAGCACTAGTTTTAAAGTCGCCAGCCCGATGTAGAGGCACCCTTAACCAAAATCACTATGAAACGTCAGCTGAATTAGTCCTCGTGAAAACACATCATCCTCCAGTTCAGCTGCGGGTCCTCTTAATGAGCAAGCAGTGCTCATCACATTCATCATTCGCTCGAACCAAGAGCTGGGTCGAGATCTCTCCTCTTTCTTCTTCTCCAAGAGCGGCACATTCTACAATCTTTGCACAATTTCCTTATTGCATTTCAGCACATCAGCCCGTTCTTCCTCAACGGTTGCATCATGTTTCACGTTTGTCGGTAATTCATGAACGGCTTCAACGTCGAGTGGAAGCTTGGCCAAAAACTCGTCTTCAATGGCCTCAACATCTTGCAGATTGTCCAGAAAATCCTGCATAATTTCGTCCTCTTCCGGGCTGGTGCTCATCAAATTCTCCTCAGCAAAATTCTGGCATGTGTTCTTCAGAGCTATCAAACTGTTCAAAGCTGGGCTCGTCAGAGCTGGCGAGAGAATGTCTACTCTGTCATCCAACGTCAGAGCTGGAGTAGTGGACAGAGCTGGCAGAAAACTTTATGCTCTGGCGTCTAGCGTCAGAGCTGGCGGAACGGGAAGAGCTGGAGTACTCGGCAGAGCTGGCAAAAGACTGTTAGCACTGAAAATTTCCACTTCTTCCTTATGGTCAGAAATCTCAACAAGAGAGCAGATATGCATAGAAGAGTTAGAAATAACAGGCTTCTTATTAAAAACGGAGAATGTTACTGATCTACCAGACCCAGCCATGCTCAAAGTTCCAAAACCCACATTAATGCGCGTCTGGGTAGTAGCCATAAAAGGCCGACCAAGTAGAACAAGCTGCCCATTCTCTCCGGTAATACCTTGCCCTGCCTCGAGCACCACAAAATCTGCTAGCACCGTGATCACCATGACTTCGACATCATCTAAAAGTCCACGCGTGCTGCTAGTTGCTCCGTCAGCTAGTTGAAGTCTCGTATTTGTGCATTTAAGCTCCTCTTCCTTCCTGCCCAACTTTTGGAATATAGCAAACGGCATCAAATTGACTGCCGCACCCAAGTCTAGCATGCCCGAGAATTCTCCAAATCTACCTAAACCAATATCAATAATGAAACTTCCTGGATCTTCTTTCTTCTGTAATGGTTGGGTTAAATCAACAATTGATGGTGGCAGAGGTGGGCTAGGTCGTGGTGGTTGATATGGCGTAGTGGATTTGTGAAGTTTCTGCTCTGGCCTTATCAACTCTGGTACTCTTCTCTGCTCTGGCGCCCTTTTCCTCTGCTCTGGCGTCCTTCTCTGCCACTCTGGCGCCCTTCTCTCTTCTGGCGCCCTTCTCTGCTCTGGCTGCCAAGTCAGAGCTGACCATCTTCTCTGCTCTGGCCATCGCGTCAGAGCTGTCATCCTAGTCTGCTCTGGCATCCTCACCAGAGCTAGCGCCTGATGAGCCTAGCTCTGCTGCTGCAATTGGTTCAGAGCTCCCGACAGTGCCCCACGGTGGTCTCAAGTCTTTTGATGGTAGATGCTTGAGATTCTATGTTCTGCTTGGTCATCTCCATGTTTTGCTTGCTGACCTCCATGAAAGACTGCAAAGTCTCCTCCAGAGACTGATTTTGTGGTGGCCTCGACTGTGCACTCTGGAATTGATTGCGCTGAAAGTTCCCTTGCTGTTGATACCTTGGAGGGTATTGTTGGGAGTAGTTTGGCTGCGGTGCATAGGGTTGCTGTCCTCTCCATCCACCATTGAAATTCTGCTGGCCTTGGTTAAAACTCTGCCCATACTGCAGTCTGCTCTGTCCGTCTGGGTCTGCTCTGTCCGTCTAGTCTGCTCTGCAATCCTTGCGCAGAGTGGACTTCAGCTTGTCCTTCCGGTGTGAATTCGCCCATTCTATTGCATTGATCAACTCCATGGCTAAAATCACCACAAATTCCACAAGGCTGTACATTTTGCATAGGGGCAGAGGGCGGTTCCATTCTTCCCATCTTCATTTGCTGCACATCTTTCATAATTGACGCTAATTGCTTCTGCAGCTTATACTGGTGCGTCACAGCGTTGGCCTCAACTCTCTTTCCATGGACCAACTTTTGTTGGGAGCTCTCGGCTAAGGTCTTGAATATTTCCTTTAACTCATTCGCCGTCTTTCTAGCTATGTTCCCTCCTACAGTGCTGTCCACCATGAATTGGGCAGTTTGCACTAACCCATCATAGAAGAATTGCATCAACATCACATTGGTAAACTGATGTTGCGGGCACTGGCAGAGGAATTCTTGAAATCTGTCCGATGCCTCATAAAAAGCCTCATCCACTCCTTGTGTGAATTCCATAATTTTGGTACGAAGTTCTTGCATTTTATGATTGGGATAGTATTTGAGCATAAATTTCTCGCAAGCTTCACCCCAAGTGGTGATGGAGTTGGGAGGCAGAGTTAGCAGCCATGTTCTCGCCCGATCCTTAAGAGCATACGGGAGACACTTGAGCTTTAGTTGGTCCTCCGTGAGGTTCAGCAATGGGATTGTTTGCATTTGCTTGCAAAAATCGCGGATGAATTGTAGTGCATCCTCATGCGGCATCCCGTGGAAGAGAGGTAGCAAACTTGAATCGTTCGGCTTCAAGTTGTAGTTTCTGACGGCGGTGGGAAGCACAATGGCCGAAGTGTTAGTGTCTCCTATGACGGGCCTGGAGAAATCTCCCATATACTCCATATTGTTCTGTGCCATCTCATTCTTCTCCTTGTTTGTGTTCTGTTCTGATCGGTCAGCAAGGTCAGAGTTGGCTTCATCCTTTGTGTCTATGTTCTGCTCTGCCGTGTCTATGGTCCGCTCTGCACAATCAGAGCTGGCTTCCTTTTCTGCGGGCTGCTCTGAAGAGTCAGAGTCAGAGCTCGCGGGCGGTTCTGGAAGCTTGTCTTCCTTCTCTTCTATGCTCTGCTCTGGTAGGTCAGAGTCAGAGTAGAAACAGTCAGCTTTGTCACGTGCTTCTCCTTCAGAGCCAGACTCAGAATCGTCTGCTCTGTCCTCAGCGAACACTTCCTTGCAGCTGTTCTTTCTGAAAATCCCTTCGCTCGTGTTATGCAACGGAGACACAAGTTTGCCTTTAAGACTACGGCGTCCCTGAATGCACAACACTAAGCAAACGGATTAAACGCACCGGCGGGAGGAAAAGAAAAGTAAAAAAAACAAAAACGTAAAGAAAAGAAATCAAGAATAAAAAAGTGACACAACTAAACGCCTAAAACCTTCCCCGGAAACGGCGCCAAAATTTGACTCAACCTAAACACCTCTAGATTGACTTGAAATAGGATAAGGACACTCTAGCAGTGGTAAGCTAACCCAATGTCGTCTCTCAAGGAAGATTGATTTATGCTTAATTGTTCTACTTTTAGGGGTTTGAATGCGCATATTTAAAGTTAATCTTCTGGAAATTGGTGCGTTTTATGGTTTATTTTATGCTTTGCAGGAGATTTAGATTTTATAGATGGAAGAGTGCAATTGTGGATGAAATTGGCATTTTTTTTAGGTGTTTTGGTGGCCAGAGCTGAAGGCCCGCGCAGCAGAGCAGAGCCAACATCCAGAGCTAAGTGCCAGAGTAAACCGCCAGAGCTGACTTTTCAGCTCTATACCTTTCAGAGCACTCGACGCCAGAGCTGACTTTCCAGCTCTGCCCATCTCGCCAGAGCTGACTTTCTAGGTCTGCGCACCTTTCCCGAGTTGACGCACCAGAGTTCGCCTTCCAGAGCTGAGTTACTCTCGCCAGAGCAAATTTTCAGAGCTGACTTTTAGCTCTGCCTTGCCGAGGCAGAGCTGCGAAATTGGCCAGAGTAGGAGTGTTTTCCAGAGCGCGCATCCAGCTGGAGTTACCTTATCTTGCATGATTTTATTGCCTTTAGAGTTCTACTTTGCATGGCAACTTCCATGGTGATCTAGGGAAATTTGAGGTCTATAAATAGGGTTTAGTTTTTATTGTAAAAAAAACCTTTTTGCCCTAATCTTTAGTTTCCGCCAAGTTAGCTAAAGCTTAGGTTTATTGCTTTTCTAGTGTTAGTTTCGATTATTGTTCTTAGTTAGTTTAGTATAATTCTTTTAATTCATGTTTTAGATTAGTTCCCGTTTAGAGTTGTAATTACGTGACAGATTACTTCTCGAGACAATTTACGGTATTTCTTTAATCAAGTTTATTTATTTGCTTTTACCTGCATTTCCTTTAAATTCTGCAATTTAAATTATTCACTTTAAATTATGCAATTTAGTTTCTGCCTAGTTAGATTAGATTAGAAGTTTTAATTAAATTTATTTAAATTTAATTTGCTTAGTTAATTCTTTACTTAAGTTCATTTAATTCTTGCCTAGGGTTTAATAGTTTCACGCCTAGATAATTTTAAGATTAAGTTTTTAGTTAAGTTTAAATTACAAGCATTAGTTAATAATTCCTTTTTGCCTAGTTAAGTTTAATTCACGTTAATTTACTTTCCATGTTTTAGTTTAATTATCTTAAGTTTACAGCTTTCTTGTGACATAATTAATTGCCCTTAAAGATCTTCCTTGAGAGACGACTTTGGGTTAGCTTATCACTGCTAGGATGTCCTTGTTCTATTGCAAGTCAATCTAGAGGTGTTTAGGTTCAGTCAAATTTTGGCGCCGTTACCGGGGAAGGTTTTAGGCGTTTTAATTGTGTTGCTTTTTACTTGCTTTATTTAAATTTATGTTTTTCTCGTTTTTGTTACCTTTCTCTCCCTCTGGTGCGTTTAATCCGCGTGTTTAGTGTTGTGCATGCAAGGACTCCGCAGTTTGAAAAGACCGTTGGTGTCTCCGTTGGATAGCACGAGCACAAGGGTTTTCAAAAAGAAAGGAGAGGAGAGCTCTGATTCAAGTTCGGACGAAAGGGAAAGTGACAGAGCTGACGAGCTCTGCTCTGACCTCAACCGTACAGAGCTGAATTCAGCACAAGAAGAGTACAGTGCTGACGAGTCCAGCACTGCCAACAAGGAAGAACAACCAGCCCAGCACACCAAAGAAGAGATGGCGCAGAACATGGAGTACATGGGTGATTTCACCCGGCCCGTCATCGGAGATACCAACACATCGGCTATTTTGCTTTCCACCACCGTTAAAAATTACAATCTAAAGCCGAATGATTCAAGTCTTTTACCTCTGTTCCGTGGGATGCCGAGTGAAGATGCCCTACAATTCATCCGTGATTTTTGCACACAAGTTCAAACCATTCCATTGCTGAATCTCACGGAGGACCAACTTAAGCTCAAGTGCTTCCCCTATGCACTTAAAGATCGGGCGACAACATGGATGCTAACTCTGCCGCCCAACTCTATCACCACTTGGGGAGAAGCTTGTGAGAATTTCATGCTAAAATACTATCCCAGCCACAAGACTCAGGAGCTAAGGTCGCAAATCATGGAATTCACCCAAGGAATGGACGAGCCCTTTCATGAAGCTTGGGAAAGATTCCAAGAACTTCTCCGCCAGTGCCCACAACATCAATTTCCCAACGTGATGTTGATGCAATTTTTCTACGACGGGTTAGTACAAACTGCCCAATATATGGTGGACAGCACTGCAGGAGGGAACATAGCTCGGAAGACTGTGGCAAAGCTTAAGGAAATTTTAAAAACATTAGCGGAGAGCTCTCAACAAAAGTTGGTCCGGGGAAAGAAAGTTGAGGCCAGCGATGTGATGAATCAATTTGAGATGCAGAAACAATTGGCCTCAATAATGCGAGATGTGCAGCAAATGAAGATGGGAAGAATAGAACCGCCCCCTGCCCCTATGCAAAACGTACAGCCGTTTGGGATTTGTGGTGATTTCAGCCACGGAGTTGATCAATGCAATAGAATGGGCGAGTTCACGCTGGAAGGACAGGCTGAAGTCCACTCTGCGCAAGGATTGCAGAGCAGACTGCAGTATGGGCAGAGCTATAACCAAGGCCAACAGAATTTCGCTGGTACCTAGAGAGGACAGCAGCCCTATACACTGCAGCCTAACTACTTCCAACAATACCCTCCGAGGTGTCAACAGCAAGGAAACTTTCAGCGCAATCAATTCCAGAGTGCACAGCAAATTCCAACGCAAAAACAATCTCTGGAGGATACGTTGCAGGCGTTTATGGAGGTTAGGAAGCAAAGCATGGAGTCTCAGGCTGCCACTATTAAATGCCTTGAGACCACGGTAGGGCAACTGTCGGGCACGCTGCACCAGCTACAGCAGCAGCAGAGCCAAACTCATCAAGTGCTAGCTCTGACGAGGATGCCAGAGCAGAATAGGCTGACAGCTCTAACTTGGCAGCCAGAGCATAGGAGAGAGTCAGCTATGACTCGACAGCCAGAGCAGAGGAGAGAGTCAGCTCTGACTCGACAACCAGAGCAGAGGAGAGAGTCAGCTCTGACTCGGCAGCCAGAGCAGAGGAAAAGGATTACAGAGCAGAGGAGAGCGCCAGAGTTGATTAGGCTAGAGCAGAAACTTCACAAATCAAGTACGCCATATCAACCACCGAAGCCTAGCCCGCCTCTACCACCATCAATTGTTGATCCAACCTAACCATTGCCAAAGAAAGAAGATCCAGGGAGTTTCATTATTGGTATTGGTTTGGGTCGAGCTGGAAAATTCACGGGCATGTTAGACTTGGGTGCGGCAGTCAATTTGATGCCGTATGCTATTTTTCAGAAATTGGGCAAGAGGGAAGAGGAGCTTAAAAGCACGAAAACAAGACTTCAACTAGCTGATGGGGTAAATTGTAGCACTCGTGGTATTTTAAAAGATGTTGAAGTCATGGTGAGAGGAATCACGGTGCTAGCTGATTTTGTTGTGCTCGAGGCAGGGCAAGGCATTATAGGAAAGAATGGGCAACTTGTTCTACTTGGTCGGTCTTTTATGGCTACTACCCAGACGCGCATTGATATGGGTTCTGGAACTTTGAGCATGGTCGGGTCTGGTAGATCGGTAACATTCTCCGTTTTTCATAAGAAGCCTGTTATTTCTAACTCTCCTATGCATATCTGTTCTCTTGTTGAGATTGCTGACCATGAGGAAGAAGAAGAAATTTTCAGAGCTAACTGTTTTTTGCCAGCTCTGCCCAGCGCCCCAGCTCTGACTGTTCCACCAGCTCTGCCCGTTCAGCCAGCTCTGACAATCCCAGCTCTGACGTTGAATGATAGAGCAGAAAGTCTTCCGCCAGCTCTGACGATTCCAGCTCTGACGTTGAATGACAGAGCAGAAAGTCTTCGAACAGCTCTGAACAGCGCCCCAGCTCTGAACAACACATACAAGAATTATGCTGAGGAGAAACTGATGTGCACCAGCCCAGAAGAGGACAAAATTATACAAAATTTTCTTGATAATTTGCAGGATGAGGAAGCCATTGAAGATCAGTTTTTTGGCCAAGCTTCCAATCGACGTTAATGCTGTTCATGAGGTGCCAACTACCGTGAAAGAGGATGCAACCGTTAAGGAAGAACGGGCTGATGTGCTGCCATGCAAGGATGATATCGTGCTAAGAGTGCAGAGTGCACCACCTTTGGAAAGAAAGAGGAGAGATCTCGACAAAGCTCTTGGTTCGAGAGAATGATGAATGCGATGAGCTCTGCTTGCTCATTAAGAGGACCCGCAGCTGAACTGGAGGATGATGTGCTTTCACGAGGACTAATTCAGCTGACGTTTCATAGCAATTTTGGTTAAGGGATCCTCTACGTCGGGCTGGCGACTCTAAAACTAGCGCTTGGTGGGAGGCAACCCACCGTGGTTTGGTTTTTGTTTTTGTTTTTCTTGTTCTTTGTTTTCCGTTTTTGTTTTGGTGCTTCCTAAGTTTTTGGTTGCTTGTGCGGATACTTTGATGCTTGGTGTTCATGCTTAATTTTCAGCGCTGCCGTCTCTCCTTTGCCAAGGCCACGAACCTCACTCTTCACCGCCTCTCACGATAGTTCAGCTCTGCAATGCCGATAATCAGGGATGTTTTCTAACTCTTTTTCTTTTGCCCTGAGGACATGGCATGCTTTAAGTGTGTGGGGGGGGGGTGTTTTGTTGTGCTTATATTTTCAATTGGGCGAGATTAGTCTTTCTATGCTTAGTTTTTGGTCTTTGAATCGTGCGAATTTTTATGAATTTGTGGAAGAATTGATGGTTTTCGATGTGAATTTCAGGTTTGTGAATGAATGGTGGTTATTCTTGTTTTACTTTTAATATGTGTCTCTTGATTATGCAATGAATTATGAGTTTTGTTGCAACACGATTGCAAATAAGTAAAACGTGATTTGTCCGGTAGATGCTAGAAGGAGTGTTGTCATTGTGATTGCCTACGATCGTATCTTATCTGTGAAAAACGCTGAAAATCAGCTCTAATTTTTCCAGCTCTGAAACATCTGGCCTGTTCTGAAACGTGACAGCTCTGAGTCTCTGCTCCTCTAGTCTAACTATGAGCATGGGAAACCACGTGAAAAGACTTTGGATTACATCCAAATGATTTTTATTTCATGAATTATGGCTCAACTGTCAAAATCTTAAGCACACAAAGGGAATTCACATTAGGGAATTCACTTCTAGCAGAGAATTGGGTCTGATCGAATTGCTTACATTACTCTTTTATTGCTTCTTAAATTTTGAGTTACTTGCATGATCGAGAGATGTGTGTTGTTGGTAAAATTTTGAATTGACTTTATGAATGTTTGGATGGAAATTAGCATTGTTGAAATCAATCTCTTCCTAGGATTCATATGGATTTTGCTTGAGGACAAGCAAAAGGCTAAGTGTGGGGGGTTGATTTATGCTTAATTGTTCTACTTTTAGGGGTTTGAATGCACATATTTTAAGTTAATCTTTTGGAAATTGGTGCGTTTTATGGTTTATTTTATGCTTTGCAGGAGATTTAGATTTTATAGATGGAATAGTGCAATTGTGGACGAAATTGGCGTTTTTTTAGGTGTTTTGGTGGCCAGAGCTGAAGGCCCGCGCAGCAGAGCAGAGCCAACATCCAGAGCTAAGTGCCAGAGTCAACCGCCAGAGCTGACTTTTCAGCTCTGTACCTTTCAGAGCACTCGACGCCAGAGCTGACTTTCCAGCTCTACCCATCTCGCCAGAGCTGACTTTCCAGCTCTGCCCACCTTTCCCGAGCTGACGCACCAGAGTTCGCCTTCCAGAGCTGAGTTACTCTCGCCAGAGCTAATTTTCAGAGCTGACTTTTAGTTTCCGCCAAGTTAGCTAAAGCTTAGGTTTATTGCTTTTCTAGTGTTAGTTTCGATTATTGTTCTTAGTTAGTTTAGTATAATTCTTTTAATTCATGTTTTAGATTAGTTCCCGTTTAGAGTTGTAATTACGTGACAGATTACTTCTCGAGACGATTTACGGTATTTCTTTAATCAAGTTTATTTATTTGCTTTTACCTGCGTTTCCTTTTAAATTATTCACTTTAAATTATGCAATTTAGTTTCTGCCTAGTTAGATTAGATTAGAAGTTTTAATTAAATTTATTTAAATTTAATTTGCCTAGTTAATTCTTTACTTAAGTTCATTTAATTCTTGCCTAGGGTTTAATAGTTTCACGCCTAGATAATTTTAAGATTAAGTTTTTAGTTAAGTTTAAATTACAAGCATTAGTTAATAATTCCTTTTTGCATAGTTAAGTTTAATTCATGTTAATTTACTTTCCATGTTTTAGTTTAATTATCTTAAGTTTACAGCTTTCTTGTGACATAATTAATTGCGCTTAAAGATCTTCCTTGAGAGACGACTTTGGGTTAGCTTATCACTGCTAGGATGTCCTTGTTCTATTGCAAGTCAATCTAGAGGTGTTTAGATTGAGTTAAAGATCTTAAAGGGCAATTAATTATATCACACGAAAACTGTAAACTAAGGATTTAAAGCTGTAAAATTAACTAAAGCTGAGAAATAAACTTAACTATAAAGTTAAATTATAGAATTATCTAGGCAGAAAAAGAATTATTAACTAATGCTTGTAAATTAAACTTAACTAAAACTTAATCTTAAAATTATCTAGGCGAGAAACTATTAACCCTAGGCAAAATTAAACGCATAAAGTAAAGGAATTAACTAGGCAAGTTGAATTTAAATAACTTTAATTAAAAGCTTCTAATCTAATCTAACTAGGCAGAAACTAAATTGCATAATTTCAATTGCATAATTTAAAGTTCATAATTTAAACAAAGCAAGTAAAAGCAAATAAATAAACTTAATTAAAGAAATACCGTAAATCGTTTCAAAGATGAAACTGCTGTCACTCAATTCCAATCTTCGAAACAAAGCTAAATTAAACTAAACTAAACTTGAATTTAAAGAACTATACTAAACAAACTAGAACAGAAATCAAAGCTAAGACTACGAAAGCAATAAAAACCTAAACTTTAGCTAACTAGGAGGAAACTAAAGATTAGGGCAAAGAGATTATCTAACTACGTCTAACTAAGCGCCTGAAGGCAGAAGGATCCTTTTCTTCATTCATATTCAGCCCCTTTTATAGACTTCCTTCAACCCTAATTATCATCACACTTGCCTTGCAAAACTGGACTCTAAAGTGAATAGAATCGTGTAAACAAAGGTAAGTCCAGCTGGCAGCGTGCTCTGCAAATCACCTTAACTCTGGCGAAAATCGTAGCTCTGCAACATTAGCGAACTCTAGAAACTCGGCTCTGTAAAGGTATGGCAGAGCTGAAAGTCAGCTCTGCAAAGTTCAGATCTGGCGAGTAGTGTAGAGCTAAAAAGTCAGCTCTGTATAGTTGACTCTGGCAAAATATGTTGACTCTGTCGATCTTACTCTGCTCTGTCAAGTTTACTCTGGCGCGTAAGTCAGCTCTGTCGAGTTAGCTCTGTTCTGACGAGTTTAGTTCTGCATGACAAGTTTGTTCTGCTCTAGAGATTTCAGCTCCGACAAGGGAAGTTCAGCTCTGGAGATTTCAGCTCTGGCTCTGCAAGTCAGCTCTGCTTTGATACAGAGTTATCCGCGCAGCTCTGCTCTGCTATGCTCGGCTCTACTCTGCACGTGGACTTTTAGCTCTGAACACGAGCTTTCAGCTCTGGCACGGGCTTTTCAGCTCTGTACACCAGAGTACACCTAAAAACGACATTTTCATCCAAAATCTCGAAAATTACACTCTTCCATCTATAAAACCTAAATCTTCTGCAAAGCATAAAACAAATCATAAAACACACCAATTTCCAGAAGATTTAACTTAAAATATGCTCATGCAAACCCTAAAAATTAGAACAATTAAGCATAAATCAAGCAACACAATTTTTCCATTCATCAAAATCTTGTTGCAAATTGAAAGCACCAAAACTAGAAATTGATGCCATTTTTCTAAGAGTATGTACTGAAATTTGAGTTAGAGAAGAAAATGCAACAAATGTGTGTTGGATAAGATTTGTAGTACAATATGTACTGAAATTTGAGTTAGAGAAGAAAATGTAACAAATGTGTGTTGAATGAGATTTGTAGTACAATCTTCAATGAATTTCAAGATAGATATATGGAATACGTATGTAACCCCTTATACAAGAGTAAAAAAAATGAAGAGTCAAAAAATAAATGCATATGACTCTGCAAAATAGGAAGAACCAAAACAAATGCATGTGACTCTGCAAAAAATGAATAGTTAAAAACATATGCATATGACTTTGTAAAAAATAACGGATGTTATTAAAGTAGATTAGACAATAATTGAAATTACATAATTAAAATTACATATAGAAATAATAAACTTTAGTTAATATAATTAAGTAAGTAAAAAAGAGAAAAAAAAGAAGCAATAAAAAAATTAAAAATAATTAAAAAAATCGTAAAAGAAAAACAAAAAAGTAAGGCTAGGGTCCATCTTTTGTGAACCATGGGTGATCTCCTCTCTTGCATGTTTTTTTTCTTTTGGCCCAATAAAGACGTGTTGGCCGACCGCTCAATGAAAAGGGCATTATTATTCTTGGTCTATAAGATCAAAGACTTTGGATTCGAGTCCACCTAAGTGTGATCTTTAATTTTTTAAAAAAAATTACAAGAAGTGTATAATATATAATCAAATAAATAACCTGCATGCAGGCGGGACTTCTACACCACATAAAGGTGGAAAATAACCACACGTAAGCAGGACCACTACCTATACAAAGGTGGAAACACTACCCGCACAAAGGGGGAATACTGTCCACACAAAAGTTGGGAAACTACCCGCATGCAAGCGGGATTCAACCAAAGACCTCTCACAAAGAAAAGTCTTTGCATGCCTTAACTTTGCCACTTGTGTTGGGTCTCGTAGGGTCACTGAACTGGTGTATGAGGGAGGGGGGGAGGGGAATACTAGTAGGTTATTTTAAAAATAAACTTAAAAACTTCTATTATAAACTGATGTGAGTATTAAAACTGATACTGAAGTGAGTTGACTGAAGTGATCAGTACAAAGTAGGATCAGTTAAGAGCGGGTGTAGCCCGATACTGATGTTATTTCAATAGGTTAACTTCAGTGCGAGGAACTTGTTAACACGCTGATAGTTCAAGTAGGGTTTCAATCTAATCAATTTAGATAATCAGAAAAGTGTTAGAAATCTTACTAACTATCCGAAGATTTGTTAGTTAGGCTGATAACACTTGGAGCATAAATGATTTTATGAAATAGCCTTTATGTGAATCACTTTGTCAATTCTTAGGGTTTCTCTTTTCACTTTAACAATTTCAGTATGAATAAAGTTTTGTGTACAGATAAGGAAAAGTAAATACTGAAAGCAATAAGTTCGGAAAATAATTTCCTACGTCCACGGTGAGTCGATCACACTGACAAATCACTGGGCTTGTGATTACGGATGCACAACAAACCTTACTTCTGAAACTCACATTTCAGAGCCAACACACTGGGTTTGAGTTCATTAATTTATTAATGAGGATTTAACATTGAGGTGTTAAATACAAATCTTTTAAAGTGATTGTGAAGTGAGCCTATGTGGTTATTTAATTCATTAAATTGACAAGCCCAAATGGATTTTATGCTTCGATTAGAATTAAGTTTATATGTGTTAATGTGTTTATATGAGATTGGGCTTATGTTATGTGGATGATTAGTATGTTAATCTTTAGATATTTCTTTAAACCTTAGATATTTTGCTAAGTGGGATCTGAATCCGTTATGATGTTTTTTAAATTTTGACTTTTGACGATTAATAGTAATAATTGCTATTTCGTCTTATTGTCGACTTTCAAAATCTTATGTGCGCGTCGTAGAGAAATATTCTTAGTTTTCGATACGAGTGTAATGAAAGTGAGTAGAGGTTGAGAGGGCGAGTAACGAAGAGTATGGGTAGTTAATCGTTAAAACGAGACGAAACGAGATATTTAACGACTAAGTGAGATTAATATCCTAAATATCTATGCCTACCCTACCTTAACCACCCCCCAACCGCCCAAAGCCCCTTCCCTTATATAATTGGCGACTGTGGGCCAGCCAAACACTCCATCACTCACGCAGAACACACACTAACACCTAAAACACACACTACTCTCACGCCAACCTCCATTGAAGCTTGGTGAAGCTTTTGAGCTCCGTTTTGAGTGCTGAGACGAGCCCCGATCATCTTTCCGATCACATATCTAGGTAGGTGTCATCTCTACCTACGTTTTGATGGTTAGATTTTCGAGTTTAGTCGACGTCGAAAAATGTCAATTTCTATACTTTAGTTTAAATCGATGTCGGATCATTGTGAGTTTTTAGTATGTTGTTCTTGGCATAGAGTTGAGCATGTTTAGTGAAGGAAGTAAGAATGGAACGAACCATAGCTATGAAACCCATGAGGGCAGCCCCGTCTTTGTTCGTCGTTTTGATCGTCTTTCGATTTTTGTTTGATCGTTGTGACGTGATATTTGTGCTTAGGAGTATGCTAGGATTGTTATATGTTAAATTGGTATTTTTTTCCAAGCATGAAATTTGTATGATTTTTGTAGAGCATGGCTGTCAAATGTCGTGAAGTATGGACGTTGCATGATGAATGTTTTTGAGTTTATGTGTTCTAGGATGTCTGTTGAGCATGAGTGTGTGTTGAGCTTTTTGAGCCGGTGTGTGAATTCCAGCTCTGCCGAGTTTGTCAGCTCTGGTGGTGGAATTTAGCTCTGTCAAGTTGGTCAGCTCTGGCGTGTGAATTCCAGCTCTGCCGAGTTTGCCAGCTCTGGCGGTGGAATTTAGCTCTGTCAAGTTGGTCAGCTCTGGCGTGCGGAAGTCAGCTCTGGCGTGCGGAAGTCAACTCTACCGAGTGGTCAGCTCTGTCGAGTGATTTTCAGCTCTGCCGAGTGGTCAGCTTTGCCGATTGATTTTTAGCTCTAGCGTATGATTTTAAGCTCCGTCGAGTGATTTTAGGCTCTGTCGAGTGATTTTGAGCTTTGTCGAGTTTGTCAGCTCTGGCTACCAAGTCAGCGCTGGCAGGGCAGTAGAGTTAAAATTGTTAAGCATGTGATTTTTTTTATATAATTGAATTAGATAAGTGAGGAAAATGTATTACGTATGAGAAATCATGATTTATGATGATATAATTATCAATGTGCTATTATGGTTTGTCTTTATTTGATAACGTGAGTAGAGAAAGATTATGAATTATACACTTATGATGTTCGAACAAATGGTTTCGAATCTATGTGATAGATACATGATAAATGGTTGGATTTTTACTGTTTGGGTGGAACGATATTAATGTGGATGCTAGAACCCTAAAATTATTAAAAAGATATTCCTTAGTTAAGTAGAACCGATCTTCCTTTCTTACATGACTTTCTTCTCGAACTTATCGACTCTTCGTCAATAAAGGTCCAGGCGGGAAGTGAAAGTTAAATAAGGAGGTAACTCTACGCCCCTAATGGGAACGGAATGAGGTGGGATTTCTTAAAACACGTATATAGAGATCCCCTGCATATAGGCCTCTTATACGAAATGAAATGAATGACATGATATAACTGTGATATTTCAAATGATGAATGATTATTATGAAATGAAATGTTTATGGAAATGATTAAATGATGAATGGTTCTTACGAAAGGAAAGGAAATGTTTATGAAATGATTGTCTGCCAAAAATGTTTATATTTTATGTATGTATCCTATCTGTGTTGGTTCGCCAACTATAAAGGAAATCGAATTCAAACCCTACACTAGACGAAGGGTTGCTAGTAAGGGTTAACGTGTACACTCATGGAGACTGTGTGTCGCTTGCGACCAGTCTTGGCGTCTGTGGAAGGAGGCCTCCTTCCCAGCGTGTAAAAGGAATAGATATGGATCATATAGACCAAAATTGGGATGCGCATCCAATCTTATGAAATGAAAGAAAATGTTTAGTAAGCACGGGTCCTTCAAGTAAAACCCTGTGTGTTACTGTTGACAATACAATAAATGATATAAAATGTTATGTTTCCGGCATATGTTCACTGAGTATTTTTACTCAGCCCTGCATGTTGTTTTCCCTAATGTGCAGGTTGAGTGGGTGATGGAATGGAGTGGAGTTGAGCGGATGTACCTTTTGACATGGAACAGTAATGTAACCTTGAGTATACATCTTCATATGTATAACTCACACGTTTTTCCGCTGCAAGATACTCTGATTATGCTAATGTTTTATTTCAAGTGTGATACTTTTTTGTTGGGTAATCCACTTCGACGGGTCTTCCCGAACGAACGTCTTGTATTTGCCCAAGTGATCAGTTATGATCCTAGTGTTATATAAATAAATGTCTCTTTTCGTAAAATGTTTGATTGTTAAGTAAATGCCCCTTTCTTTCCCCGCTTCTTAATCCCCTTCCTGAGTCATAACCCCGGTTAAGCCATCCTTAGGGATTGCGGGCTGTGACAGAGTGGTATCAGAGCAGTTCGTTTGCTCTGGACCCTAGAAGTTCCATTCAAAGTGAAGCCTAGATCGAGTCACTAAACTGAAGGAATATTAAACTGAATTAATACTTGTTCGCTATTTTATTAACACGCCGCAAGTGTACGGGTGCAATTGTGTACAGTAGCAAGCAAGGTCTGAAGGAATATTAAATTGAATTAACGTTCCGTTTGCCCGATGATCGTTTCTTGGATTATTATTAATTTATCATAGAACGATTAATCCCTAACATGCTCCTATCAATTTAAGTGCTGCACGTTGGAGTTCAGAAATACCTGAAGAATTCAGAAGAATTCGTCAAACTCGCAGCTGAACAGACCAGTCAGCTTCAAGCCTTCTTTTGAAGCCTCAAACGTCCTCAAATCGTATTCTGCCCAGAGATACGACTTCTTCGTCTTCGAGAGAGCTTTCCGTGGCTGCCTGTTTCGCCTGAATCGGAGTTTTGTGGAGGAAGTTATGGCCGTTCTCCTGAAACTGTCAGAACTTGATTTCCTGCGAAAAATCTTACTCCAGCTCTGATCTTCTGAACTGTATCCCGCTCAGCTTTCACCGTTGAATGGACAACGTTCTATGAAAGTCCCAAGAGAGAAATAAAGCTCCACACGTTTTCCTGCGCCCCACAGCTCTCCAAAACCCTAATGTTTTATCAGTGTGTATTTCCTGAGAGCTGACAGCTGTATTTATAATAAAATAAATACGTAGGAGGCGCAGATTAGGTGTAGGAGGTGTGTTCTCTCTCTTCTTGGGCTAGGAGACTTTGGGCCAGTCCAGGGACCAAAATCAAGGAATAAAGATGGGCCTCAAATAAATTAATTATCTATGGTCAGCCCAGACCATAATTAATTTATAAATATCAGTTCATTCCACTAGAGAACAAATATTGACTTACCTGACTCATCCAGAAAACACCTAATGGATGGACTCGAATTTATACGAGGTCGTCCTAGGGTGGTAAGGTGACTCAAGTCGTCTCTCAAGGAAGACTTAACAGGGCTTCGATTATGCTACTCACAAGTACAGAAATAAAACCTAAACACTCTAATCGGATAATTGGGGCTGACACTGACTAACGCTCTAACACCGGTACGTAATTGAAATGAAGCAATAAATATTAACTAATGCAGGAACATATACGAACACAAATAAAAACTAAGAACACGGCATTTAAACTTTAACGAGATCAACTAGGGTTTCAATCGACTAGGGTTTCAAACTTGAACTCTGAACCAAACAATCATAAACTCATAAGCATCAACAATTACTAAACCTAGTCAAGAAACCAAATCGAGGATCAAATTCAACTTGAGCAAACTCTTCAAGACAATTAAAAAGATTATTAAACATCCACAAAAAAGATAAATCTGAAAGCAACAATATTAATCCAACGATTCTAACAATTTATTCGAGATCAAACGTCATCAATCACAAACATCACATTCACCATCATCACAATCATCAAAGCATAAACCAAGGAATTTAAATAAACCAAAGGATTCAAATTAACTAAATAGAATAAAGGAATTCTTACAAACGTAGCAATTCAATGGGAAAGCAATCCGACGAAAGAGTAATGGAAATCACAAGCGATCCGATGAATCCGAAAGTGAAGTAAAAGTTTTGCAACTCTAAAAACAGTGGAAAAGTAATGGGAAATCGCCCTGGAGGCTGTGCTGATCGGAAGTAGTAAAGTAAAACCCTAGAAAGGGGTTTTTAATCGAAAAATCGTACTTTCGGATCTGAACAGAGGCGGCCGCCGCCGTGGGACGGCGGCCGCCGTGGACGGCGCCCGCCGTGCCACGGCGCCGCCGTGGACGGCGCCCGCCGTGCCACGGCGCCGCCGTGTATGCCTTTCGCAGACTGCAATGCGCAGCGTTTTTGTTTTGGTCCGTTCTCCCTCGTTTCAAGTCGGATTTTAGATCCGTTTTCGCCTACGAACTCGTATCGAGACGAACTTTGATTCTTCTTCAGACCATTCAACTAAATTCTGACTTTACTTTTGTTCACCTATCAATCAATGTGAGCACAAAATCCTGAGACAACAAAATTAGCACAAAAGCTCAAATCATTCAACTCTTAAGTGAAAGAGACCAAAATAAAAGTCAATATAACACGTAAACACCCAGAGATTCATCACAAAATAGGGCTAAACATTACCCCTTTATTGCCGGTGATGAGTCGGGGCTTGTATATAGACTTATTAAATCCTCGTATTTAAAATATCCGACATCCATTAATTAATAAGAGCTCTGACAGCCTTAATTAATTAATCTATTTGTAATCCTTAAGCAGTACCACTCAAACCTTATTATTGCGCCTGAATTTAATCAACCTGCAGGGTGTAGCGCAATAAACATTATTGAGCTCCTTAAGGGGATGTCATTATCCTATACGGATACGAGTACTAATACAGATAATCAAATATCATATATTAACCACTATCACCCAAGATACAGAGTACTCAAGTTACTATATAACTCTTGCTCATAGTAAATCAAAGTGATAAACGAATCAACATATATATCTGAAATCTTATTAGCATTAAGATCATATAAGTCACCGAGATCTTGATTCTTCGCTTAAGTCAGATAGAAGAATATATCTCACTGTGGTCCTATCAATAGTTATAACGTACCAGTATAGACAAGTAGTCAAGACAAACTACTTCCATCTATACCGCAGCCTAAACCGATGACTCGTCCTAAAGTCATCTCGGCTGTGATCATATTATATCTCTTAAGGTTAATCCAATTATATGGTCTTCTGTGATCTACAACACACCATATAATCTACTTGTATAGAGATAGAGAACATACATATGCAATCATGAACACAAACAGATAGGAGATTAAAACAGTGAACATAGGAATCATTGTATACAAGCATAAAAGGTTCTTGCTTTCAGTATACAAATCCAACAATCTCCCACTTATACTAAAGCAAACTTTTAGTATACAATGTGTCTATTTACCAATCACCTAACACTTCTCCCACTTATACTTAAAGTTTCCTAAGTGGGTGGCATCAACCGCATTCCCATCTTTCAATGACCATTTGCGATAAGCCTTTTTTGAAAAGATTAGTAGGTTTCTCCAATATGTGAGAATTTATTCTATGAGCACAAAACCTCGATTTACGAATAATCGTATAACTTGGTACTTACACTCCATGTGTTTGACCCCTTGTGGTTCTTAGATTCCTTAGAGTTTGCAACTGCACTTGAGGTTTCACGAAGGTGATGCTCTCACGCAAACTAGGAATCACCCTTAGATCCTGGAGGTAGTGGTCAAACCAAATGGTTTTACCTCCCAAGGAAAACACATAGCTCGAGGTAATTATTCTTTGTTCCGGTCAGCCTGGAAATCCGAAATCGTATAATCCAAAAAGGAACTAAACTGTCTAACTGGTAAATTATCCTTATTCTCTAGTCATGGACTTGAGAATATAATTTACCACAGTTCAGTGTCCTTAACTAGGACTATACTGATATCTTACAACCATGCTAACTGCATAGCAAATATAAGATCTCGTACATAGTAATTCATACATGAAGCTATCTACTGCGGAAACGTAGAATACTGCCTTCATTTCCTCAACCTCAACAGGCATCTTAAGACATAGTCTTTAGATAAAGGAACACCATATCTAAAAAGGTAGCAATCCTTTCTTGGCGGTATTCATACTAAAACGAGCATTCACAGTATCAATGTAAGACACTCGAGATAAGCCCAACATCCTTTTTCTAGTGATCCCTTATAACCTTGATCACAAAGATGTATATTGTACCTCCTTCGTCTTTCATCTGAGACTGTTCGGATAACCATTACTTTATGTCTTGACAATAGCTCCATATTGTCTCCAATTAGGAGGATATTATCTACATAAAATGCAAGATAAACCAGATCACCAATGACACGAGAGCGATTGACACGAGATGCTTCTCTCCCTCCCTCACGCAACCTTCAGGTTGTTGCACATGGATGTTGACTCAACCTAAACACCTCTAAGTTGACTTGCAATAGAACAAGGACATCCTAGTGATGGTAAGTTGACCCAGTGTCATCTCTCAAGGAAAGTCTTTAAGGGCTTTTAGTAGTATCGTAGGAAAAACAGTAAAGAAAGCAGTAAAGAGATTGATTTTTAAACTAAAACTTAGAATTCAAAACTTAATTAAAAACCGAACTTAAAATTAAACTAGGCGAATTAAACTATTAAATCCTAGGCAAGATTTTAAAGAACTTAAATTAAACCTACTTATGAAATTAAATACTTGTAAATTTAAAGACTCCAAATCTAGACGTGAAACTAAAGTGCATAATTTAAATTGCATAAACATGATTAAACGAAAATACATTGAATGGAAATACGAAATACCGTAAACGTCTTGAACATGTAATTGTGTCACTCAATCACAATCCAAGAAATAACTAAAAACTTAACTAAATCGAAAAACTAACCAAGAACAATGAAAATTCGAGACTATGAAAAAGAACTATGAAAGCAATAAATCCTAAGCTTCGGATGCCAAGGGAAGATCTCAAAGGCGTCCAAAAATTAGGGCAAGGGATGATATCTTTACAATGAAAAGTATGGCCCTATTTATAGACTTCGAATCCCTATGGATCACCATGGAAGTTGCCATGCAAAGCTGGACTCTTAAAGGAAATAGAATTGTGAAAGATAAGGCAACTTCGCGCGCTCTGGAAATAATCTCCACCCTGGCGGAAATCACGGTTCTCACCAGCGGAACGGCTTCCGCTCTGGCTCTCGGTTTCTCTGACTGGCGATTCCGCTGGCGCTTATGATTCCTCTGACATTTTCGATTTCGCTGCACTGGGTATTGATTTCTCTGGCCTGGCTTATGACTTCTCTGACTAGTGATTTCGCTGCTCTGGCAAATGACTTCTCTGAATCTGGAGCATTTCTCTGGCTTCCCTTTTCGCTGCTCTGGTATGCGGAGCTTCACTTCTATGACATGCCAGAGCATGCACAAAAACGTAATTCTTAGCCCAAATCCTCCAAAATTTGCACTTTTCATCTCGAAAATCTAAATCTCCTGCAAAGCATAAAATAGACCATAAAACGCACCAATTTACAGAAGATTTAACTTAAAACATGCACATGCAAACCCCTAAAATTAGAACAATTAGGCATAAATCAACCCCCCCACACTTAGCCTTTTGCTTGTCCTCAAGCAAAATCCATATGAATCCTAGGAAGAGATTGATTTCAACAATGCTAATTTCCATCCAAACATTCTCAAAGTCAATTCAAAATTTTACAATCAACACACATCTCTCGATCATGCAAGTAACTCAAAGTTTAAGAAGCAACAAAAGAGTAATGTAAGCAATTCGATCAGACCCAATTCTCCGCTAGAAGTGAATTCCCTAATGTGATCGCCTTTATAATCAATATCACCATTCTTCACACTTTTTGTGCTTGAGATTTCCGACAGTTGAGCCATAATTCATAAAATAAAAACTATTTGGATGTACTCCAAAGTCTTTTCACGTGGTTTTCCATGCTCATAGTTAGACTAGAGGAGCAGAGACTCAGAGCTATCACATTTCAGAACAGGCCAGATGTTTCAGAGCTGGCAATTTTGAAGTTGGCAATTCGTCCAACATTTTCCCAGATAAGATACGATCGTAGGTAATCACAATGACAACACTCCTTCTAGCATCTACCGGACAAATCACGTTTTACTAACTTACAATCATGTTGCAACAAAACTCAAATTCTTTGCACAAACAAGAAACATATATCAAGAGTAAAACAAGAATAACCACCATTCATTCACAAACCCGAAATTCGCATCGAAAACCATCTACTCTTCCACAAATTCATAAAAATTAGCAAGATTCGAGACCAAAAACTAAGCATAGAAAGACTAATCTCGCCCAATTGAAAGCATAAACGCAATAAAACCCCCCCTACACTTAAAGCATGCCATGTCCTCAGGGCAGAAAAGAAATAAGAATAGATGAGAAAACGTCCCTGATAATTGGCATGGGAAAACTGAAGCATCGTGAAAGGTGGTGAAGAGGGGAATTTGCTGTCTGTGGCAGAGTGAAGAGTGGCCACGCTGAATCATGTCAGCGCTGGCAGAGCAGCGCGGAGAAGTATGGCGCTGGCAGAGCAGCGCAGAGAAGTGGCAGCAGCGCTGGCGGCATATTTAGAATTGCAACACTGAAAACAAGACATGCACACCAAGCATCATAGTATCCGCAAAACAACCGAAACTTAGGAAAAACACGAAACACACAACTAAAAACAAACAAAAACTAAAAACAAACTAACGGTGGGTTGCCTCCCACCAAGCGCTAGAGTTAGAGTCTCCAGCCCGACTTCAGAGCTAAACTTCAGCTAGGGTTGTGCAGAGCGTGAGACTCCACCTCCATAGTCGAGCTCTGGTGCTCGTAGTAAGGCTTTACTCGGTGGCCGTTCACTCTGAAGCTCTCATTCGTTTTTTCATTGAATAGCTCAACGGCACCATGCTCAAACACCTCCTTAAGTAAAAACGGACCACTCCATCGAGATTTCAGCTTACCCAGGAACAACTTTAGTCGAGAATTGAACAAGAGCACCTTCATCCCGGGGCAAAGTTTCTTATGGCAGATGCGGCGGTCATGTAGTCGCTTTACTTTATCCTTGTAAATCCTCACATTCTCGTACGCCTCGTTGCGTAGCTCATCTAACTCCTCCATTTGCAGTGTGCGCTGCTTCACGGCAGAGTCCAAGTCATAGTTGACAGCTTTGATCGCCCAATAAGCTTTGTGCTCAATCTCCACCGGCAGATGGCAGGCCTTGCCATAGACTAGACGGTATGGACTCATCCCAAGCACGCCTTTGAAGGCAGTTCTGTACGCCCAGAGAGCATCATTCAACTTTGCAGACCAATCCTTGCGCGAGGGCTGCACCGTTTTCTCCAAAATTCCCTTGATCTGCCGATTGCTCGTCTCGGCTTGTCCAGAGGTCTATGGGTGGTATGGTGTTGTAACCTTGTGTGTGATCCCATTCTTCTTCATGAGCTTTGCAAACAACTTGTTGCAGAAGTGCTTGCCTCCATCGCTAATGATAGCTCTAGGAAATCCGAATCTAGAAAGAATGTTCTCTTGCACAAACTTAAGCACCACATTAGCATCACATGTCCGCGTGGGGATAGCCTCAACCCATTTGGACACGTAATCTACGGCAAGTAAAATGTATTGAAACCCATGCGAAGTGGGAAATGGCCCCATGAAATCAATGCCCCACACATCGAAAATTTCGACAATTAAAATGCTTTGGAGGGGCATCTCATTCCTGCGGCCAATATTTCCTACTCTCTGACACCTATCGCATGCAAGAGTGAAAGTGTGTGCATCTTTGAAAATGGAAGGCCAAAACAAACCTGATTGAAAAATTTTATGTGCTATTTTCTGCCCCCCAAAATGTCCACCACAATGATCTTCATGGCATATTTTCAACACTTGTTGTTGCTCCTCTGCTGGCACACACCATCGAATGACATCATCCTTTTCAAGCTTGAAGAGGTGAGGAATCTCCCAATAGTAGTGCCTGCATTGAGCTAAAAATCTCTTCCTCTCCTGCGATGTCAGCTCAGGCCGTAGAATACCACAAACTAAGTAATTAACAATATCGGCATACCAGGGCTCGGCGCGCACAGAGCTGGGTCGAGCAGCGCTGAATTCGGCAAGGTCGGCAGAGGTGATCTCGGTGAAGCTGGCCAGAGCAGAGCCGACTTCGGCAGCTCTGAAGTCGGCAGAGCTGACTTTGCCAGAGCAGAGCTCAGCAGAGCTGGCGGGGCTGCTCTGGCTTGGCAGAGATGGCTGGGCAGAATGGACACGGAAAGGGCTGAGCTCGGTAGAACTAGACTTTGCAGTACTGCACTTGTCAAAGGTTAATGCATATGTATGCTCAAAAGGAAAAGATTCAGGGATGCAATTAAGACTCGACTCTATCAGATAGTTATCCAAGCGGGAAAGGTGGTCGACAACATGATTTTCGCTCCCTTTCCTATCCCTGATCTCTACATCAAACTCTTGCAATAGTAAGACCCAACGGATTAGACGAGCTTTAGCTTGAGGTTTGGTCATCAAATATCGAAGCGCAGCATGGTCACTATGGACAATGACCTTAGACCCAATGATGTATGCTCAAAATTTATCTAAGGCAAAGACCACAGCAAGCATCTCTTTTTCAGTAGTGGTGTAATTTACTTGTGCACTATTCAGAGTTCAACTAGCATAGTAAATCACACGTAACATCCTATCCACACGCTGACCTAGCACCGCTCCTACAGCAGAGTTAGACGCATCACACATGATCTCGAAGGGTAATGACCAATCAGGCGCAATCACAACCGGGGCAGAGCTTAACTTAAGTTTTAATGTTTCAAAGGCGTGCATGCAAGAGTCATCAAAATTAAAAGGAACGTCCTGAGCTAGCAGTTTGCTTAGAGGTTGGCTAATTTTAGAGAAATCTTTAATGAAACGCCGGTAAAAACCGGCGTAACCTAAGAAACTCCTAATTCCCTTGACATCAATAGGGGGCGGCAACTTTTGGATTACCTCCACCTTAGCTCTATCGACCTCTAGTCCATGCTTACACACCACATTACCCAAAACAATCCCGCGAGTAACCATGAAATGATTCTTTTCCCAACTCAAGGTTAGGCCACTTTCAATACACTTTGCAACACTACATCAATCTTAGTCAAACAATCATGAAAGGACTGCCCAAAAACCAAAAAATCATCCATAAAAACCTCCACGAATTTACCAATCATATCAGAGAATATGGACATCATGCATCGTTGAAACGTCCCGGGTGCATTGCACAATCCGAACGGCATCCTCTTCCATGCAAATGTCCCAAAAGGTGTGGTGAAGGCAGTTTTGACTTGATCTTCCGGCGCGATTGCGATTTGGTAGTATCCTGACAAGCCATCAAGAAAATAATAAAAATCATGCCCTGCTAAGCGATCTAACATTTGATCAACGAAAGGAAGAGGAAAATTATCCTTTTTGGTGACGGCATTGAGTTTCCTGTAGTCGACGCACATCCGCCATCCCGTGGTAGGACGTGTCGGCACCAACTCCATCTTCTCATTGCGCACAACCGTCATTCCCCCTTTCTTTGGCACGACATGCACCGGGCTCACCCACTCACTATCGGCGATAGAATAGATAATCCCTTCGGCAAGTAGCTTAAGGATTTCCTTGCGCACAACCTCCATCAGCATAAGGTTCAAGCGTCGCTGGGCATCTCGCTTGGGTGCAGCTCCTTCCTCTAGGTTGATCCTGTGCATGCATGTGGCTGGACTAATGCTACGTATGTCACCTAAGCTCCATCCCAGCACTGCCTTGTTTCTCTTCAACACCTCGAGCAGCGCCGCTTCTTGCTCTAAAGTCAGAGTAGCCGAGATGATCACTGGCTTCTCCTCGCCTTCTTCTAGAAAAACATACTTGAGATTGGCAGGGAGTTCCTTCAGTTTCAGCGCTGACCTCTTGGTTCCTATCTGTTCATCTAAGGGCAGCTCGGTATGGCTGTGCTGCACTGAACTCGGCAGGGTTGGCTGGGCTGGGCGGAAGGGCTCAGCTGGCTTCGACATCTTTGTTATCGGCAGAGCTGGCTGGGCAGCGCTGAACTCTTCAGCTTCCATAGCTAATTCCTCCATGTCGGCTGATCCAGCGCAAACTTCCACGCATTCCTGCTCCTGTAAAAATACCTTCTCAACCAAGCCATTAATAGCATCTATATATGAGCATTCATTCATAAAGTTGGTAGAAGGCATAGCCCGATTTTTGTGTACCGAGAAAGACACCGATTCCCCTAACACTGTCATTTTAATAGTTCCATTTTTGACATCAATCAATGTGTTAGTGGTCGCCATAAAGGGTCTTCCTAATAGCAGAGTGTGATCTCTACCATTCTCGTGCACATCCCCAATCTCAAGAACAACAAAATCGACAGGCACTATCAAACCCCCGACTCTAACTAGGATATCCTCTACTATGCCACGGGGATACCTGACGGACCTATCAGCAAGTTGGAGGCACATGCGAGTAGATTTTAAACTACCTAACTCTAATTGTTGAAAAATAGAGTAAGGCATCAAGTTAATCCCTGCCCCCAAATCTAACATTCCCGTGGCTTCCTTACCATTTCCCAAAGCAATGTTAATCACAAAACTACCTGGATCGCGCTGCTTTGGTGGCAAAGATTGCTGCATGATTGCGTTTGCAACTTCGGAGACCAGCACCTTCTCATTGTCACCGAACCTTCTTTTGTTGGATGCCAATTCCTTGAAGAATTTCACATATGCAGGCACATTTCGGATCACATCAAGAAGAGGCAAATTCACATTTACCTTGGCCAACATGTTATAGAATTCTTCGAACTGACGATCCTGCTTCTCGTTTCTCAATCTGTTCGGGAACGGAACCGGTGGTCGATAAGGTGTAGTAGCTTTGTGGAGCTTGACTTCCTTCTCCTTTTCTCTTTCTCTTCATCAGTCGGGCGGGTCAGAGCAGCACTCGGCTGCTCTGCTTTGGTAAAGGTAGAGCTCGGCTGCTCTGCTCTGGTAAAGGCAGAGCTCGGCTGCTCTGCTCTGGTCTGTGCAGGAACATCTACTTTGTTATCCACCATCTTACCACTGCAGAGAACATTTATAGCTAGAGCTCGATGCGGCTGAGCAGGTTAACCATGCAACTTCCCGGGCTGCTGTTGTTGTTGGATTTGATTCAAGGCACCGGAAAGTTGTCCAACCGTTGTTTCCAACCTTTTGATTGTAGAAGCTTAGGATTCTATACTTTGTTTGCTGATCTCCATAAAGGCTTGCAGCGTTTCTTCGAGCGTGGATTTCTGTGGTGGAATCGGCTGCGCACTATGTTGCGGAATGGATTGCTGCTGTTGGTATTGTGGTCTGTATGGTTGAGAAGACCCCTGCTGTAGTGGGAAATACTATTGCTGTTGTTGATAGCCCATTTGGGGTGGGCGACGGAATTGATTCCCCCCAAAATTTTGATTTCCCCATCCAACATTCGGCTGACCTCTCCATCCTCCAACGATATTCTGTGGACCTTGATTCATATTCTGGCCGTAAGGTCTGCTCTGCACTTGATTGTAACTTTGGAATCCTTGTGCCGCATAGACTTCAGCTTGTCCTTCTGGGGTAAATTCTCCCATTCGATGACACTCATTGGCTCCATGGCTGAAATCTCCACAAATACCAAAAGGCTCAACGTACTGCAGGGCTGGATTTGGTGTGGCTGACATCGGCGGCGTTGTCATCGGCAGCGCTGACTTCTGCACCGGAGCTGAATTCTCCATCTTATCCATCTTCAACTGTTGTACTTCTCGCATGATCGAAGCCAACTGCTGCTGACATCTCGAATTGATTTATCACCGCGCTGGCTTCAACTCTTCTTCCACGGATGGACTTCTGTTGGGAGCTCTCAGCCAAGGTCTTGAAAATCTCTTTCAGATCTGCAGCGGTCTTTCGAGCTATGTTACCTCCTGCCGTGCTATCCACCATAAATTGGGCAGTTTGCACTAACCCATCGTAGAAGAACTGCATCAACATAACATTAGTGAATTGATGTTGAGGGCATTGTCGGATGAGTTCTTCATATCTCTCCCAAGCTTCGTGCAAAGGCTCGTCCGCTCCTTGGGTGAACTCCATTATTTTCGTTCTCAGCTCCTGTGTCTTGTGACTTGGGTAGTATTTCAGCACGAATTTTTCACAAGCACCTCCCCACGTAGTGATAGAGTTGGGCGGCAGAGAAAGCATCCACGTCCTTGCCCGGTCTTTAAGTGCATAAGGGAAGCACTTGAGCTTGAGTTGGTCCTCCGTAAGGCTAAGTAGAGGAATCGTTTGCACTTGTGTGCAAAAGTCTCGGATGAATTACAGAGCATCCTCGCTTGGCATCCCGTGAAACACCGGCAGCAAATTCGAGTCGTTGGGTTTGAGATTGTAGTTTCTCACAGCAGTGGGAAGCACAATTGCCGACGTGTTGGTATCTCCAATTACCGGCCTGGTGAAGTCTCCCATGTATTCCGTGTTCTAGGCCATCTCCTTCTTTTCCTCGTTTAAATTCTGCTTTGTTTCGGCAAAGCTGGCCTCTTCCACCTTTGTCTCTATGGTGTGTTCTGCACAATCAGAGCTGACTTCCTCCTCGACTTCGGTCTGCTCTGGAACGCCAAGATCAGAGTCAGAACTAGAATTGGCAGGGCTTGCAGCGCTGTCCTCGGAGTCAGAGTCAGAGTATAAAGCGTATGCTCTGGTATGTGCCAGAGAATTCACCGTTCCTCTGGTATGTGTCCGAGTATTATCCAGCGGGGACGTTAGTTTAGTTTTCAGACTACGGAGTCCCTGCATACACAACACTTAACACACGGATAAGACGCACCGGGTGGAAGGATAAGAAAAGTAAAAATAAAAACGTAAAAGCAAGTAAAAACGACACAACTAAAACGCCTAAAACTTTCCCCGGCAACGGCGCCAAAATTTGACTCAACCTAAACACCTCTAAGTTGACTTGCAATAGAATAAGGACATCCTAGTGATGGTAAGTTGACCCAGTGTCATCTCTCAAGGAAAGTCTTTAAGGGCTTTTAGTAGTATCGTAGGAAAAACAGTAAAGAGAGCAGTAAAGAGATTGATTATTAAACTAAAACTTAGAATTCAAAACTTAATTAAAAACCGAACTTAAAATTAAACTAGGCGAATTAAACTATTAAATCATAGGCAAGATTTTAAAGAACTGAAATTAAACCTACTTATGAAATTAAATACTTGTAAATTTAAAGACTCCTAATCTAGACGTGAAACTAAAGTGCATAATTTAAATTGCTTGATTGAAAAGAAAGCATAAACATAAACGAAAAGCATAAACATGATTAAACGAAAATACATTGAATGGAAATACGAAATACCATAAACGTCTTGAACATGTAATTGTGTCACTCAATAACAATCCAAGAAATAACAAAAAACTTAACTAAATCGAAAAACTAACTAAGAACAATGAAAATTCGAGACTATGAAAAAGAACTATGAAAGCAATAAATCCTAAGCTTCGGATGCCAAGGGAAGATCTCAAAGGCGTCCAAAAATTAGGGCAAGGGATGATATCTTTACAATGAAAAGTATGGCCCTATTTATAGACTTCGAATCCCTATGGATCACCATGGAAGTTGCCATGCAAAGCTGGACTCTTAAAGGAAATAGAATCGTGAAAGATAAGACAACTTCGCGCGCTCTGGAAATAATCTCCACCCTGGCGGAAATCGCGGTTCTCACTAGCGGAACGGCTTCCGCTCTGGCTCTCGGTTTCCCTGACTGGCGATTCCGCTGGCGCTTATGATTCCTCTGACATTTTCGATTTCGCTGCACTGGGTATTGATTTCTCTGGCCTGGCTTATGACTTCTCTGACTAGTGATTTCGCTGCTCTGGTAAATGACTTCTCTGAATCTGGAGCATTTCTCTGGCTTCCCTTTTCGCTGCTCTGGCATGCGGAGCTTCACTTCTCTGACATGCCAGAGCATGCACAAAAACGTAATTCTTAGCCCAAATCCTCCAAAATTTGCACTTTTCATCTCGAAAATTTAAATCTCCTGCAAAGCATAAAATAGACCATAAAACGCACCAATTTACATAAGATTTAACTTAAAACATGCACATGCAAACCCCTAAAATTAGAACAATTAGGCATAAATCAGATGTCCTTACCTTTTCAAAGGCAATATATATATGACATCCATTTGCCAGACCTCGATGGTTTAAGTGAGCTGCTATGGGTAAAATGATCCGAATGTTCTGGGCATGGCACTGGCGAAAATATCATCATAACCTTTCGCCACCAGTCTAGCTTCGAAAGCTACAACCTTGCTCATTCGGGCTTGTCATTATCTTGTATACTCCCTTACAACCTAAGGCTTTACTGCCTCCTGGTAGCAAGATTTTCTAGTATACACCCATATTCTTAATGGATTGCTCCATTGAGGCGTGCCAGGAATCTACATTCTCGTCTTCCACTAATTCCAAGTAGATATTTGGGTCGATTCTCTTATATTCACTACCAGGGACTAAATCCAAAGATCTTCCCAAGAACATAAATCGATCGGGTTGTCCCACAACCCTCCCACTACAATGGATCTGTGGTGGCACATGTGTGTCAACAGTGCGTGCAGTGTCTTGTGGTACAAAACTCTTGCACACTTTGGCTTGGGTGATGGAATCGCCTATCTAATGTCTTCAATTTCTTGAAGCACGCTATCTGACTTGGATTAGTGATTATTCCCATAGTCCACTTCTAAGAATCGTGTGTCATTGCTAATAACCACCTTCTGATTCTTTAGGACTAATTGCAAAGATGCATAACTCATCATCGGATATATTTTACCAAGAGTAGTGACCTATTTCTTCTCTCCACTACACCATCTTATATAGGGATTACACGGTGACGGAGCTGTCGTTTGAGCTTCGTGCAAATAAATAATCCTGTGCCCACAACTAGACTAGCTTGTGGTAAGTCCAGAGTCGAATCCACAGGGAACTGAGCAGTAACTTCTCCTGCAAGGGTGTCACTAAAAAGGTTTTATTTTCTGTAGTGTTCTGACCAAAACGTGGTTATGGGCAGAACGGGTATCCAACCTAAACTGAAATAACAAAGGAAATAAATCAAATAACAAAACAATTCTGACTTGGGTTCGAATCACTAAACATGAATTAACACTCGATCATTGGTGCAAAGATTAATCACTATATTCACATACCAGTGGTTATAGGCATAAGAATTGTTGGGCCCCTATTGTCACTCGTCACGCACACAACAAACCCCCTGGCCAATCTATCCTTTCAGTTTATGAACCCTTAGAAGGGTCAGCTAATGGAAATCAACTACCCCGGACAACATCCACGCTCTCTGCGATGGCCTATCGCTAGTTGTGCTTTGCCCAGAATGCTTTAAGAATTAGATAGACCCACTTGACTCTTACGCCGATATTTCACAGCAGTCACGGCTCCAACACTAGTTGTACTATTTTGGAGGTCGATGGCAACTCGCCTTATGCCCAAATTATTACTTGTGGTCAGAACTTCCTAGTTAACTAGTGATCAATTAATTAACCAAGATGTTACAACCTTTTTGGAATCAAACCTAGTGTATCGGGAATATACTCATATAGTTGTTATGCTCAAATTAGACCTCTCGAGTTTATTCATTCATGCTTAGATCAGCTTTCCCAAATCAGAATATAAACTTAGCCAACAATAACGTAAATAACACAGGCAAAAGATGTACAGGAAAACATAACTGGAATTGAAATTACTTAAATGAAAATCGAAGTACCTACGGCTGAAAGTGCCGTGCAAAACATAAACAGAAAAGTACAAGGTTACGCCGACAGCCTGGGCTACCTTCAAATCTCAAACAATGCACAACAGAACGGAATTTCAGCACACTTGACCCTGGAGTACTCGGAGGATTCTTCTGCTCGGCTGATTTCGCTGCTCGGCTGATTTCTCTGGCGAAGCCGACTCCGCTGCTCTGGCATTTCGAATCCGCTGGCAGCTTGATTTCTCTGGCAAAGCCGACTCCGCTGCTCTGGCATTTCGAATCCGCTGGCAGCTTGATTTCTCTGGCCCTTTGAATCCGCTGGCGGCTTTGATTCCTCTGGCATTTTGAATCCTCTGGAACTCCGCTTCTCTGGCATTTTGGCCTCTTCCCAGGCGACCAAACGACACAAACACAAGGAAAAAGACTCGATCTGGACTTAAAACAAACACAAAAACAGAGCACAAACCTGGGCTCATCACATGCACACACTTTAAACACGATTGTCCTCAAGCGTGCATGCATGATTTTGCCCAAGTACAGACACGGACGAAACAGACACGTAAAACGAAAACACACAGCATGCTATACCTCTCAGTCCAACAGTAAAATGAAGATCAAAAGAAACAACAAGTAGCTTGTTCAAACAATCAAAATTTCCATCAGTTGAGTCAAGATCGGGTTCTGGGTATAAGGATGTTCCTCCCCTTTCACTCTTTCTCTCAGATGTTTAGGCTCGTGTTTACACTCCGGACATCTTGATTGGGTTCTGACCATAAGCTTGCCTATCTTCTAATGTCTTCCCCTTTAGTCAAAGTCCTAGGCGCATCTCATTAGGTCTTTCATGGGTTGTAATGTGGCTCAAGGCATAAGGTGAGAATTTTTGGTACGAGGCTAAGGTAATTCTGAACTTCATTCTGGGCAACTGACTTCCCAGATTCTTTTGATCCTTGCCTATTCTTGCGGGCTTAAGCACATTTTTCCCTTTATTCTTCCTCTCTTTTTTTTTCATTTTCTCCTTTTTTTTTATTATTTCTTTTTCTTTTTCTGGACTTTGTCTGTTTTGGGATTTAGATGTCCCATTTTGCAATTTCTTTGCACTAGTCCTGCCCATCGGATCCACTACACTATCTCCCTTTCTTTTGCCCTTAAGTTCAGTTTTGACCGGGACGACTCAAATCTAGGCAAATTTATAAGTGGATTCAAAAGAATTATTAAGCTCAAAAGGGGTTGCAAGTGATAGATGTAGGGTTGGTCAGTTTGGCTCAGTGGGCTGAAGAAAGAATTTGCCTAAATCATTTAACACACCTAGACTATGTACACAGGGTTCGACCAAGAATCAAGGCAAGTTCTAGCATCACCCTAAATCAAGATGTCAAAATTCACACAATGAAAGAAAGAATTGTTTTGGGCATAAGGCAATTTTAAAAGCTCAAATCCTCACAAGGTATGCCCAATTCCCTATCCATCGTTCTCAACTACGTACGGCACAAAGTTTGCATAATCTCACTCACAAAATTGCACTTTCAAATCATCACAACTGAGTAACATCGATTGTACAGCATGCTTGACATAAAAATTGTTAAAAACATAAAACGATACCGGGTCTTCCCTCCCACTCACTGACTTTGCCTTAAGGCAAAGGGTGCGAGAACAAGGATGACCCGGTAAAGCAACAACAGACGCCCTAGCCCCACACACACACACACTTTGCTTTGGGCAAAGTGGGTGTGTAGAGGGGGTCAAGGAAAACGCAAACAAAACAAACAGAACAAAAACACAAAGACGCGACAAAACAAACTAAAAACTAACATCCTAGGGAGGGTGAAATTCAAGGGGTAGGTGCAGGTGGGTACCTGAACCCTTGATGCTTGAAGAAGGCCAGAAGGGCCTTCTAGGTCGCTGCCAGTGCTTTCTGGGTCTCCACAATCAGGGACTTGATTCTGTCCAGCTGACTCTCCTCTTCCTCCTCTGACTCTGACTCCTCCACCTTTTCCTTTCCTTTCCCAACAGCGGGGCTTTGGCCTTCGGCCGCTGAAAATTCCCTCTCGTCTGGATTGATAAATTTGGGCACACCCCGATCCATTCTGACATCCTTCATTCGGATCAGGGCTTCGATGTTCAGCTTCTCCGCCTCAATCTTGGTGTTCCCCTCCTCGATCTAAATCTCATTCGCCTTGGCAAAAGCGGTGGTGAACTGAATGCAGGAAAGCCTCTGATTAGGCTTGCTGATGATGGAATCGATGTGCTCAATCAGAAAGGCTCCAAAGTTGAGCCTCAGCCCGCTGTGCATTGCCCAAAGGATGTAGAGATCCTTTTTGGACATAGCATTTCCGCTGTCAATTTTGCCGAAGAAGGAGTACGAGAAAATGCGATGGCAAACCCTCAGGGCTGAGTCGCAAATCCTATGCCCTTTTACCTTCTGGGTTCTGAACTGGCCTCCATCGCCGATCTCTGCCCACATCACATCCCACTCTTGTGTAGTGAAGGTGGGGATTCCTCTCTTCGCTTCCTTGTAGTCCTTCTTCTGCAGGTCCTTCAGTTCCGCCATTCCCAAGTTGAGGTTGAGTTCATTTACGGACATATCTCTGACTTCTCCCTTCATGGAAAAGCTCATGCCCAAAGGTCCGCAGGCTTGGTTGATGTCCACCTGTACCGATTCAAACACCTCCCTGACCACCTCCTCGTATGCGTGCCCTGGCCACTCCAGAAACGCCTTCCAGCCAATGTTCTTCAAGTACTCTTTCACCTTGTCTACTATGCCCAAGGGTTCCAATGCGTCCATGTCTGGGATCTTGGGCACAGCGATCCCTCTCTTCACTGTCTTCTTCTTGCTCCTCGATGTTGATGCCGGTTCTCCCTTTATCATTCGGATCGGGGTCGGGTTGATCACTTTCTTCCACTTCTTCGCCGGATTTTCCTCTTGCTCTTCGCCGGACTCCCATTCCTCGCTCTGCATCTCCGAACCAGAGGGTTCGTTTCTTTCGTTGGATGATCCTTCGGCCGGCGTGGCCGATTTCTCGGCCGCCGGTTTCTTCCTCTTTGGAGCAGTGGGGGTGCGCTTCTTTTTGGATGGCTCTTCCTCGCCTTCCTTCGCCTTTTCCGGTGTCGCCTTGTCTTCTCCTTCAGCTGCATGCTGGTCTCTGGCGCCAAGAGTAGGGACGTCTATATCCGCCGTTAGTTGCTCAATGGCATGTTCATCCACCGGCGAGGGGCTCTCGGTGTGCGGTAAGGTTTTGGATGAGGGGGTAGGTGTAGTGTCCATCGGAAGTGGTTTTTGGCGTGGGTTCTTTTTCGAAGCTTTTGGTTTTGACGGTGGGGGGCTTTCTCCGGTGAGATCGATTTCGGTTCCTTGGGGTATTCCTCGGAGTTTGTTTTTGGGTCTGGTGGATACCATGGCGGCTGGGTGGTGGTTTTGTATTCGAAAGGCCGAGAAAGGAGGTGGTGATTATGGGAAGTTGGATAGTTAGGGTGTGACGTCGTGGGTAGAGGTTTTTAGGGTTTTGGGGGTGTAGGGGCTGACAACTGTCACTTGATGTGACGTGCGTCAGGCGGCTTGAGTCGCGTTTTGCCCGAGAGCCTCCTTCTGCCTTGGAACCAATGCTTCTTCAATCGACTGCTCTTTGCCCATAACTGCTCCCCCTATCTCTGCAAAACACATTCAAACTTCCGCGAATGCGGGAAACTCAAATTCGCCCACAGCTGTGGGCATAACCGGGTTCCTAGGAAAATAAAAATGAAAACGAAACAAAACTAAAAGAAAATAAACTAAACGAAAATACCAGGTTACCTCCAGGCCAGTGCCCTATTTATCGTCCTGGGCATGACGTGATACCTTCCAATTAATCCGAGGTGCTTGTGGCTGGGTCAAGATCCAGTTCCTCCCCAGCGTCGGGCTTATGCCCATAATAGGCTTTCAGCCTTTGTCCATTCACCTTGAACACTTTCCCAGATTTTGGATTTCCGATCTCAACAGTTCCATTTGGGAATTGGGTCTTCACCACAAATGGGCCGGTCCACTTGGTACTCAGCTTTCCTTGTGCAAATTTGAACCGTGTCTGGTACAGGAGAACCTCTTGCCCAAAGCTGAATTGCTTGTTTGTGATCAAAGCATCGTGGCTCTTTTTCATTCTTTCCTTGTAGAGAAGAGCATTGTCGTACGCCTCTCTCCTGATTTCTTCGAGCTCTTGGATCTCTAGCTTCCTTGCTTTTCCTGCCTTGTCCCAATCATAGTTCACTTTATTCACTGCCCAGAAAGCCTTGTGCTCTAATTCCACCGGTAAATGACACCTCTTGCCATACACCATTCGATATGGTGACATCCCGAATGGAGTTTTGTATGCAGTTCGATATGCCCATAAGGCATCTTCCAGCTTAAGACTCCAGTCCTTCCCTGTGGGGCCAACGGTCTTTCGCAAAATCGTTTTGATTATGCGATTTGAGAGTTTGGCCTGTCCATTGGCTTGTGGGTGGTAGGCTGTCGAGACTCGATGTTGGACTCCATACTTTTTGCACAAGTTTTCGACCGACAAATTGCAAAAATGGGATCCTTGGTCGCTGATGATTGCTTTGGGCACACCAAACCTGCAAAAAATATTAGTCTTCAAGAAATTCACCACTACCTTTGAGTCATTCGTCGGGGATGCTTTTGCCTCCACCCACTTGGAGACATAATCCACCAAAAGTAGGATGTACAAGTTCCCTCTTGAGCTTGGAAGGGGTCCCATGAAGTCCATTCCCCAAATGTCAAAAATCTCTACGGGCATAATGGGCAACATGGGCATTTCATTCCTCCTGGTTATGTTTCCTTCTCGCTGGCATTGTGGGCAATTCTTGCAGATGGTGTAGCTGTCCTTAAAGATTGTTGTCCAATAAAAACCACACTCCAGAACCTTGGCTGCAGTCCTCTTATGCCCAAAGTGTCCCCCACACTCCTTTGAATGACAAAATTCTAGGATGCTTCTTTGCTCATCTTGTGGGATACATCTCCGAAGCACTTGGTCCCCGCATTGCTTCCACATATACGGTTCGTCCCAAATATATTCTCTGCTATCTTTGGCCAATTTCTTCTTCTGGGCATAAGTGTATCCAGGGGGTACATATCCAGAACATAGGTAATTGCTCAAATCTGCGTACCATGGATCTTCCCTCCTTCCTTGGGCATAGAACAGTTGTTCATCTGGGAACATCTCCTTGATTGGTTCCCCTTCTTCCTTCCTCACGATCCTGCTTAGATGATCGGCCACTTGGTTTTGTGCTCCAGCCTTGTCCTTTATTTCCACGTCGAATTCTTGTAGAAGTAGAACCCATCGGATCAGCCTGGGCTTAGACTCCTTTTTGGCCAGTAGGTACTTCAGGGCCGCATGATCGGTGTAAACTGTGGTCTTTCCTCCAAGCAGGTAAGACCTGAATTTTTCAAAGGCGAACACCACTGCCAACATCTCCTTCTCAGTCGTTGAATAATTGACTTGGGCTCCGTTCAGTGTCTTCGAGGCATAATAGATGACGTGACTCTCCTTCCCCCGCTTTTGCCCAAGAACTGCCCCTATGGCATATCCACTGGCGTCGCACATCACCTCAAAGGGCATACCCCAGTCAGGGGGTTGTATTATGGGTGCGGAGATCAGATTGTTCTTCAAGATCTGGAAAGCCTCCTTGCATTCCTCATCAAAATTCCACTCCACTTCGTTTTGTAGCAACCTTGTCATAGGTTGGGCAATCTTTGCAAAGTCCTTCACAAACCTCCTGTAGAATCCAGCATGCCCAAGGAATCCTCGTAACTGCTTGATGTTCGTTGGGTATAGTAGCTTGGCAATGATTTCAATTTTAGCTTTGTCCACCTCTATTCCTCTGCCTGATATCACATGTCCGAGCACAATCCCTTCTTTGACCATAAAGTGGCATTTCTCATAGTTCAACACCAAACTCTTGTCCACGCACATTTTTAGCACCTTCTCCAGATTGGCTAGGCATGAGTCGAAGGTTTGCCCATACACCGTGAAATCATCCATGAAGACTTCGATGCAATTCTCAAGGAGATCCGAGAATATGCTCATCATGCATCTCTGGAATGTGCCCGGGGCGTTGCATAGCCCAAATGGCATCCTCCGGTTGGCAAACGTCCCTAAAGGGCAAGTGAATGTCGTTTTGCCCTGGTCCTCCTCCGCGACCCAAATCTGCATACAGCCCGAGTATCCATCCAGAAAGCAAAAATATTGATTCCCCGCGAGTCTTTCCAGCATCTCATTGATGAAAGGCAAAGGGAAGTGATCCTTCCGTGTCTTCTGGTTGAGCTTGCGGTAATTAATACACACCCTCCAGCCAGTTTGCCACCTTGTGGCAATCAATTCTCGGAATTTATTTTCCACCTCATGTATGCCCGACTTCTTGGGCACAACGTGTACTGGGCTTACCCACCTACTATCGGATACTGGGTATATTATGCCCAAATCCAACAGTTTGAGTATCTCTTTCATCACGACTTCCTTCATGGCTGGATTGAGCTTTCTCTAGGGATCCCGGACTGGGACTGCATCTTCCTCTAGTAATATGCGGTGCATGCATACAGTAGGGCTTATGCCCTTAATGTCGGCTAGGGTCCATCCAATTGCTTCCTTGTACTTCCCCAAAGTCATCTTGACTTTGTTCTCGTCTTCGAGTGTCAGCTCTGAATTGATGATTACGGGCAAAGTGTCGTCCTCGCCCAAGAAGATATACTTGAGGTGTTTGGGCAAAGACTTCAGCTCGAGCTTGGGTGCCTTTTGGATTGATGGAACAAGTCGGTCTTCTTCCTTCAGGGTGGGGATTTTCAGTGCCTCCGTGTGGTTGACCTCTTCGCTCCACGCATTGAGTATCTTCACCGCCTCTTGCAAATGCTCCTCTTGCAAGTCCTTCTCGGTTATGCCATTCTGGATTATAGTGTCATATGGCTCCTTGAATGCTGTTCTGGGCAAAACCTCCTCAACAACCTTCTTGATCATGTCGACACTTTCACCATCTCTATATCGGCTGGATGTTTCATGGCATTGTATATGTCGAAGGTCACCGTTTCCCCTTCAAACTGACATGTTAGCTTGCCCGTATCACAATCAATGCGAGTCCTGCCAGTCTTTAGAAATGGTCTGCCCAAAAGCATGAACGGATCTCGTGCTTTTGACTTTCCTATGTCGAGAATGTAAAAGTCCGCAGGAAAGATGAGTTCCTCCACTTTGACCAAAACGTCTTCCAATATCCCCTCTGGGTAGACATTTGATCGATCTGCCAGTTGGATCACCACTCGGGTAGGCTTCAGTGGTCCTATCTCCAGGTCCTGGTACATGGATAAGGGCATAACATTGATGGATGCCCCTAAGTCGAGCATTGCCTTTTCCACCTTCATGGTTCCTATTACACATGGAATGTAGAACATGTCAGGATCTCCACATTTTATGGGCATATCTCGTTGTATGACTGCGGGCACGGATTCGCCCACTTGAAATTTCGCATCATCCGTGTATTTGACCTTCCGAGTGCAGAGTTCTTTGAGAAATTTTGCACATCTGGGCATAGAGCGTAGCGCGACCAGAAGGGGTATATTGACCTCTACCTTCTTGAAGATTTTTACCAGTTTGGTTAATTCTTCCTTCTCTTGTTCCTTGACCATTCTGTCTGGGAAGGGGAGTCTGGGCTCAGTCTGGCTTGATTTCTCTTTACCCTTCCCTGTCGCCTTTCGCTTTGCCTCTCTCTAGTCTCTTGGGCAAATTCTTCCTCATCTATTGATCCCATTCCGACTTGCTCGTTGATCTCTAGCTTTTCTTTGTTTTTTTCCTTATCAACCTCGGGCAACTCCTTTCCTCCTCTGAGTGTCATGGCATTCACCTTCTTTACCTCCACTTGGGATGGGAGTGTCCCTTATTTACTTTCAAGTCTGGCGACTGCTTGGGCAAGATGTGATAGTTGGGAGTTCACATTCTGCATTCCTCCTCTCGTCTCCATTATGAACTTTTCGGTCTCTTGCTGGAACTTCAGTTGTTGTTGGGCCATTTGATGCACGAGCTCTGATAGGGAGGATCCTCTTCCCTGTTGAGGTTGTTGCGAGTATTGTGGTGGGTTACTCGTCTATCCTTGGTTTGGCCCCAAAAAATTGTTGTTGCCGTACCTAAGGTCTCATGTTGCCTTCATCCTTGATTGTTGTACTGCTGCCTGTAGGGCTCAAAAGGTTTCTGGTTTTGCCCTCCGTTGTTTCCTCCTGGCTGTTGCCCAATAGCATTAAGCTCTTCATCTTCGAAAAGTTGTGGACATTCATCGGTTGCATGTGAAATTGCCATGCAAAGCTGGCATGCCTTCACAGGCTTCCGAATGTTGGGAATCCCTTGATTGGGTGTTCCTTGGTTCATCATAAATTTCTCGAACATGTTGCAAAGCTTGTCCAACTTTTCGTCTTGGGCAGAAGGAGCCGGCACCGGAGTAGTTCTGACTATAGTCCCTTCCTCATCTCTCGATTCCTCTGCCATGTCGGCTATGAGCTTGAAAGCTTCCGCTGCAGATTTGTTTAAGATCAATCCTCCACACGCAGCGTGTAACCATTGTCTATCTTGTCTTCGGAGTCCTCCCACGAAATACCGAATAAGATCATGATCCGGTATTTGGTGTTGTGGGCATTTGGCCAACATCTGTTTGAACCTTCCCCAGTATTCATAGAGGATTTCTCCCGTCCCCATTTTGATGTTACTTATTCGAGTCCTCAAATTCTGGATTCGGGCGGCTAGGAAGTATCGCTCTAAAAACTTGCTCTGCAGCTCTTGCCAGGTTCGATTGCTTCCTTCGGGTAAATCGTACAACCACTCCCTCGCTCATTCTAATAGAGAGAACGGAAAAGTGAGGAGTCGGATGTACTTGCCAAGGGCTGGACTTGCGATGCGCACTGTTCCACACGCCATCTCAAAGTCTTGTAAATGCCTTTGAGGGTCTTCCCCGGGCATATCACTGTACTTGGGCAAAATTTGGATTAGTGTATGCTTCAACTCCCAATTTCCAGTGATCTCGGGTAACACTATTGCTGACGGTCTGAGATTCAGGTTGCTTGGGAACATCATGTCACGAAGGGTCCTGTTGTTGTTGTTGTCATTCTGTCCTTCCGGATTTTCTGCCATCTCTCTCTCTGCTTCTAACTGTCTCTCTCTTGCCTGTGCCTCTTGTTCTGCCTTGCGTCTGTTAGCGTTGTTCAGTCGGACAAGTTGCTCAATCTCCTCGTTGAACAAAAGGTCTTCGATCCGTGCACTCCTGGTACGACGCATACACAAACGTGAAGGCAAAACTCACACAAAAATTACAAAAGAAATTACTAGCGCTCTCAGTTCCCCGGCAACGGCGCCAATTTGACGGAGCTATCGTTTGAGCTTCATGCAAATAAATAATCTTGTGCCCACAACTAGACTAGCTAGTGGTAAGTCCAGAGTCGAATCCACAGGGAACTGAGCAGTAACTTCTCCTGCAAGGTTGTCACTAAAACGGTTTTGTTTTCTATATTGTTCTGACCAAAATGTGGTTATAGGCAGAACGGGTATCCAACCTAAACAGAAATAACAAAGGAAATAAATCAAATAACAAAACAATTCTGACTTGGGTTCAAATCACTAAACATGAATTAACACTCGATCATTGGTGCAAAGATTAATCACTATATTCGCATACCAGTGGTTATAGGCATAAGAATTGTTGTGCCCCTATTGTCACTCATCACACACACAACAAACCCCCTGCCCAATCTATCCTTTCAGTTTATGATCCCTTAGAAGGGTCAGCTATCAACTACCCCGGACAACATCCACGCTCTCTGCGATGGCCTATCGCTAGTTGTGCTTTGCCCAGAATGCTTTAAGAATTAGATAGACCCACTTGACTCTTACGTCGATATTTCACAGCAGTCACGGCTCCAACACCAGTTGTACTATTTTGGAGGTCGATGGCAACTCGCCTTATGCCCAAATTATTACTTGTGGTTAGAACTTCCTAGTTAACTAGTGATCAATTAATTAACCAAGTTGTTACAACCTTTTTGGAATCAAACCTAGTGTATCGGGAATATACTCATATAGTTGTTATGCTCAAATTAGACCTCTCGAGTTTATTCATTCATGCTTAGATCATCTTTCCCAAATCAGAATATAAACTTAGCCAACCATAACGTAAATAACACACGCAAAAGATGTAAAGGAAAACATAACTGGAATTGAAATTACTTAAATGAAAATTGAAGTACCTACAGCCGAAAGTGCCGTGCAAAACATAAACAGAAAAGTACGAGGTTACGCCCACAGCCTGGGCTAGCTTCAAATCTCAAACAATGCACAACAGAACGGAATTTCAGCACACTTGGCTTGTGAAGCTCGTCGGGTATTTATAGGAGTCATTAGGGTACGAAGGCCCAGCCCATTAGATGTGGCCGGATCCATGCAAGCATGGAGATGCTTATCCCTTTTCAGACCTAATCTTCATGAAGATATGTTTCCTTTTGGATAAGGCGTTGGTTTGGCCTTATCGATCTCTTTTGGATAGCTGCCGCCTTCCGCCTTTCTCGGACTCCTACTTGCAATCCTTCTTCGCCCGTCTGTTGTGCCTCCGTCTTCTCTTGCCTTCCTTCCTTCTCTTGCCTGCCAGCTCTCGTGCGGTACTTATGGGCATAAGGGATGGTTTTGCCTCCAAATCCCCTTTACTTCTGGCGCATACCTCTTTCACGAGAAGTGATAGCACTATTGACCCCTAGAGTACTCGGAGGATTCTTCTGCTTGGCTGATTCCGCTGCTCGACTGATTTCTCTGGCGAAGCCGACTCCGCTGCTCTGGCATTTCGAATCCGCTGGCAGCTTGATTTCTCTGGCAAAGCCGACTCCGCTGCTCTGGCATTTCGAATCCGCTAGCAGCTTGATTTCTCTAGCCCTTTGAATCCGCTGGCGGCTTTGATTCCTCTGGCATTTTGAATCCTCTGGCATTCCGCTTCTCTGGCATTTTGGCCTCTTCCCCATAAGCTAGTCCTGCCATTAAATTACGCCCTCCCAGGCGACCAAACGACACAAACACAAGGAAAAAGACTCGATCTAGACTTAAAACAAACACAAAAACAGAGCACAAACCTGGGCTCATCACACGTTGTAGTAAACTGGGTTGGAATCCCAAACACTGACAATGAATCAGAAAAGATCATTCCTAACACATTATTGGCCCTTTATCCCCTTTGCCATGAATGACCCGGTCTCCATCTTTTCTCTATACAGGATTCGCAGGTTCGAAATAGTACAACCTGGATTGAATCCAATGTACTTATTTAGACACGAGCCTTTGGATCCTGTTAAGATAGATGTGACCTATTTCTAGGGTATCAATATATGTGTAAGATCCTCATGAGAGATTAGCATTAACTTTTCTCTTTCTTTTGTTCGATGATGTAAATGCAATATAAATGTATTTTGTAGAGAAGTTATAGTATGAAGAGAGATGTTCAAAATACCAGAATAGACAACTTTGTCATTTCTTATGATAGAAACACCACTATAAAAAATGACATAAGATCCATCTATTCAAAATTTTGGAACATGATAAGGAACTCTAAAAAAAAACTAAACTATGTCTTTAGCTCATCACTACTCAGCTTCCTTGTCAGCTTATAAAAAGCCATGCAAGGTGTAATAATCATTATCAGTTTCTCTCGTTATCCACTACTCACAACTGAGTAGAAAACGAGTTGACATGTCTCAGTTACTATAGCAAGTGAAGTACCTTAATCCTTTGCCTTGAGTATTGAAAGAAGAAATCTCCAATACTCAACTTATCACACCACTACTCCCACTATTTCCCTTGTCTTTCTTGCCCCTTGGACCCTTCTTCTTCCTGTCTTTTGACGGAGAAGATGGCCATCCGTTGGCAATAACAAGTGTTTGCACATCTTTTTCCCACAACTTCCTTAGCTGTAACTAGAGCATTCAACAACTCAAAAAGAGTATTATCTTTCTTGCTCATAACAACGTTGAGGCGAAAGTTCTTAATTAAAAGACTTGGGAAAAGAGTTCAGGATAATATCGACTTTTGCCTCACCGTCGATACTCCCACTGAGCAAGTCAAGTCCGTCAAAATTTGCATAAGTAAGCCACGCTGTGTGGACGTTTACTGCATAACTCCCACTACTTTAATGGATTTAAATATTTTTATAGAAACCTCATCTGACAAACTTATGAAAGAACAAACATGAAGTAAGCCACGCTGTGTGGACGTTTACTCACATCGCCAATCACTTTGTCTAGAGACCGCTTGTGGAAATCTAAATAATTTTTAATCATCTATAAAATTATTAATACAGCTTAGTCTTTTTCTTTCAAAAGGTTTGATCATGCTCAACACATAATCCTAAACATGCTCATCTAGAACGCAACATGTAAAACATGCTTGGAGAATTCTAAAACATGCTTAAGAAAACGATAAACCTAGCATGCTTGTCTAAGCGCAGTCAATAAACACATATTAACAAGCAAAGACAAAGACAGCAGGCAAAGAGCATAAAATGATTAACACCACGACATGCAAAGAACAGAATTAAAACAATAAAGTTCTTCGTGACCCATTCGTGGAACCCCAAATTTCTAATCTATTACAAAGAACAGAAAAGAAAAAGAAATAAAACTCAAAAACGTAAACTCGGCCCGAGACGCTTCAAACAGGCCCGTCTTTGAAAACTTGGGTTTGGGCCCCCTAGGGTTTTGAAAAATGCGCCACCTAGGGTTTGGAAACCCTAGGCAGCGCTGCCAGCATCCCTCGACAGCAGCTCTCGGCGCGCATCCCCGGCGCGAGCCGCAATCTCCCGGCGTGGCAGCCCCAACACGAGCAGCAACCCGAGGCGGCAGTCCCTTGCGCGAGCAGCAGCTGCACAGCTCGGCAGCCTCGGCAGAACCGGCGCAGAGAGTAGCAGCGGCACAACAGCAGCATGACTTGGCAGCCTCGGCGCCAGGTCACGGTAGACTCGGCAGACCCGGCGCAGACAGCAGCCTCGGCAGCAACGGCCGCGCGACGCCTGTCGGGCGCGCTGTGCACAAAGCGCTCACGCACAGCCCTCAGCGCGCACAGCCCCTGCCCGCCGCCTGTCCTTCCTCGCCCTGCCTTGCCAGACCAGCCTCGGCAGCCCTCCAACCCTTCCTCCGTTAATCCGGTCTGATCGTCGTCGTCTTCGTCTCATTTTCCACAATTACAGATTACAACGGAAAAACAAATACAATTTGAAAAACCTAATCTAACCACGGATTTATCTCGTGGTGGAAAAACGATTACAACGTCAAAACGACGTATTCCACGAATCAACAGACCACGAAGAACAACAGCAGTAAAAACAACGCACATTATTAATCGTACATAAATTAATAATAGAGCCAATAAATTAATCCTGGGCTCTGATACCAATTGAAGGAATATTAAATTGAATTAACGTTCCGTTTGCCCGATGATCGTTTCTTGGATTATTATTAATTTATCATAGAACGATTAATCCCTAACATGCTCCTATGAATTTAAGTGCTGCACGTTGGCGTTTAGAAATACCTGAAGAATTCAGAAGAATTCGTCAAACTCGCAGCGGAACAGACCAGTCAGCTTCAAGCCTTCGTTTGAAGCCTCAAACGTCCTCAAATCGTATTCTTCCCAGAGATATGACTTCTTCGTCTTCGAGAGACCTTTCCGTGGCTGACTATTTCGCCTGAATCGGAGGTTTGTGGAGGAAGTTATGGCCGTTCTCCTGAAACTGCCAGAACTTGATTTCCTGCGAAAAATCTGACTCCAGCTCTGATCTTCTGAACTGTATCCCGCTCAGCTTTCACCGTTGGATGGACAACGTTCTATGAAAGTCCCAAGAGAGAAATAAAGCTCCACACATTTCCCTGCGCCCCACAGCTCTCCAAAACCCTAATGTTTTATTAGTGTGTATTTCCTGAGAGCTGACAGCTGTATTTATAATAAAATAAATACGTAGGAGGCACAGATTAGGTGTAGGAGGCGTGTTCTGTCTCTTCTTGGGCTAGGAGACTTTGGGCCAGTCCAGGGACCAAATACAAGGAATAAAGATGGGCCTCGAATAAATTAATTATCTATGGTCAGCCCAGACCATAATTAATTTATAAATATCAGTTCATTCCACTAGAGAACCAATATTGACTTACCCCTTTATTGCCGGTGATGAGTTGGGGCTTGTATTTAGACTTATTAAATCCTCGTATTTAAAATATCCGACATCCATTAATTAATAAGAGCTCTGACAGCCTTAATTAATTAATCTCTTTGTAATCCTTAAGCAGTACCACTCAAACCTTATTATTGCGCCTGAATTTAATCAACCTGCAGGGTTTAGCGCAATAAACATTATTGAGCTCCTTAAGGGGATGTCATTATCCTATATGGATACGAGTACTAATACAGATAATCAAATATCATATATTAACCGCTATCACCCAAGATACAGAGTACTCAAGTTACTATATAACTCTTGCTCAAAGTAAATCAAAGTGATAAACGAATCAACATATATATCTAAAATCTTATTAGCATTAAGATCATATAAGTCACCGAGATCTTGATTCTTCACTTAAGTCAGATAGAAGAATATATCTCACTGTGGTCCTATCAATACGTTATGACGTACCAGTATAGACAAGTAGTCAAGACAAACTACTTCCATCTATACCGCAGCCTAAACCGATGACTCGTCCTAAAGTCATCTCGGTTGTGATCATATTATATCTCTTAAGGTTAATCCAATTATATGGTCTTCTGTGATCTACAACACACCATATAATCTACTTGTATAGAGATAGAGAACATACATATGCAATCATGAACACAAACAGATAGGAGATTAAAACAGTGAACATAGGAATCATTGTATACAAGCATGAAAGGTTCTTGCTTTCAGTATACAAATCCAACAAGGTCGTAGTCCACAGAGACTAATTATTATCAATGGCTATCCTAAATTATTCTACTCTATCTGGACAAACGAAAATGATAGTTTTTGTAGTAAAGAACAAAATAAATAAACAACAGGAAAGAGAATAAAGCAAGCTGTGAAACAGAGAAACAGATAAGAGAAGATTTCTCAAGGCAAAGGTTTCAACAGATTCTCCTAACTAACATGTTCAATTCAATTAATAAGACGATTCCTAAGGCAATCTCTAAGCTAGTTCATACCCACTCCCGTGGCATACAAACCATTGATTACATGCAAGGCTACCATCCCTGGATCACACTTCTAACATGTAACTCCTAAAAGTTCCTAGGATTAATGCCCTCACAATTATCAATTCCCTTTAGAATTAAAATAAAGGTGTTCTATGTTCTTAGTTTAGGTAATAATCATCATCTCCCGATCTCAAATTAAAACCTATGATTATGCTAAATTGGTGGCCAATCAATAAAGCAAACAATAATAACAAGAACATAAAAAGGAATAACAATCCCATTAATTGAATCAAACAGTCAGAAATTCAAACCATGTCTACTCCCTAAACCCTGGGAAAAAGGGATTCTAGCCACAAATAGACATATGAACTAGAATACAATTATCAATAAAACAAATAAACATCCACAAGAAAAACCGTAGTAGAATTGAGAATATTCAGTTCTTGCTGTTGCTCTGTTCTCCGTCTCTCTCAGCTCTCAGGAAAAGTAAAATATGATATAAGATGATAAAAGGTGCAGAGAATAAGTTCTTGGGGAGTATTTATATGCCCTAGGTCTTGTAGCTCTCAAAAATACCCAAAATAGCTAAAAAAACGAATTTTGGGCGGAAATATGGCGACTCGCGCGGCCGCATGGCTGGCCCGCGTGACGATACAGAACTCGTGACAGCTTTGCGCAGGGATTTTGTTTTGGCTCGTTCTCTCTTGTCCGAACTCCGATTTATGATCCGTTTGGGCTCACGAACTCCCCTCGAGACGAACTACAACTTGTATTTCAGCCAATGCTTCCAAATTCGGCTTCATTATGTCTGAAAATTCGTTCAAACCACAAGCTAGTGACAAGTTCTTGATCATAAAACAATATAAGCTCAAATAATTAATCAAACACATAAAATCCTCATAACTAAACATCAAATATGATACACCAAGAGGTAAAAATGCATGTTAATCAACCCCCCAAACTTGAACTATTGTCCGTCCTCGGACAAGACAAAGATGAACCAAGAATGAATCAACAAGAGCGCAGAGAAAAGTGGATGACATTGTGGTTTCAGATTTGTCAACAAAAAACCAACATGCATTTGTATCTTCTATTATCAAGATATCACAATCATGACAAACTTCAAATTGTGGTCTCAATGACTTGCAATCCTCACCAAAAAGATAAAGAATTTAAGATCTCTCAACTCTCAAGTGTGTCAATCAACATGGACGTGTATACGCTCAGTTCAAGCAAAACAAGTACTCAACCATAAGCTTGTCAATCGTCTCACCTCTCCACCACTCAATGTGTGCTCCTATAACCAAGATCAAAAAGGTCTTTATTGAGGGTTGTAATGTAGGCTCTTTGGTAGGGTAGGATATATTTGGCTAAGTGACTAATAAATACTCTCAATGTAGCACAATCACCAACCTTATAGCATTCTTACTCAACACAATCCTCCACCTCCCATAAAACCAAATTTTTCAATACGAGAACCATCACAACTCAACAATTATTTCTCATAACATTATGTCTCTCTAATGCATCCTATGTACCCATTTTTTCCAATTCTTTTCTCTTTTTTTTTTCTTTTCTCCACCATTCCTTTTTTTTTTCAACAACTTGTAGGGTACTAGGATTTTCAATTTAAAATCACAAAACATACTCATGATCATTCATCTTCACAACCCAATTATCTCCTATCAAAAAGTCTCCAAGCTCCGACCCATAGCTAAATCAAAGAATATGGAAAAATAAGGCTCAAAGGGGGTGAACTAGGATCATATAAAGATATAGGACAAAGATAGGATATATAGGCTAGCAAAGACGGCCTTCTATCATCTCGAAGTTATTAAGCACACTATGTGACCTCGAGGGAGAAACCAAGACAAGTTCTAGTGAGAAACATGCATGCTCGAACAATCACTCAAGAATAAGAAATAAGATTGTAAAATGGTGACAATCAAGGCTCAAATCTCACAGCTTATTTCATTGATTGCAACATCAAAAGAGACCATGCTTATCATTCATCAATCATGCTCAATCTCAACAATATCAACACAAACACATGCAACATCACAATTTTAAAGCAGAAATCATCATAAGCCAATTATCCAACTAATTCCTGCACAGCTCATATCATCATCAAAGTATCATCACAGAGAAACTACCAAAGCAAGACTAAAACAAACTCAACAATAGAACAAACAACTAAAACAAACAGTGCACCCACAAAGACACATCCCCCCAAACTTATTCACCACCAAGGAGAATAAGTTTGAAAAGGATTTGTGGGGCACGAAAACAAACAAGCAAACAAAAAGAAACGAACTAACCAAGATTGGGTTGCCTCCCAACAAGCGCTATTTTTAACGTCGTTAGCTCGACGATCCAGCAGGTGTAGGTGGTGGCCACTTTTCATCAAATTTGAGTACATCATCTGTTGTGAACCAATGATAAGGTGGTTTTCCAACCTTCAAAATTTCTTGAAAACTATGGCCATCCTGTGAACAATCAGAAGTACTACCACACTCCAAAAAGTGTTCATCAGATGAATCAAAATTAAAATCAAAAGATGGAGTTAGATAAAAGCTAAAGAGACAAGCCTTCAATGATTTCCCTTGGTCGATGCAAGTGTCAACTACATTTTGGACATCGCGCTCTTCAACACTTTTAAAATTTTCATCCTTCAAGCTCATCTCAACTTTCAGAACTTCTTGCTCTTCTTCCATCGCTTGAGGCTCTTCATATGATGTATCACTTTCGAGCTCAATGGTCATACACTGCTCTTTTGGACTCACCACAGTATTGCTTGAGAATTGGCCCGACTGATATAGATTGCTAATAGCAGTGGTCACTTGAGTCATCTGAGTCTCAAACACCTTCATCCGGGTCCCTAAAACAGCAGTGGTAGACTCAAGCTTCTCCATCCTCTCATTCGACTTGGAGATAAATTTCATCAATAGCTCTTCCAAATTATGCTTCTTCTCCTCATTGATGACTCCATTGGTGACAGAGAAGCCTGGTGGAGCCAAAAACGAGTTATTCGGGCACCCTCCATGATAGAGCTGTTGCAAACTCTGATTGTTTCCCTGCTGTACTCTTTGAAATCCACCCTGCTGAAAATTCCTGAAATTCCAATTGCTGACAAAATTTGCCTCTTCCATCATCATCGGATTTTTCACAGCTGACTCCATGTTAGCAATACTCAAAGCATTTATCTTGGAAGACAATGCAGCGATTTGAGTGGCTAACAAAGTAACTGAATCAGAATTTGTGGTGGCAGCAATATTCTCCAAATATACCCTCTCGGCTGGCCATTGATAGCATGTAGTGCCCACGCTATCAAAAATCTCCATCGCTGCTCATGCACTACCTGGAAAAACTCCAGAACCAAAAAATAAGAACCAAAAGAAAAATAGAGAAAATAAATAAAAATAACAAAAAAAATCCAGATTAGTATCAAATAATCAACAGATAGTACTGATAAAAATCAGTCCCCGACAACGGCGCCAAAAACTTGTTCGCTATTTTATTAACACGCCGCAAGTGTACGGGTGCAATTGTGTACAGTAGCAAGCAAGGTCGTAGTCCACAGAGACTAATTATTATCAATGCCTATCCTAAATTATTCTACTCTATCTGGACAAACGAAAATGAGAGTTTTTGTAGTAAAGAACAAAATAAATAAACAACAGGAAAGAGAATAAAGCAAGCTGTGAAACAGAGAAACAGATAAGAGAATATTTTCCAAGGCAAAGTTTTCAACAGATTCTGCTAACTAACATGTTCAATTCAATTAATAAGACGATTCCTAAGGCAATCTCTAAGCTAGTTCATACTCACTCCCGTGGCATACAAACCGTTGATTACATGCAAGGCTACTATCCCTGGATCACACTTCTAACATGTAACTCCTAAAAGTTCCTAGGATTAATGCCCTCACAATTATCAATTCCCTTTAGAATTAAAATAAAGGTGTTCTATGTTCTTAGTTCAGGTAATAATCATCATCTCCCGATCTCAAATTAAAACCTATGATTATGCTAAATTGGTGGCCAATCAATAAAGCAAACAATAATAACAAGAACATAAAAAGGAATAACAATCCCATTAATTGAATCAAACAGTCAGAAATTCAAACCATGTCTACTCCCTAAACCCTGGGAAAAAGGGATTCTAGCCACACATAGACATATGAACTAGAATACAATTCTCAATAAAACAAATAAACATCCACAAGAAAAACTGTAGTAGAATTGAGAATCTTCAGTTCTTGCTCTTGCTCTGTTCTCCGTCTCTCTCAGCTCTCAGAAAAAGTAAAATATGATATAAGATGATAAAAAGTGCAGAGAATAAGTTCTTGGGGAGTATATTTATATGCCCTAGGTCTTGTAGCTCTCAAAAATACCCAAAATCGCTAAAAAAACGAATTTTGGGCGGAAATACGGGGACTCACGCGGCCACGTCGCGCGGCCGCATGGCTGACCCGCGTGACGAAACAAAACTCCTGATAGCTTTGCGCAGCGATTTTGTTTTGGCTCGTTCTCTCTCGTCCGAACTCCGATTTATGATCCTTTTGCGCGCACAAACTCCTCTCGAGACGAAATACAACTTGTATTTCGGCCAATTCTTCCAAATTCGGCTTCATTATTTCTGAAAATTCGTTCAAACCACAAGCTAGTGACAAGTTCTTGACCATAAAACAATATAAGCTCAAATAATTAATCAAACACACAAAATCCTCATAACTAAACATCAAATATGATACACCAAGAGGTAAAAATGCATGTTTATCAATACTCTATTGCCCGATGATCGTTTCTTGGATTATTATTAATTTATCATACAACGATTAATCCTAACATGCTCCTATGATTTTAACAGCTGCATGTGTTAGGAATACTTACTTGTAAAGTGTATGCAGAGGCTGTCGATGATCGAATCAAAAGACTCCAGTTCTGATATTCTGAACTGTATCCCGCTCAGTTTTCACCGTTGGATGGACAACGAGCTATGAAAGTCCCAAGGCAGAATATCGCTTACTCACGTGGGAGGCGACCTTCTGCTCTCTCAAACCCTAAATAATTAGTGTGTATTTTCCTGAGAGCAGACATATGTATTTAAATAATTAAATACATAGAGGGGGCGCCCGTTTCTAGTGAGGGGCGACTTCTGCTCCTTCTAGGGCTAGGAGACATTGGGCCAGTCGAGGGACCAGATACAAGGAATAAAGATGGGCCTCAAATAAATTAATTCTTCATGGTCAGCCCAGATCATAATTAATTAATAAATATTAGTTCATTCCACTAGAGAACCAATATTGACTTACCCCTTTATTGTCGGTGATGAGTCGGGGCTTGTATTTAGAATTATTAAATCCCCGTTGTTAGGTCCGGGGGTCTCGAATAGGTGTATGGGGGGG